>NC_082595.1:2740263-3044736 GCF_030936135.1 Gavia stellata
ATTATTTCCAAAACCTTCGCTGGGGTGTGCTTGGGGGCAGGACAACCTGGCTTGTCTGAATGCAGGTGCGTGTTTCTTTGTGTGCTGAAGAACAACTGGAGAATGCGGCGCTTGCACTGACTGCTGTGTGCTTTTCCCTTGGCAGATGATGCCTTCATCAACCCCCATCTCCAGAGGATTTTTGAGCGTGTACGTCAGAGTGCTGACTTCATGCCGATAAAGCAGATGATGGTGAGGAATATTCCTTCCTGCTTATCAGGGGAGGAGGGACAATAACAGAATAAATGTCACCTGTGACATACCCCAGCAAGGGAGGTGGATGGGGATTTTTAGGAGTATTCTTTCAATAAATGTTGCATATTTGCAGTTGTGGGGAACACCTGATTCCTTATCTCAGTTATGTACTGCCTTTTCTTTCCAAAATATTGAAGCTCAGCAGTGCGGGGTTTTTTATGTCCCAAGACTATGCTGATGGAACAGGATGTTGCATACAAATATGGTTATAGGGTCTTGTTGAATGTAGCCTCCTCTTCTGTTTCCTCTCTCTTGTCTTTCTCATGGATGTTAAGCCAGTGTCTAGAAGTGCCTACATCCCATTTTAGAAACAAACTTACAAGCCTTAGTCTGACGGACAATTAACAGCAACTTTGTCCTTACTTTTTTTGTTAAATCTAACCCACCATCAAGAAGAGCCAGAATGAAGCAAACAAAGTTTGCTTTCCATAATGTACATGGTCTCTCTTTCTCTCTACTTCCCTCTGTAAATTAAGACGTGACATGTGAGGCAAAAGGAATTGCCAGTACTACTTATCTTCTGAAAGACACTGAGCAGAGCCAGAACTTAAATGTGGCAGTCTGGCAATGTAGCAAAAAAGCTGTTAAAGCAGGCTGTGATGTTTACTTGTCAATATTGCCTTAAAGAGAGTCACTCTTACGTGCCTGGATTGCTTCTGTTCAGCTTGGCAGCATGATGAAAAAGGAGAAGTATCTAACTCCTTGCTCATTTTCTGGAAGATAAGTGGCACCAAGAAGAGGACTTCTGTATTGCTAAGGCAGTGGGTTTGTGCTCAAGATCTCTCTCCTTGAAGCCAGAGCAACAGAGCTTCACACAGATCTGATCAGCATCTGTTTAGAGCTGGGGGAGCACTGCTGGCTGGACCACTCCTCGTGGTGGTATGCAATGATGAGGAAGGGAGGACAATCTAGAAAGCAGGGTATAGGTACTCAGAACTACTGTAGGCTGTGTGAGTCACCTTAGAGGAACACTATTTCCAATAGCGAAAATTTTAAATCTTTGCTTCCCATACCCTGATGCTTTCTTTTATTTGTAGAAAACTCTGAACAATGACCTTGGCCCCAACTGGAGGGATAAACTGGAGTCCTTTGAAGAACGCCCCTTTGCTGCTGCTTCAATTGGTCAGGTTCACCTGGCACGATTGAAAAATGGGAAAGAAGTTGCCATGAAAATCCAGGTGGGCTTTTACAGACCAGCCTTGTCTCATCTGTGCCCTATAAAACGGCAGGGGAGCTGCATAAGTATGTTTACTGCTAGACAGATAAGAAACATCTTAATGCAAGTGAAAATTTGGGTCCAGCAATGTCTTACCTAGTGCAAGCAGGAGGGAGGGACAGAAAAGGTTCTGCAGCTTGAGCCAGTCTCTGACTCCAGGTAAGCGGGAGACGTCTCATAGGTAATACCACTGCAGCGTGGTGATAACGGTGGTGAGGGACTGCTTGTACTTTTAGGGCTGTGTGTGAGGGTCCTACCTGTGCCATAGGTCAGTCCCCTCTCTGGGATGTGCACATGCCACATGCCCCTTCCTGGCCACAGCCCAAAGGTTAAAGAAGTTTTAAGTGACGAGCAGGCACTGACTGTTGAGCAGTGGCAGTCTGATGATGCAGGAGGGTATTCACTGACTCACACTAAGGCTGTCCTGTCAGCAACTTCAAGCAGGTATTTCTAACACGATTGAGTTCTGGAGCTGAAACCCCTTGTACAACGTGGTTTATACTCCAAAGAAGTGAGATCCCTTGCTGACCGACCAGGGTCCCAGGCAAAGTTGGTCATCTGGTTGGTGTTTTTTGTGAAGTGGGGAGACTTTAGAAACAGTATGGATGGGTACTGGTGTCTTCTTCTCAAGCCATTTGTGTCCAAAGTACTCTCTGAAGTTAGGCCACGGTAAAAGCAATGGAATGTTAACCCTGTAGCATCAGCACATGTTCTGTTCCACAGCAGTGTAGGCTGGTTTCCCTTCTTAACAGACAAGGTGAGAAAGAGCAGGAGGCATCTTTGCCAGGACTGGGCTGGGCCCTCACTGCTTGCCCTGCTGCTGTGGATGAAACACTCTGGGGCTGTCAGTGGCACAGGCTTTCAGCTGTGGTTGGGAAATGAGCAACTACCATCTCTGTTGTGAGATTTGTGTGTCTGAGAACCTTTCATGTGTTGGAAGAGTCCCTGTCAGAGAACCTGAACAGGCTGTTTTGTTTGCAGGGAGCTGCATCTTAGCCTGTCTCTCTGTCTCCCATTTTAGATTCTGGGCTTTAAATAAGCTTTTAGAGGAGGGGTGTGTGGCTCAGGTATGTCCTGGTTCATGGCCAGGCTGTAGGTGGCTGTGTTCTGGGGGTCAGTGGATGTTGAGCTGGAAGGCATTTTTATCTCACTCTGTACAACCAGGTCATCTAATCTCAACACTGCCCTCTCCCATTCTGTCCTGCAGTACCCCGGAGTCGCCCAGAGCATCAACAGCGATGTTAACAACCTGATGACTGTCCTGAGCATGAGCAACATTCTCCCTGAAGGTAAAAAGACGGAGACCCTTGGCAGGCCCTGTGTTCCTGCTGGCGCATATTGAATTCTGCCAACCCCTTTGAAGCAGCTCATTGCATACTTCTCTCCGTAGACTGGAGGGAGGAAACAGCCTCAAGGAAACAGTGAAAAGGACTTAAGAATTGCTGAGTCTGCCCAGGAGCAGATCTACAGAAAGCAGGAGAGGTAGTGGATGTAGGCAATGGGTGCAGGGCCAACTTGGGGAGCCACGCTCTGCTCCCCTCCCCTGCTGCAGAGCTGCCACTGCCTTTGCTGGCCATGTGCCTGCTCCAGTGTCCACGCAGAGGGGCGGGAAGTGCACCTGCGTTGGTTTTTCCTGGCCATGTGTATGCATGCACCTGCCAGAGTAATGTGCACTTGTCTCTGTGTGCTCTTTATAGTGAAGGACCCATAGGGACTCTTGGCAAAGTATAAAGTGTCTGGGTATACTCACTTTTGACGGCTTTCTAGGCATGAAGCATGGGCAGTGTTCAGGTTAGGTAGCCTTGCTTTGTCCCTGTTATTTTCTGGTACGTTTGGCAGAACTCATTCTTTTCCATGTTTCCTGCAGCCCTCCATGCCTGCTATTCTCTGCTCTTCCCAGTCATTCTCTTCTCCCCAGTCAGAGTTGTGGAGAACTGTCAGACTTGGGGCTTGTGTCCCAGCACATGGATAAGTCCCTTTTCCCATAGGGAATGCAGGAGTTACTACTCCTTTTTCTGAATATCTGCCTGCAGCAGCTGTAAATCTTAGTGGGACTGTACAAATATTGCTTTAAAATCAGGCTGAGTGCTGACAAAACCTGGAACTGTTCTGTGGCGGCTGGGCAGGGCCCTGCAGAGGCTGCTGCAGTCTCAGCTGTGTCTGGCCCAAGAAGTCGATCGGTTTTCCAACTCCCAAGACTGAGAAGACTGGACTTGGCAACTCAGCCCCTGGCTATGTGCTGCTGCAGTTCACTGTCTTAGTCATGCTGACTGTTTCTGCCTGGCAGCGCCTGCTCCCAGTTGTAGGCAGATTTGGTTTGGAGCCTTTATTTGCTGCTTTTGCCCAGGCTAGTGTTTAGGTGCTTCTACTCCTTGGTGTGTGTCTCTGCACAGCCATGCTAACACCAGGAACAGACAGCTTGGGCTGTGGGGTGGGAGCTGGGGGAGGACGGAGCCCTGCCGTACAAGAACGGTGTGGATGTACCTTGCTTTAGGAGCAGCTGCGTAGCCTTGGCCTGGGATTACCTGCAGAGCCTGTATTTAGTTGGAAATACACTTTGGCTCTCTGGGGCCTCTTGTACTCTTCAGCTCAGAGTTGGCTGGATAGCAGGTTGCTCCTTAGCTGCAGCTCTGGAAAGCTTAGCCTGAGGGGCTCCTTTTTTCTAATCCTACTCTCTTCTCTGCTGTTTGACTTTCAGGCTTGTTCCCTGAGCATTTGATTGAAGTCCTGAGCAGAGAGCTGGCCCTGGAGTGTGACTACCAGAGAGAAGCTGCCTGCGCAAGGAAATTCCAGTATGTTCACACCATTGCCTTCAACTGCTCCCATCTCCGTGTGTGTGCGTGAAACGCAGGAGAGGTCGCTTAACTTCAGGGACAGTGGGGAGATGAATGACATGCTCTGGGATATAGCACAGGGGAAGGGTGTGTGTTTGTGGCCTGAGCTGTCCCCTAGAATTACCACCTCGTCTCAGCCAGGCGTATTTTCAGTCACTGAAATGTGATAGCATATCCTCTCTAATTCATCGCGAGCCTGTCTGTTCTGCCACCTGTGGAGGTACTGCAGTAACTCTTGAGGCCAGGTTGCAGCAGTGTTCTGTGTACTCTTACATCAGCCTGTTGTAAGCTTCTCCGTCCTTTAGTCTAGGAGGTTTTTCAGTTCAGCCCTCTTACAGCAATTAATACCACCAGCCCTGCCTGCTCCCTTGTGTTGCCTTACCAGTGGGGACCAGATTGTTTTTACGTGAAGGCTGGATGAGGGAGAGCTGCCGGAGGCTGGATGCCCCTCCTGTCCCTCTGCAGAACTGCCCCTGTGGCATTGTTCCCCTTGGAAAAGGCCTGTTTCTTCCACGTGTGTAGTCTGGCCCTGAAGTCAAGTGGGATGAGCAGAGCAGCCCAGTGCCCCTTGATGTACCAGCCTGGAGCTCTCCTAACATCACTGCTCTGGCAGGAGATGTGACCTCAGGAGCCAGCAGCAGCTGTAAGTCACTGGCCTGGTTTCTGGTGACTTGATCCCTACTGTAACGGCTGAGGAAAACATCTCCTGGCAGCCTCAGCCAGGGTGGGGGGGGCTGCGTGAAGGGGCTCTGTACCGTGTGAGGTGGTATGGAGGGGTCCGGCTGCTCTCAGGGCTCTTAATCTTTTCCTCTCCTTTCTCCATCCCCTAGGGAGCTGCTGAAAGACCACCCCTTCTTTTATGTCCCAAGAGTAGTGGATGAGCTGTGCAGCAAGCATGTCCTGACCACAGAGCTGGTGCCTGGCTTCCCCTTGGATCAAGCTGTAGGGCTGAGTCAGGAGATTCGAAATGAGGTACTGTGGGGCGGTCTTGCTTCTCCCCTTGCTCAAAGCAGCGTGCTCGGTCTGCCTGGTGTCTGGTAGACCGGGGGATGCTTTGTGGAAGGGCAAACCGTGAGCAGTGCAAAGTGGGGCTGGAGTTGGGGACTGCCTGGAGCTTCTTGAAAGATTTCTGTGTAGGGAATTTGGCAGTGATGTTGGAGTCTCCCCAGGCTGATCTAGGCCTTGCAGGTGCCAGCATTCAGCAGGGAGGGGTTGGAGGGGGTGAATGGGAAAGGCGGCTGAAGGGAGGGTAGCCTAGCTGCGTAATTCCTTGATGACCTTAAGTTCGGGAGGGATTGTCAGCTAGAGGAGAGGGGTCTTGTTTTGCAGCTGCTCTTTTGGGCAGGAGTGCAGAATCATCTCAGTGCAAGCGGTTGGGTGTCATCCCCTGTGGGACTGACCTGTGCTGCACAGGGCTGCTGGAAAAGTATCTCTTGGTAAACAGGAGGGGGGATGTGGGGATGGGTAGGCGTTGGTGCTGAATATAGCAAGGGATTGGAGTGCTGTGGTGGGACAAGCAGCTGCTCTAGTAGCAGAAATAACTGTCCTGGTATTTTGATTTTTCTTTTCTCTTAGTGTGAGCTGTCAGCTGTTAGCAGGTCACTGGGGAAGAGGGCAGAGTATGTTCCTCTAGATAAACAGATTGCAGCGTCACATTGGACTTGAAACTATGTCGGAGCTGGCTGCCTGAGACCCCCGAGCTGTGTGTTCTTAGGGCTTGTCTCCTCCGATGAATTGCTGTATCATCAGCGGTGCTTTTAAAAGGCTGTGAGGTGGGGTGTTGCTGCAGGAGCCACCCTTCTTTCCTATAAGCAACTGGCCTGGCTGACCCACAGCCTTCTGACCCAAATGGCAGTGTCCGGTAGCAGGGTCTGGCTTGCATTTGGTGCTCTCCTGTCTCCCTCTTGGATCTGATGTTTCACTCAGCTTTGCAGAAGCTGAAGAGGGGCAGAATGAGGCTGGCAGTTCTTGTGCTGAACAGGCTTCAGCTTAAATACCCTCACAGAAAAGCACTGCTATAGTATGTAGTTCAGCAGTGGGCTCTTTGGGGACTGCTACTCTTGCTTCCCCTATGCCTGTCAGTCCCAAGGTGTGGGTCTGCTGCTCCTCCCTTAGGCTGGGTCAGTGCTAAGCCCAGCAGAAGACTGGGCTGAGGAGTACATGGTGGCTGTATCTGGTGAAGACCCCTTTCAGTAATGGTTTGGTCCTAGTGCTGTGTGTTGTTCGGCAGCTTTACAGGAAGAGGCTCTCCTCTTTAGCTGATTTGGGCCTTTAACTTAAAATGCCCTGGAACTGCATCTCATTTCCTCTGAGCTGCATTGGCTTAATTTTGGCCAGGGTCCTGCAGGACTTTCTACCAGGGTAGGCTGTAGTGCTCTACTGGCCTCCCCCACCTCTGCTTCTGGATCCCTCTTTGCACTGTGAAGATGTTCCTTTGCCCTCAAAGCGACAGCAAGGTGTGTAGTCAAAGCTGGGAAGGTAAAAGGCAGGACCAGGACACAAGTAACACATGCAGTTGGACAACCCCTGGAGCCTGCTGTTCTCAGCTGCCAGATACAGGGTAGCATCCTTTCTGGAGGCACACCCAGGGGCTGATAGGAACTACAGCTCAGGCTGGTGTAAAACTTGCATGGCATCTGTGCTGTCTGCTAAGGATGTCCCCTGGCAGGTGTGGGCTGGGAGTTGCTGAGAGGCTCTCTTTAACCTCTTCAGGAGTTTTGCAGCATGGAGCAGATAGCTCCTGCCAGTGTGGTGATGTGTTCCCTGTTTGCTGATGCTCACTGTAAATTACATGTGTGGGTAGGGCTTGCTGCCTTCCTGACTTGCTTCTTTCTCTCCCTGCTTTTCAAGATCTGTCACAACATCCTGGTCCTGTGTCTGCGGGAGCTGTTTGAGTTCAGGTACATGCAGACTGACCCAAACTGGTCAAACTTCTTCTATGACCCGCAGTTGCACAAGGTAAGCCCAAGCAGCCACTGTTCTGCCTGTACAAGAGCTCGTTTTCACCAGCTTTTGATTATTTTTTTTGATTATTTCGCACTCCCAGAGTTTAACGAGCCCTTACTGAGATTCTCTCAGATTCTTGTCCTTGAGCCTTAGGCAGGTAGGACAGCTGAAACCTGTCCCTTTACCACTTGTCCTCGCTTGGTCTGGGTGGGAGAGCAGGACTCCTAATAAGGCTGGCTGCCTGCCTGCTTGCCTTTAGCCTTAAACACAGTCACAGCTACTTCTTTAGCCTCAGGGTCTGTTTCGAAGCCGATCAGTGGGAAGTTGCAGCTGGCAGTGCTCTGCCAGGGCACTCCTGAGCCAAGGACTCTTTAGTTGAATGCTCTTGTCTTGTGCTGTGCTGAAGATAAGGGTGCATGAGGAAGCAATTGCAGATGTCCTGCTTGTTGGTTTGGCTGCTTGCTTGTGCCCTGCAGGTCAGATGGAATTGCTTGTTCATCCCTGAGGTCTGTGTTGGGAAGTGCTGGGAAAAGGTTCTGTGCTGCTCTGTCCCCATGCAGCAAGCCTGTGTGGAGTTATCAGCTGAGCAGGGGTGACAATGTGAGCATAGGCCATACCTCTTCTGCCATGTACTAGCGCAAATATTTGTGCTGCTGTCAGGAAATAAAGGAGTTGGGAGAAGCTGAGCTGCAGTAGAAAGGCTCTCCAGCCAGCTGAGCTTCATGAAGATGTCAGGAGTCTTAAGGTCTGGCTCTACTTGAGTGGTTGACGCTGTAATACAGATGGGTTTGTCCATTTCCAGGTGGCCCTGCTGGACTTTGGAGCAACACGAGGGTTTGATGAGAAGTTCACAGATGTCTACATAGAGGTGAGGACTTGCACTGTGTCCTAGAGTGCTGCACTGGGGGTCTTAGAATATTTGCAGAATTATGCTTATCTCTTAGCTGTATCACTTTGTACTTGAATCCACTGTGGGTGTGGAGAGAAGCAGGGCTGGAGGCAAGAGAGACATCTCTGTTCCTGTTTCATCCTTTAGCATAGCCTTCTGCACGTCTGCTGCGAGCCTCTGGCTATGGGAAGTCGGGTGTTTAAATTGCATCATGAATGTGGAGAACTGTAATGTTGCTTACTGGGAGACTTGGGCAGCAGAGCGTATCAGAGCACTCAGAGTTCAGTGATTTTTGTATGAGGGTATGCAGGAATTGCTTGTCCTGTTCACTGTCTCTTCCTGTGATTTCTAGCTTGCTGACTGATAAATTTATGTAAAGTGGTAGTGCTTCCTTCATGATCACCATGTTCTGCACTTGATCAGTCGAGCTGCAGGGGCCAGCAGACGTCACAAAGCTTCTCACAGTTGGCTCTACTGTTTTGCTGGGGGAGGGGCTGATTAATTTGTGAAGCTTTTTTTGATGTCCCTTATGTTCTCTGGGCTATGTGTAGCCCTACTGGGAAGAGCTTTGGAGAGCCAGCAGCTGTAGCTTTTTGCCAGTAGCTCTTAAACTGGCCAACATGCAGACCCCTGAAGATGAGGGCAGAGGCAAGGAAGTGAGCAGGCAGCATGTGTACCTGTAGCCTATGTAATAGTCCTGTACTGAAAACATTTTTCAGTCATCCCCTAGCTCTCCTGAAAGTATTCTTCCTATTCAGGTAATCAAGGCAGCTGCTGACATGGACAGAGAGAGAGTGCTGAAGAAGTCCATTGAAATGAAATTCCTCACTGGCTATGAAGTCAAGGTATGGAGCAGAAAGGTCTGCTTTTAGTGGTGGCTAGTGATAAGTTTGTTGCAGGTCTGTGGACTTCACCAGATTTCTTCATGTGGTAAAAGCCAACGTCAGTCTGAAAGCCCTGTTGATAAGGATGAGGGAGGAGGGCAAAAAAGGTTTTGGCTTTTGTTCTCTCATTTCCTTTTGGGAGTGGTAATAATGATGCAGCTAGCCCTAAAACCACTGTCTGTCCTTCTCTCCCCCAGCAAGACCCTGCAGGTGGTGACGACTGCTGAAATTTCATGACTGGGCAGATGGTCTTTTGAAAGGTTTAGCTGCTTTATTAACCAAATGTTCATCAGTCTTGCTGGGGGCTGGAGGTTACCTTTATTGTGGGTATAGCTAGGTGTTTCTCCTGAGCTGCTGCTGTTTGCGCTAGCATTGCTCCTTTTCCTCCCTGGTGGTTAAAATGGCTAGTGATGTTATTTATGCCTCTTTCCTTTTGGGCAGGAAATGGAAGATGCCCACTTAAATGCTGTCCTCATCCTGGGAGAGGCTTTTGCATCTGAGGAACCTTTTGATTTCGGCAACCAAAGCACCACTGAAAAGATCCATGGTTTAATCCCAGTCATGCTGAAGCATCGGCTTATCCCTCCGCCAGAGGAGACCTATTCTCTTCATCGGAAGATGGGGGGTTCTTTCCTTATTTGCACCAAACTGAAGGCCAAAATTCCCTGCAAAAACATGTTCCAAGAGGCATATAGCAAATACTGGAGCAGTAGGGGCAAGAAGCCAGAGGAGTAGTAACAATGAACTAACATGTCTTGTTCTGAGGGCACAGTTCATCTGAGCCTTGCAGAGAGCGTTCTAGCCTCCCATGCGTTGCACCCCAGCTCTCCATCCTCTTGAGATGCAGCAGCCTGTGCCCTGGAAGCCAAGTGTGCGTTTCACAAGGACAAAGCTGTTCTTTCATGCTGTGTCTGTCCTCACTGACTGCCAGTACAGTCCGCGGCTTGCAGGAAACTATCTTCTTCAGTGCTTCTGTACCGTTTCAAGGCACTAGCCGACTACCTTGAATGCATTTTTAACATTGTGATGGTGGCTGCGTATTGATTGGGTTTTATAACGAGTAGGGGAAGGAGGACAAGAGCAGAATTTAATATTGAAACCTGTTTGTAATTCTCCAAAAATTGTTTTTTAAAAACCTTCCCTCTTTCATGCTAAGGTGGAATTCAAGTAGCTTTCATACTGTGAATTATAGAATGAAATACCAAGGTGTACCCTACCACAGACACATTCAGCACCTTCCCCCCCATTTTGTAAGTAAGTCAAGTGGTGGCACTCTAAGCACCCTCCTGGATTTTACTGACATTGGTTTAATGCAAGAGGAGTGTGTGTATGTGTGTGTACATAGGATGAAGTTTTATGCTTTCTGCCTCTTTTTGGCTTGCAAGCTAAACATAGGAAATATTTTAAAAATGTGAGATTTGAGTGCCAATCTCTTTTAAACACACATACACTCACATGACCCATCTCAGTTCTGGGAGTCAAATATGTAATCAACAGAGCTATATCTGAGCACAAATAGTGGGATTCTTCACTGTCTGGTAGGTATCACCTTTCCTGAGAGCGAGTTAGATAAGCTGTAACTCTGACACCAATTGCTTGCTGGACTCCTAACCAAGAACCTACTCTGTCTCTCTGTTTTCCTGTAATGCAGAACTTATGGCAAGGCAGACAAACACATAATGTCTCTCATGAGCATTTCAAGCTTTTGCTGAAATGTCACACATTTAAAACCAGACGCACAGTTTTAAACTATTGGAGTTGAGCTAGGAAATTTACTTTCTTAGATTTTTGTACAAAGCCTGTACCTGTACGACTTCCTGATTACAATAAAAAAGTGCTTGTGCGGTGGGCCTTCTGCCTGCAGTTTTTTCATCTTCTGGTGGAGTAATGAATAGCCAAGTAAATGAACCATGTCCTGTCCTGTGGGATAAACAGGAGTTGAGCAGAAGGAGAAACTTCCAACTCCCCTCTTGTTGCAGTTGTTGTTTGCTCAAAAAATCGCTATGACCCTTGTAAAGCCATCTATCTACAGCCTGTTTATTCCTTCATCTTTCCATTGCAGCTGTGTCAGTAGTGCTAACAGTGATGGTGACAAGCTTAGCAGGAGCCAGAAGGACATCAGCCTGAACAGCTGTCTGGCCATGAAAATCCCTGGTAATTAACTTGTTTTCTTGTTTTCTCCATGTGGCAGCAGTGATTTTTCAGTCTCCTGGACACAGGTCTTTTTGCCTTTCCTCCACTTGTGAAGCAAGAGTGGCTGTTGGAGTTGATGCTTACTTGGTGCTAGTAAGGCAGATGATGTCCTTATCTGGCAAGTGCCAGATATTTAGCAGCAGGCTCAACTGGTCCTACTCAGTTAACACAGCCCAGGAATGCAGAGGTTGTATGATTTTAAACTTCACTACATAAGAAAGCCTGACTGCTGACACTTCCAGAGATGATAGAGAACAGGTAAGTGAAAAAATGGTGTCTCTTTCAGGAGGGACCTCTGAGAAACAGGAAAACAAGTTATTGTGTTACCTTTATTTCAAGATGATAAACATTCCTTTAAGACTTGGTTGAGAAAGATCCCGTGCTGTTTAATTCAACTAAAAGTATTGGTCAGGTTATTCCTAACCCTTTGAGAAGAGTGAACTCTGCTGTTCAGTGAAGTAATAGTTTTGCATTAAGCTGTTTAACTTTCTACACTGATAGAGTAACTTTCCTTGTTGGTTTGGGTCCTGATAAGATGATGTTTAGTTTTCTCCTTTGGATCTAGACCTTGCAGCTGTAAAAACAGTGGAATTGTTTGAGATGTTAAATGCTTATGTTAAAGGTTAAAAAGCAAAGTATAAAAAGCTGACAAGGGAATTGAATTAGGCGAGCTTCAGAGTAAAATTTCTGAAACTGAACATTCAGAGCCAGTATGTTCAGAGAACTTGCAAAGGCGGCAAAAATAACTCAAAAAGCATTACAGTTCACTTTTCCAGTAAGCACAACTAGGTGAGATTAGTATGCGCTTGATCATGTGACCGCAGATCTTTTATATACCATGCTGGGGCATGAATGTTTAATTTTCAGCAAACATTTCCCTTCCCTTGAGAGAGTGAGCGAGCATGTTTAAGAATAACATCAAGCTGAACCATGGAGTTGTTTTGCATTTGCCTAAAGGGTAGCAACTAGCAGACAGTAAGATGTTTATTAGGAGAGCTAATGAGAGCTCTCTGTCCCTAATTCTCCTGGCCTTTTGTGTACATTCTAAAAGCATTAATAATTCCTGTAGTTTTGTCCAGAGAGATTTGTGACATGAGGAATTGCCTGTCAGTGTAACAGCCATGGAGAAAAGGTGAGCCAGAACCACTGTGCTCTGGCTTCAAGGCAAAGTCATCTGACATTTTACAGTGAGCAAGAACACTTGATCACTGCTGCTTGCTCTGTAGCAGCTAGTGCATTTGCTTGAACTATACACAAAGGTTAAGGATATGAACGTTTCTCTGCTGCAGCAAGCTTCTACGTTCTAGAAGAATCCTCTTGCAGAAAACAGTTCTTTCTTCCACAGGGGAAGGGGGAGGTTAAATCTGCCTCGCTGAAGATGGGGATTTTCCGTTCTAAAGCATGCACATTCATGCTACATGTTGTAGCAGTGATTTTCCTACCTTCTTTCTTTAGTCAACATGGCTGCTGCATCAAAAATGAAAATGAATGCTGAGGAGCCGAACAGGAAGCCAAACATGCAGTTCACTTTTTCTGCTTTTTTAATGTCCAAAACCCTTGACAATAGAAGGCTCACAGCTGTGATACTGCAAGTGGAACCCTGGGAAATCAGAAATATAGCACTGATTGTAAAAGTCAGAGCACAGATGCTATTTCACAGGGCTACAGCAGCTAGGAGAGACCTGCAGTGGCCTGACTGGGATAAGCCCACAGGCTTAAGTCCACCTAAGCTAGAGCTGGGGTGCTGAGAAAGTAATAATTTTGACTGAAGGTGAGGGACAGGATCAGAAGTTTCTATGGAGTGAGGTAGTCTGTGGCCACGTAAGAAGTGGGAAGCATGCTGACTGTTCCTGGAGGGGATGGCTGGCAGTCTTTGGTAATGGGAGAAGGCCCAGGCTGGCACTGCTGGTAACACAGGATCAGTAACAGCATAGTCCTGTATTCCTGCTGCAGGGGCTGTGACTGAAGCATACAATCAAAGCTAGGACTTTCACCAACAAGGTAATGAATGAAGAGGAAGATGTCCCAACAGACAGTCTCTGGTATAGAGAAGATCCCAGGCTGACTCGGGAGGAACTGGTGGATGATGTGAAAGAGTCAGGGCACATGCAAAACTTCACAGGTATTTTGAGATGCACTTAAAGATGCATGAAAGGCAATTTGATGGTGGTAGCTCAGAAGTAAGAAAGAATCCAGCCTCTAACACTAGGACAGCTGAAACATTTGATGTGTAACTAAGTGAAGGAGGAACATCAGAAGCAATGACTACAACTACTGACACAGAACCGATGACCTAATTAATGAAAAGGTCAGGAAAACTGTAGTTGATGAAGTTCAATACACCAAAGTATAAGGGGGCTTGACTGACTTAGAATTTTCAAAAAGGTTCTGGCAATTTTTTCTGAAAGCTGCTAGAGCTAAACTGATTTTCTCATATATTCATTTTCTTCCCACTGTGTACTTGTGCAGATGTGTTACAACACACTGTTTTTATCTTCAAGAACACCATTATTCACCATTTCCATTTCTTCCTCAAAGCTTAATGGGGGGAGGTAGGAAAAAAAGACAAAACATCTCCATTTCTAACAGTTCCCTGTTTTATTGCAGTACATCAAAGTAGGTTAATATTAAGTGTGTTACCAACATAAAATATTAGTGGCAAGTCATTTTTACATTGTTGACTTTTTCCACCTTAAATATTTCTGTGCAAAAGAATCTACATCATTGTTCTGTAGCAGAGAATCTCTTACAATGTCCCCTACAACATTGAGGGCATTGAACAAAATAGTGAGAAGAGGCAAAAAGCAGAATCTTTCCCCCACACGCACACTTGTCAGCTTTTATACTCTAAAACAAAAAAGTGATTACATCTATGCCATGCAAAACTGTACAATAATATTACAATGAAAAACCTAAAAAACATTTTAAAAATAAATGATATGAAACTGTCATACATAAAAAGGCAGGTATAATTGCTCTGAAATACCAACACTGGCTTGTTTGTGGATTTCTTCCCTGTGGATGAGACTTTCTTAAATGCAGAATGAAAATAGGTTGTACTGAGCTGCGGCTAGAATGAAAGACAAAGCAGAGTTGGAATTTAGACTGGAAAGCCTGCAGCAGAGCTGTTTCTGGGGGTGTTTATCAAATACAGTGTGAACACAAAGCACACAGAAGGGTGCAGTTTGTGTTAGTGCAGAAAGTTGTCCCATTTCCTCCATGGAACTGACTCCTATTAACAAAAAAAAAACACACCACCACAGGAGAAGCTACTATGTGCCATTTTGATTCTCAGACTAAGGCTCAGGAGGTGTGGGTACTTGCATTCCAATAAATTTTACCCTTAATGTATTCATTTAAAATTAAACACTGTGCATAAAATGGGAAAAAACCCCACCTTCTTTCACCCAAGAGCATGTTTGTCCTGTCATTCAGGGTCTGGCCATGCAAGACAATATGGTGCCAGAATCTGTTTCTGTGTTAGTACTCTAACTGTTCTGTTTTGAAAGGCTGACACACTCTCTGAACCAGTTAGGTGCACTTAAAACTACATTTCTATAAATACACTATGCTTTTTGGACTTTTTTTGGTACGACAAGATCCTTAACTTCCCTCTGCCGTATACCTGAGAATAACACAGCTGGCTTGTAATTTTATCAGAATCAGATCAAAGAGATAACATTCCTGACTCAGTTTTGAAACTTGTTAAAATGGGCAAAATGCACATTCATAACAAGCCACAGCAACTAACTGAGAGGAACAGAAGCAACTACTTTGCCACAGCCTCAGGAATATTTTTTTTTGAAACCACCAGCTGTCTTCTACAGGTCAAAGGCAATAGAGAAGAGAGCACTATAACTCGGCTTTTGGGTTTAGGACATGCAGAAGGAAGCCACATATCTGTGTGCGCACATGTGCAGGGGAAAACTATTTACCAAACCTTTTTCATTCTATAACCTGGAATCCTTAGTAGCTGCCTGAATCTGTTCAGATCCTTTGTTGCCATCAAAAGAGGAAAGAAAAAAAAAATGCAAAAACCCAACAACCCATATGTTTAAGCAGTGTCAAAAATGCAAACACCTTCAGTCTCAGCCAAAAGGAAAAAATCAGCTAGATACATACTGTGTACAGAGAACATATGCTACAGTCAAAAATTCAATGGGAGATTTTAAGCTCCCTGAACAAAATGCAGCCCTCTAACTGTGAAGTTGAAGCAACGCTACAGTGCAAAGTAGCAAACATCAAACCTTAAGAGACAACTGTCTTTGAGATACCAGTCAAGAGTCTTACAGTTCAAATGACCAAGTTACTTTTCCTAGCCCAATGAGTATTTAAAAAGCTCAGCTACAGTATGCATGTTTTCAGTGTTCATACCAACAAAAAAAAAAAAGATGAGTGTGGTTTAAAATTGAGTGTATCATCAAATGGTCCCCAAATATATAAAACTATTCAAGTCCTAGGACAATTTTTCTCTTTTCAAATAAGTGATGTGGTCATTTGCTTTTCAACTGAGAGAACAGTTGCTGTTTCTCTTTTGAACAGATGCGTATAAAAATGCACAGTACCAAACTAATGATTAAATACAGTAATCCTAAAGGAGACTGCCAAGGCTTAGAAATTGTGGTGTACAAACAGTGTAGGCCTGTGGAGCTCTCATCCTCTGGAGTTTAGTTTTGTGACACAGCTGACCTACGCTCTGCCTGAAAATGTCAGTTTTTGATATCAGTAGATTGCAGGCACCATAACGGAGTAAACAGAGGGGTTTACTCGATTTAATTGTTTGCTGTGTCGTGGCTCTTTGGGTTCCATTTTCAGATAGAGCATTAGCTCAACTGCAAAAAAAAAAAATCCACAAAAAAGATCCTGTGACCCTCTCTCAGGGGACTGTCACGCAGGCTGCTCTATCGTAAATGACTGCTGTTTAAATGCCTTCTCTCAACATCAAAATAAGATTAATGTTTAAATACAACATACAGTAAATACAAAACTAGTCTGCAAAGGCTTTGAAAAGTGTGTGGACATGCTTCACCGAAAGGAGGGAATTGTGGGGAAAAAGCAGTGGCTATACTTGAAGCAATACGCAGCCTTTAAAAAGAAGCTGATGTGGAATTTTAATAATGCCAATAACGCCCTGCCTATCTGTCCTTCAGAAAGACTGAAAACTATTCTGGGAGCAATTAATTTCAAGTGCTTAGCTGTTTGCTAAAGCTTTTAATATTAAATGTCAGGCTTACAAAAGTAGTAGCTTTGAAGTGAAAACAAACGCAACCAGCTTGCTACTCTGAAAAACCCAAACTGGAAAAAGACAGGCTTTTGCTATGATGGTTTCTAAAACAAATTCCTGTCCCAAAATAATACTGAATGAGCTTAAACTTGGACAAGCCTCTTGATTCAGAGTGAAAGAGAAATCTTACCTAGGAGACCCAGCATGATTAAATGGATTAAATGATCTGTGTCTCATTCCCTATTTCACATTTAGATGATACCTGGAAATTACTGTACATGGTTTGAACTTACCTATAACTTCCATTAGGGAAGACAGAAACTGCAAAACTCCAAACATATCTGTGTGGGTGAAACACTATATACTGCTGACTGCAAAAGTATGGAATGGTTTAATAAGAGCCATAACAAGTTTCCGAAACCCACAAAAACCAGTATTCTAAATACAAAAAGCCCTTATGTGTTTGAGTATGGTCATAGTATAAAGCCAGCAACATACTACTGAGAAGAGAGGCTCATTTGAACACACTCCCAAATGAAAAACGTGTCTGCCTTGCTAACTAAAGAGAAGAGACATCTTCTTCTTACCATCTGTTTGTACATCAGTCTCTCACTTTATTCTGTTGGCTGCATGACCACCTTCAGCTTTTTATTTATTTTTGCAACTTCAGTGGGCTCTGTCTTCCACCGCAATACTTTCTGCCCTCCAACCTGACCTGCTATTGGAACCAAACAGCAGGTGAGCACATACAAACAACTGCAAATTGCACAAACCCACAGCAGAGGTGGGGAGGAAAAGGAAAACCAACCTTGCCAGCGTGGCAGTTGTGGGTGACTAGGCATCTTTGACTACCACAGTGTGAACAGTGTGAGGTCAGTCTTCAAGGTTCTTCGTTGCTACAGTGACAGCATAGCCAGCCATGGCTAGCTTCAGGCTAAGGGCACTCATTTGGCTGATGTGTATTAGCAACTAGTATTTGGTAACAACAGTAACAGTTTTCTGGTTAGGGATGGTCAAGGAGATGTGGAAGACTGCTCCCTTCCGAGTTAAACATGCTGAAAAGCTGACCCAGGGAAACAGTTTTCCAGCTGAATCCTGCTGCATTGAACTCCCTTGCTGCCTTAAGGACCTCTACTGTAGCATGCCATAAGGTTCCTCAGCTGCACGGCTAGCACACAAGAAACTGGGGCAGCGGGTTGCCTTCCAATTGCTGTCATTTTTGCAAAGGATAGGGATTAACATGAAAGTAGGAATTATAGCTTCAGTTATGCTACTGCCAGAAGTAAAGAAATGTTGTGAAAGCACTGCAGGGACGTTTCCCGGCAGTGCAGCGAGTGCTACGCAAAGGGAATATCTGTCCTGCGAAAGGTTTTAGGCCAGGCCTCCAAGTCTGTATATTACCGAGCATGAAAACAGGGACAACACAAATCTTAAATTAAAGGCTCTCTTAAATAAGCATCCATCTTCTGCTGCATACACAATGCTTTTTTTCTTTGAATATATACATACGTATTTTACTCTAACATCTGCGTATTTAATTAAACTCTGTACTGTAGTAAAATATGCATCACTTTAATCAATAAGGATTTGCTGGCGACAATCAGATTGACATTCAAACGTGGTGGCTGAAAGCTTTTATGTGCCTCTGACATACTGATCATTCCCTGTGCAGGGAAAGGGGTCTGTGTACTTTTGTACAGTACAATGAGCTATTGTATGAAAACAAAACCCCTCTGAACTTTCTCTTGTTGATACTGGTCTGGTCTACTTATGCTACTTTTTGGGAAGTGGAAGGGAGGGTGGAATAAATATGTCTTTAAAAATGAAGCAGCTGTAACCACAAAAATGAAACCAATACTAATGCAAATCTACAGCATCTGATATTTACCAACACCCTAGCTTTGCTCATTTGCTGCTGTCAAATCTGGGGAAGGGAGGGTGAGGCAGTGCTGAATGATGCTGAAGACGACCAGCTTTTACCTTCCTCTGTACCCCACTCCCAGATCACTTTCAGACAGGGAATGGGGAGGGTTAGGATGATGAAGGTGAGAACTGGAACAAGTGAAGGGGACAGCCATGGGGACAGCAAGCTGCTGTGATGTCAAATCTGAATGCTGAAGGAGTTCATGAGTCCCAGCTCACATGGTCAGAGCTCTCCAGGGAGAGGCTCTTGGTCTTGTGAGGAGAAACCGGGCTGGGAGGGCTGCTGAGGTTGGAGCTGTTCGATGCAGTAGAGTGTCTGGGAGAGTCAGAGTCCTGCAGCCCAAAGACACAGAAGAACACCAGTAAGTAACAGGATAGCAAGTTTGAGAGTGACTGAGGGTGTCTGAGCAACAGGTGACTGGATTCAAAGGCCTCCACCTATTTTGCTTGTGTCCAAAAATACTGAGGATTTTTTTTTGCTCTGAATTTCCTGGTCCGGGGAGACTTAAGAGTAAGCAGTCAGATCACTCTGCTTTCAGCAGGCGTAACTGACGCTGACATAAGGACCTGTGGGATTCTTGCAGTCTGCATGTTGCTGAGGGCCTCTTGGTCAGCAGAGTGTGCAACTTCAGGTTGCTTGTGAAGCTACAATGGCTCCTGCCTTTTCACAGATTACGATCCGAGGGGCTCCCGTACTAAACTGAGAAATCTTTGTGGTATGGACTTCATCACAGCTACCTCTTCTACGTCACTCCCAGGATACTAATTCAAAGCATCCTATCAAGTTACTCTAGTTGGATCTTACAGAGTACAGTAGAATGCAACTACATCTGAGCTTGAGTTTGGGTTGACGGTTGCCTTCCAGCTTCAACTGGAAGGATATACTCAGTAACATGAAAAGCCTGTGTGATCTCTAAGTTTCTCACTCCTTGGTAAGAAAATGGTCTGGGGAAGTTTTGCTGGCCAACTTCAGACTAAACTCTCCCATGTAAAACATTCTTGGTTGGTGGGACTGAGTTTAGCACTGGGCAGGATTGCAGTCCTATCATAATGATAGTCTTGTTCTGCACAGAATATAAATTATTAAATCCAGTTTCTGCTCTAAATGAAATTATTATGTGATAACTCTTAAATTACCTTGTTAACTTCAGGCACTCAATACAAAACGTTTCCTGTGAAACGGTTGCTAAGATAGCTTAACAGTCTTTGCAAATAAAGGGCAGAAGGAATATCACTACTTCAAGCTGTGATAGGTCACTATCAAGCTGTTATTCTACTGAGCCAGTATTTTTGGGAGCCTCACTATCCACATAACTCCAGGTAAGGAGTGCAGAGAACGGTTTCTGCATGTTAAATACCAAGACCAGAGTTGACACAGTTTGACCAAAGTCTTTTGTCAAAAAGCTTTAAATACATGAAATCCAAATCTTCATTGTCAATGACGCCCAAACTTGTAGCCAGACCCATGACAGAATTTAACTTCCTCATCTTTATCAACACACTTAAATTTTCTCCTCTTTCTCCTGTCACTCACCTCTCGCTCATAGTCCCTTGTTGGTGCATCACTGCCTTGGTCCAGGCCACCAGAGGATAAGGAACCATCTGAGGGCGATGCCATAGGCTGACGCTTTGCTCCGTAGCTACCTCCTGAGAATTCCCTCCGCAAAGCACTGCCGTTTTGTGCAGACGATCCTAAAACGTGTGGAGGAATTAAACTGTGTTACAGATGCCCACTCAAGGTAGTAGAAATTTGTTAGCTGTTTCTGTGGTTAGTTCTGCTTTCCTCCAGCTTGCCCCAAGATGCTCAGCTCATCGCTTGCAGGCTGTGTGGGCTTTTATCTTGTCTGCTGCCAGCTGCAGTTTTTCCTAGGGATTCTCAGGTCCCTCCCTTGGCACGTCAGCATTAGCACACTTTACCCAGCATAGACACAGTCACTGTGTTCCCAACAGAGACAGCAGTTGTAGACACTGCTGTGGTGGCAGACGAGTTCCAGTGGCCTCTTTCCCAGGAAGTAGGTGGTTTGTACCAGCAGGTACAGACTACAGCAGACACACACGCTTTCTGCAAGCAGTTGGCAACGTGCAACAAATGCTGGGTGTGCCACAGGAAGGGAAAAAAAACTAGAAAAGTCGGGACACCAGTCTTGCCTCTTATTTTCACATGGTCCACTATTTAGTCACTTGCCTGGTCTCAGCACAGGTCATCGTGCTGACTCTGGCACACAAAGGCAGCATGGCAGCACTAGGAAAGGTGTTTCCAATGCAATGCAATTCTTCCATACCAGCAGCTAGTTTTCTACTGCTTTCTCTCTGCACTAGTGGCAAAAGAGGCATCAAGAGCTCTACATAGTTCAGCAACAAAGTTAATAACCATGGAGCTTGTGAACAACTCGCCACTGATTTAAAACACTTAAGCAGCAGCAAAGTAGTCCCAAGGGTAAGAATGTAATTTTAATTCCAACCTCAGTTTTAAAAAATTGACAGATTACAAATGTGGGACTCCCAAAAGTGCTAGCTGCTTATTCATGTGCTCCTTTGAAAGCAAGATTAAAATACTGTGCTTGCCCTCAATGGGAATACAGTCAGCCATCACTTCTGACAATCCTGTGTAGTGGCAGTATGGATAGAAGCAAACGCAGGTAGCCCTTTCCCTAAACTACTTGTACATAGACCCCAAAGCAACACAGTTCTGTTTGCTTACGTGCTGCTAACCCACTGCTTGCGCTCATCGATCGTCCTGGTTCTGTGCGGGATTTCGTGATTGATGGAATACTGACAGAGCCACTGAATACGGTCCGACTTTCCTGAGGCCGAAGATTCTGTAATGCAGACACACACAACGACATGTTTACTTATTGACTGCTGGTTCAACCTTGGATGTTATGAAGGAAGGCCCCAAAGTACATTAAACCCCCAACCTTACCAGAGCTGAATTATCTGGGCAGCAAGTCAGCAAAATTTGCAAAATAATGTTCTGCAGTTTAGTGCAGAGACTGGAAGCACACACAACGCGATAGTGAAGTGCTGAATTACATGGACATATGCAGACAACTGAAAGGGTATATCTAATAATTCAAGAATCTCCTTGAAAGGATGGTTTGCAAGCCTAATTAAGCCGCTATAGATATATTCAAGTTATATTGCATAATGCATTCTTTCTGAGCGCAAGCTTCCAAGGATCTTATTAAAATTTCTCTCTTTGATGCCATCATTTGTGCCACGCATGTGTAACTTTATACAATAACCATGTTAATCCCTAATGCCTGCAGAGTTATGAACATACAGTGGATCAATCAGCATTTCAATTACTTATGTAATTCCAAAGGTATTAACAGCATTACTCCAGACCTACACCAGTTAAGCCAAAGTGAGAATCAGCCTCCTGTTTTCAGCCTGCTCAAAGAGGATGACCAGAGCACATGCCATTGGTTTTCTACGTATTTTGATTATTGCTCCTGTTTTGCATCCTGAAAGTTCCAGTGTGATTTTCTAAATTGGTAAGTTAGTGGACTGAAGTAGTCCTTTACTGAGGGAAGAGATGAAACACAATTCCTCTACTTGGATATGATAGTTCCTTAAACATAAACTGTCTTTAAAAGAAGGGAAAAGAGTACTTTGAAGTGAGTTCTGGGAGATTTTATTTCTGCTTCTGTTAACTTATAGCTGACCTTAGGGGAAAAGGCTTCTCAGCTTATTTAGCCAATCTCTCTGTATATGAGTTGACTCAATCTCTCTGTATATGAGTTGACTTCTTAGCCCACAGGGACTTTCTAATGCCCATGCCTATCTTAATCTCTTGCTAAATATGAGACTTTATCCTGCTCCTAGCATGTTTTGCACTATTAAGGCATTACCATTGATTAGAATTAGGTTTAGGGAACCTTTACAGATGCAAAATGTGAAAAGAACTGCAGGTAGCTCATTGTTGCTTTATTTCCACTTTACAAAACACCCCCTGGAATAACTGTTAATTTCTTCCTATTTATATTTAATAATTTCCCCATCCTCACTTTGAAATAAAGTAGCCACACATAAAACATCAGTTGCAATTGCAATGCCTTTTTAAGCTGGGATGTTACGGAGATTTCAGACCAGAACAAAGATTCCGCCCCCCAACAAGGGTATTCTCAGAGACCCTCAGATACTACCCATTTCTCTATCTGTATTTTAAAATGGATAATTAAATAGAGGCTTTTTAATGAACCGATTTTATACAGTTCAGACTTTATCAGACAATTGTTACCAACCTGCTGTCAATCCAGTCTTACAATGCTCCTTAGAGTCATTACTATAAACAGACCACTTTGCTCTTACTTCAACCCCTTTGTTTCTCATCCTCCCAATGAGCTAGAAATGGCTGATATTTAACATGCAACAAACAAGAAAGAATTAAAATCTCTCCTCCTGTTCCCAGATCTCTCTCAAACATCAACAAAAGAGAATCAGAGACCTTACCAATGAAAAAGCCTTGTTTAATTCTCCCCTCATCCACTGCTGCACTATTCTCAATGAGGATTTATACCTGAAGGCTTAAAAAAGTCGCTGTAAATAATTTGTGGGATCATACTGCTGTCTCTTGCTTACCTTCTCCTCCTTCTTTTTTTTTTTTTTTTTTAACGTGAACAACCAACCTACTTTGTAGTACAAAATGCTAAATTTCTGCTCCTGTGTCCTTCACCACGCAATGAACAATCCGAGTTACAGGTAAGAGTATGAGCATCCTGGCTGTACATAAACAATGGGGGCTCCCCTGACAATACACAAAGGAACTAATGGGCTAAGGAATAAGTTACTGCTGTGTTTCGAGAAACAAAGGAAAGCCAAGTGCAGCAGCATGCAAACATGTGCACTGTGACTAGTACACTGGAGTTGCAAGGGAGGTCTTTTGTACTTGTATAAACCTACAATGGTTCATTTTGCAAAGAGAACAATTATGTTTAATGATAAGGCAATTAACCTCCTTAACAGTGACTAAGCAGACAACATACAGGCATTAGGGGAAGGAGGAAACGGGTAGGTGCAAGAAAAGGACTAATTTATTTTCATAGTGTGTTCTAATGATGATTATTTTCCATGACCTCAGTTTGCAAAGTCCATGTAATTCCTCATAGAAAGTTTCTCCACAAAGCAAATCTTTCATTGTTCTTTGTTCTAAAAATAAAATAAGCACATGCCAGAGACCCTGGCATTTTGGACCAAAACCCCTGGAAGTGATAAGCACATGATGCAGAAAGGGGATAAGTGGCAGTTATTAGTGGTAGTTATAAAGCAGCAAAATGCAGCAAGTTAAAAAACAAAGGAAAAAAAAAAAAGAAACCTGAGCTTGCTTTACTTAAGGAGAGAGACAAAAACCCCTCATTTAGAGCAACAATTCAAATCCTAGCAGGAAAATTCATCCCCACTCCTGAACCAAATGGGGAAAGGTGAGAGAAGAGAAAAAAAATCAGCAGCAGAGAAACTGCTTGCTAAGCAAAGTTAATCACTGTGAAATAGGGTGAAATACCCAAATTAGTGCAGTGCATCCCATTCCCAGCCAGAGAACGGAGCTGCTGTGGAGTTGTGGGTTACATATGTGCCGTTGCTGCTCCACTCGCAGCTCTGGAGCGTTACCGAGCCCTAGCTCTCGCACCCACACTAACTGCTCCCGCGCTGCCTTCTCAGGCAGTGGGTCGAGAACATACATATAAGGTCTAACTAAACAGTTACAACACCCATAGGAAATTGTTTGCCTATGTTTCTCTGTCCATCATGCTGCTTGTTGTTGGTTTGGGTTTTTTGTTTTTAAGTAGTGTTCTGTTCATTACATTATAAACCTGAGCTTTTAATTCTTCCATGAAATAATACGACAGAATCTAAAAGCCTACATTAATGGGTCATTTTTCAACTCCTACATGGATTCCATGCTGTTTTGGCTCCAATATCCCATCCGTACCTGGGACCATGGTCCCCTCGGAAGGAGTGCTACCCTTCTTACACCAACATCTCCAAACACGAAGGGGGGGATGGACAGACACGAAACCAAAACTCACAGCCTTGCTTTCTATGCAGCTTACAGCGTCTCTACCCTCAAGCCACAAAGATGATCAACGCTTTTCTTCATACAAGACTAAACCTCTAGTGCTCTAAGGAGCTAAACAGGTATAAGATCTCGGCACTCCAGGTTGCCCACCTCAGATTTTTTTCTCCAATTTATGCTAGTAGGCTGCAACATAAGGATGAAGGATGCTCCTAATGCAAAAATTAAGAGTTACTGTCTAAAACACCAGGGGTCATTCCTTTCTGATCCCAGGGAGACTACTCACATGAGAAAGGGAAGGTAGAGGGTGGGTCACAGTCTGGTGATACATCACTGCATATTAAACACAGAAAATTTTATAGTACAGTTGGGTTAAAAAAACCCCAACTTTTAAAACCAGAACTGAAACACAACTTCAGTGACCCTGTAATGACCCTCTAAGAGAGAAATTTCACTTTGGTTTAACATTACATTTCAATAGAGCATTCCTCTTGTGTATTTGCATCTCTCCTCCTACCAGAAAAGCCAGGATGGATGCAGACCTGTCTTCCCAGGACATGTTTTCCAAAGTGCTTCAACTTCATTTTTGAATATTAATGGTTGTGGCAATTTGGACTTCACAACAGTGACACATGGCCATGCACGTGACCATTAGCTGTGCAAATTTGTTTTGGAGCCATACAGAAGAGATTAATTTTCCTCCTGCATTTCTGAATTCTCTCTAGTGTTGTATGCAGATATGTATCCAAAAACCTTCCCGGTGATAGGGATCTAGAACAGCAATCAAAAGGCACTCAAAGCAGTCCGGTGGTGAAGGTTTGCCATGCGTGTCTGAAGGGTGTCCAAAGGCCACAGAAACCAACAGCAGTGTTTCCATTGCAGCAATGGGCATGGCTCAGACCCACACAAACCCTGAGCAACCAACCTCCATCACATACATCTACCTCACAGATTATTCCTCATTCATCTGCGAATCTGTCCCAAGCAGAACGGCAGGCCACAGCACAGTACACAATTACAACGCACAGCATGTACTTGTGTGCCTGTTTTGGTAAGGCTTGTATTTCTATAGGACCTAGCAACTCCCACATAGTCAGACCAGGATGAAAAAAAGAAAAGACCACTTCCATCCCCCCAATTTACATTCCAGCTGGAAGGATATCTGTAGACATCTTTCAGATACAGTACAGTATCTTACTGCAGCCTCTGCTTAAAACTACCAGGATTAAGAGGATCGACATCATCTTTAATTTTTGATCTTGCTTGTACAGGTTCTAACTTCACTTATTTACTTTAACCTAGAAACTGTCTGAGGCACATGTATGCCTCTCTCTTAATGTATGCACCGTACTGTGTAAAAATTCTTGCACTCCACATGATTTCATCATAAATAGTTTGAAAGTTTGGTCCAACACAGACAGATCCAGAACCTTTTCCTAATGCAACCTGATACACAGCATCTTGCCACTGACTGCTGGAGGATGAACACTGTGGAACAGAGAACTTATCATCCAAAATTCCCACATCCTTCCTGGTGATTAAAAATGCTATTCTCATAGCAAAGCATTCAGCCCAGCTATTATACACTTTTGGTTTTTTAAAGCCATGAAGTATCTGTTTCTTGGCATGTCAGAGCTGTGGAAAGACCACAGCTGATAGCAGAAAATAAATCCGCTGGGACAGAGGAAAGCTAAAGGGTGAAAGAAACTGCTTACAAGGGTTTTTCTCCCATGTTAATAGCCAGGCAAAAGGAAAACCACACAGTGTTAGTAGAGTGAACACCTGACTCAGCTGTTCATACCCTCAGAGTCATAAAGTCTGGAGTACCGAGGACAGAGTGTGGAGGCGGGGAAAATGCAGGGTTTATGGAATCGTAAGAGAGGAATTTTTCAGCTGAATTAACAGTCATGTGGTAGATGTGCTCAAAGTTGCTCGGAGAGGAGATCAGACGGGAGTGATGATGAGGGAATTGATAAGGGGAACGCTGCTATCAAAGACAACAGAGAGAGAAAGCAATGAAGGATGGTTGTACAGGTTACATCAGCAACAGCAGTCCGCAAGAGCAGTCAAACACTGAAGGACAGCCAGACAGCAACCCTGCTCGCCCATCAACACACAGGTTCTTACACTGTCACCCCCAGTCCTCTGAGTACCTTCCTTACGTGGTGTCATACGGGCCTGCTGCCCTTGCTGTTGCTAAAACATTAAAAACAAATAAAACTTTTAACTCATTGGGAATCAATTCTAATATTTATTATTATTTGATATTTCAAAGAGCACCACAGCTGTAAAAGGTGCTTTACAGACAGTTGAGAAGCATCAGTTCCCTGCCTTGAGGAGCTTACAATCTAAAATAGACATAACACAAACAAAGGAAGGTGAACACAGGTGAGATGGTGTGGGGAGAAGAAAAGATGAGAATACACAACAGTTAAAGATAGTAAGAGATTTCCTTCTGTTATTCATGCATTTTAGCGATTCCATTAAAATTAAGTATCACCCGTACAACAAACACAGAGTATTTCTAACGGGAGGGAACAGTGTTTCGACAGGATAGGGACACGGGTTTGTGGGAAGGTGAACTGGTTAGTGTCAGACAACTGGGACAATTTTCTCTGCTGTAGACAGACGACACAAGGCCTATGTCCTTCTGCACACTCACGTAATCCTCACAGCACTTTAGTGACGAAGGGAGTTTGCACTGCCATCTCTGCGCTGCAGAAGACTAGGCCCTTCGCAGATAAAGTGCAAAAGTATTGGGGAAGTTCAAATGTTTTTAATAGGTCAACTGAGCAATGGGCTCCCAAAGTGTGACATAAAGAAAGAGAGGGGAGAAACAATCCTGCAAATTTAAACAGAAACACTTTCTAATTAATCTCTACAAGAATGTGCTGACACAAGTGCTCTTGTAATTTAAAGTCATCTAAATCCAGGTTTAATGGAAGAGCATTTCAAGGCTCGGTCTCCCTCCCTGCGCCATCTGTACATGTTCAGCAGGTCAGCCTGCAAGGGGATGGTTTGCCCAATGGCCACCAGCAAATCAGAACACCTTTTCTAATTTCTAACTTCTAATTTTCTCTTCCCCTTGTCCAACTGATTTCATCACCTTAAAACAAACAGATCTGAGTAACATTCGAAATGTTAGGACTTAAAAAAATAAAATATGGTAAAAAGACAGCTTATCCCTCCGCTAAAACTAAGGCACTACTTTTTGTATGTGGAACGTATTAAAGTCTGGAAGAACATTAAGTCACATCCCAATAGATATTATCAAACATTATTGTTACTTTTCATTTCAGCTGGTAAAATCCAACTTTTTTGTTTTGTTTTGTTTTAAAACACACTGTTATTATGAGGCTTTGCATGTTAACCAAAACATCAATTACCACATTACGGCATATAAGACAGAATATACATTAAATTGTTATTAGTAAGTTTAGCAGCATCTAAATATCAGTACAAGAAGCCTGGACCATTCTTGGAATGGTGGCAAGCAGACTTCGCTGAGTTATCTGCTCACAACAGAGAACTGGCAGCACAGCCAGCTACATTCCTAAAAGCCAATAAGGGAGAAAAGGGAGTGTCTAAAATCGCAAGCTAAAAAGCAGAGGGTAGGCCAGCTGCAGACCATGAAAATATTTAGCCAGCATTCATGAAAGCGAGAAAGCCACGATATGGCAACATTTTTAAAATGACCCTCCATGGAAGTTTCTCCATGGACTCCACCATTAAATGCATGCATGGGGTTCCCACTTTCTTTAAACAATACCAAATATGGATAAGTACTCATTTACTCTAAAAGTTTCTCATTTGAAACAAGCAAAGCTTCACACATCATCTAGAATGGAAGTATAATGGCTCATGTATAATGAGGTCAAACTGAAGCATAATGTTCAAATATAATGGCAGTCAAGACTAGCTTTTGTATGTAAAATACTTAGGCATGCAGAATATGAAAGCAAAATCAATCCTGTACATCTGATGTACACAGAGAGGTGGTCTGTGCTGCAGTAAGTGCAGTTCCAGATTTCAGATCTTCACTACAAAGGAGCATCCACGATAAAGTGGCTTCAAGGGACAAGAGGGCAGAAGGGAGGCCAGACTGTACGGCCAGTTAATTGGTGACAGGCTGCTAGGGAAGAAAAACATGTAAAAAAATAAGTTTGGGGATATACTAACAGGAACGATTCTAAATTGTACAAAACAAGACAATGACCCAGATCTAGTATCCACATCAATAAAATACAAATATGTACTGATTACGGCTCTGTTAACAGCAAACAAGAACTTCTGGTTTCTTTTGTGTTGTAGCCCTTGTCAAAGACTTGCTTGTCAAAGCCAGAACCCTGAGTAACTGCTCACCATGAAGAAAAGAAAGATGCAAATTTACAATTGTCTGATAACCTCTAATATTTTTCTCTCTTAAATCTGATCTCACTCTGAGCCTTGGGCATGTTCGTTTCTGCCCAAACATAGGGTTATACTGAAGTCAAGGATGTCCATTCATGGAGAGAACAACGTGGGACTAAGCTAACAGACTGCAATTTCCCATAAACGTATCTCGCTGTTCATATCACATACCTGTTGCATACCAAGACCTTGGAAACAATGCACTGAGAAAGCATCTTTCCCCCTTATGTGACTGCATCAGCAAGGGCAATCACATGCAGACAGATACATTGCATATAGGTAGGCATCGGATACAACATCAACTAGCCTAAAAGAGTTTAAAACATTCCATTTATCCGATTTTCATTTTGTACATTTACAATACAAATTAAACTCTCTAAAGCTGGTCTTTTAAAAGATATTGTTAAGAACAGTAGTGGGCAGAGAGCAAGCAGGCTCCCGTTGGCTCTGCATCCACCAGGCCGTTATGCCATGGGTTAAGGCAGCACAAGCATACAGCCCCTCCTGCCCACCGACGTATCACAGCCCAGCCAGATGGATGCTAGATAAAAGCTAGGCTGAGCTGGCTATTTAGTTTGTGACAATCTCATCCAACACAGAGATTAAAATACCTATTCTCTATTAAAACCTATTTATTATTAAGGACCCTTCTGCCTACATAGCACTATACTGACTTCAGTGAAAGCTCACGCTGGATGAACAAATTTGTATCAGCAGATCCAGCCAAATTTGTAATTGCTCCGATAAGTTGGAAAAAACTGCAAAGAAAAAGACCCACTCCATTCTTTCATACACTTTCTGCCTTCCAGTATCTCATAGAAAAAGAAGCTCTATCACCTAAAATAGTTGGATGAAAAGAATTTGAGAAAACTATTAGCCTTGCACTACTTGTTCCCCCTAGTGGTAGCCCTCTTTAAATGCAAAAATGTATTTTATCATCCACTTGCACAGACAGAAAAAGCATTTGCAAAGTAAAATGCTGCAATCTTTCCCACAGTTCTTAAAAAATAAATACTTTCTCTTCTGAAACATACTGATCTATTTAAAAATATAAAGAAGATGTTCCAGCTGCAAAATCACCACACATGCTAAGAAGCACAAAAAAAAAAGCTATTCATCTTTTTGGAACAAAGTATGAATGTAGTGAAATAATTCTATGTCCTTGTAAAGAAACTGCCATACAGATGAACTGTACACAGGGTTGGATGAGTACTCTCTACCTTGTGTATGATTCTCCAGGAAACATCCTCTGTTTCCATCCTCTCTTTTAATTCTAAATTTATCTTTCAAATAAAACATCAGATTCAATACATAACATCATATGCATGCACAACTCCTTTTCTTCTATTTTTGTGCCTGAGAAACAAAGTAGGTAGTTTGGAACAGACTAAATGAAAACTTAGTCCAGCCAAATACCTTACAGGAAGCTGTTGGAAAAGAAAAAGCTGCCTGGACCAAAGTAGCTCTTGACAGAACATTTATTTCCTGATCTCAATTTACACTTTCAAATTCACACACTTTCAAGTCCTGTGATTGATGCAATTCTGTACCCGTTAAGCTAGGAATACAAATACAATATAATATCGCAAGGCGCTGCTGGAAAAATACACGTCAAATTTGCTTTATCTGCAGTGACATCTCCCAGCATTAAGACTGATGCCTACTTGCAAAAAGGAGTTTTTAAATAGTAACTTTAAAAAGAGGCTGCAGCAGCGGAACAAGTGCAGAAATCGATTCTATAGCGTACACATTTTCTAATGTCTTCTTATCACTTAAGTGTGAAAAAGTGACTCATGAATTGCTTTCAAAACATCATATTGATTGGTAAGAAGCAAAGTACCAGTCCTAACTTCAAATATGACCTTTGAGCTAATACAAGGCTTGTGTAATTAGAATGAATTCAAAGCTAAAAGCCATTTAGAGGCGACATAGCTGAAGAAATATTAATCTATGTAAGTCTAGAAAATCCCCTTCTATAGATAAAATCATTCCTCATTTTACACTTGCCAGATCTGGGGCTTGATTAGGAGTCCTTGCAGCTTTTGACTCCCATGAACTTTCAACTACTGATGGTGTGAAACGGGATGTCTTTTGCCCTGCCTTTAGCAGTAGCAGATTATTTCCTCTGCTTGAGAAGAGCCACAAATATTTTAAAGAACCCACCAGAAATGGAAAAGAGAAAAAAGGTTCTGATCTACATCCTGCCCTGAAGCAAATTATCATTCTTTGTTTAACATTAGACACATGTATACTCACATCCAGGTAAGATAAACACTACCTGCCAACTTCCCTTGGATTTGTCATGTGTTTTCTAGAAGCAGCTGCTTCATTATTCATTCATTTATAAACATACACACACAATGTTGGTTTTTGCTCAATTGCACTGAATATATTTGTTATGAGAGGTTTCTCAGAGCGTCTCTAGTACGAGATTTAAAGTAAATCCTTTCCTTTCCTTGCATATTCTCATCTAAGGAAAACACAGGGCCAGAAGGGCTTATGTACAATGTGCAGACTTTACAGTGAAGTGTAACATAAAAGTACCATTTGCTGCAAAAGTGAGGTAAAATGAGTATCTGAAGACCAGAGGTTATACTGCTAAGCTCCTAAACTACTGCAACTGCATGGCACGCTTTATTTTCCAGTCTTACTGTTGTTTCCTTTGGGCTTTTCAGCATTTGAAAATCTCGATTTCAGCATCTACTTCCCGCTTTCTGCACAAACTCCAAGTAATAATGATGATTGTTTTAGACAGCACTTCAGTACTAATGCCTATGTCTTATGGTGGTACTCATAGCATCTGTTTGATAGCCTATCATCTGATCTTTCTTACTGTGCTGATTAGCATCTTCTGAATCACATATGTGTCACCGTGGACAAGTTTCGAAAACAATACAGAACACACAAACAAGATGCTTAAGGTAGCCTGAAGCAAGCAGTATGATACTCTCCTACAAACAAAATATTAATTGGTCTTTAGCTCATCAAAAATTTCAGTAACTTTCAGGTGAGTATTTCTTACATAAGGTTTTGTGGAAATGAACTTGTGTGTGTGCTATTACATGGGGTTTTTTTCCCCCATTTTTCAACTTAAAAACTAACCTTTTATGTAAGAAGTTCTGTTTCATTGAGACTAGTTAATTTGGAGAGAAAATGAAAAATAGCATCTTTGGCATGGAAAGAAATTTGGGCACTACACACTTTTAAACTGCTACAGTTCCACCGTCTGAGGAAAAGAGGTTGTAAAGAGATAGGCTAAGTCGGAGCTAAAGATGGGAAGAGAAGAAAGGAATTGAAGTACAGTTCACAGTGAAAGGAATTTCTCTTTCCATTCCCACAAAGAACACAGACCCAAATCCTCTTAATTTTGTCCCTTCATATGGGTCATAAAAATTATCATCAATACTGAGAGGCCAATCTGCTTTAAAACCCAGGAGGCATTATCCACTCCTCCTGCCCTCAATGCTTAAGTGTCATCATCTTTGTTTAAATTTTATCACATGCAGCAGAGCATGTTCAGCTCCATTTCCCTAGTTACGCTGCTCCTGATACGAAATACATCAACCCTCTAAATATACGTTTAAAATTGTACTTGTCTGTCACTTATTTGCAGCCTCTGCTGCAGTCAGTCACACTCACGTGTACTTTTGTACTTACCATTGGAAGGTCTTTGAGAATCTGTATACCATCTCCTGGACCCATATGTGCTATGTGGTTAAAATTAGTTGGGTTAGAAATTAATTTATTTCTCATTTCCGGATCGCGTAGCATCTCCCTGGAAGAGAAAACACTTTGTTTAGGTATTTCGTTCCAGGTGAGGATGAACACTTATAAAACATGTACAACTTTGATTACCAGCTACTTTAAAATGGAAATTAACTATTTAACCATGTTAACAGTGATAAACCCTTGCTATCAGCACTGGCATGGACAAGCTTTCAGCTTGAAGAGAGGGCAAGGCGTCAGAAGAAAAGAATGCTTTTTGCAGGCTAACAGTCCACACCCAGTAGTTACTAACATTCAAAGAATATACAACCACTATGAGCTGATAAAAACCTCTAAGATGAGTAAAAGCAGAACTCATTTGTGATGTATTACAAAGTGGAGATGAAAATGAAGTACAAAATATGAAAATAGAATTAAAATAGTACTGCAGTACCTTTCTCAGTCTGTGGTCAGAATTAAAAGCTCTTCAAAATGGCAAGGATGCATTTCAGAACTCAGAATAAATAAAATTTTAAAGACCAAACTGCGATCAGCTCAGAAAAGGCAAGGACAAGAACTGGAATTTTATCTCCACCGTACACAGCTGTTACTTTTCTTAGACCCAAAAACAAAGGAAAGCTGGGAGCCAACCATCGGTGGAAGACGTTGGAAGTTAGAAAACAGAAATACTCAGTTCTTGGAGTGTAGCTTAGCACAGTAGCAGGTCATCTTTAGGGAGGGACAGTAAATGGTCAGTAACATCCTCTGTGAACACTGTGAGTAGTGCAGACCTGTTTTTATTGCTATTTAGGAAAGTATTTGTGACCTGTTAAAGACTTCTATTAGAAACACATCCTGACGTTCTGTGTCCTCTGAAGAGGTGAGTTTTCTGAGACTTATAGAATGTTTGTGTAGTTAAATCTATAAATCACAAAAGCAGACGCCTTGGAATACTGCTGAGAGTAGAACTGCCTTCAGAAAGAAAAGCAGAACCAGAGTCTGAAAGTAATTAATCCATATGTACAGTTAGCAATGTAATGTCCTTTTGCAAAGTGTTTATTATAGATCTTTATATGTGCACACCTACGTACCTATATACAGTATGTGGAGACATGCATTCCAAATTACAGCTCTTTCACATAATTAATTTGAACTAATGAATACTTGTGTATCCAGTGCACATCCATATCCAATCTGGTATTAACACAAATTAAACATTGAGGATTAACGCAGTAGTGAAGAGAGAAACATCTGAATGGGCATTCCAGAAAGCAACAAATGAAGTACTACATTGGCATCACTCACTGTCCTTCAGGGCCTACAGGCATGTACAGAAGACAAGTACATGTTGAATACCGACCTCCTCTGCTGCATCCTTTCCTCCTCCGGTACTCTGAATGAATAGCGGCGCTTGTTGTTGATGTTTCGAACCATTTGCTTCCGGCTGTTATCTGATGTCTCAGGAACTACCAGTTCATCGCCCTCTGAAATCAGTATAAATATGATGATCCAGTGCGACAATTTATTAGGTATTCATGGAATTTGAATTCAAAGATGTTTTCTCCCTCTGCTCTTGCTAATGTTGGACACCACCCATTTCCCATCAAACCCGAATAAATGTTCCTTGGTTTCTGGGTTTTCTTGGTCACTATCTACTCTGTTATATATCACAAAATCAACAGAATCATTAAGCTTGGAAAAGACCTATAAGATCATCAAGTCCAACCATCAACCCGACCCCACCATGCCCACTAAACCATGTCCCTCAGTGTCACGTCTACACGTTTTTTTTTTTTAACACCTCCAGTGACGGTGACTCCACCACCTCCCTGGGCAGCCTGTTCCAACACTTGACCACTCTCTCAGTAAAGAAATTTTTCCTATTATCCAGTCTAAACCACCCCTGGCGCAACTTGAGGCCATTTCCTCTCGTTCTATCGCTAGTTACATGGGAGAAAAGACCAACACCCACATCACCACAACCTCCTTTCAGGTTAACTGTAGAGAGCAATGAAGAGTGATATAGCAACAGACTTAACCCTTCTTCACACACAAGCTGCCACAATTGTGTTCTCAAAATACCACTGATTAGTTCTTTCAAACAAAACATCTCGGTGGGCAGGAAAAGATCTCAGTCCTCTATCTCAAACTTTCTTTGGCTTTGCTTTCTTTGAAAATCACTAGAACAGTCTTGTTCTGCCAATTGTCTGGAAACTCAATGCAAGATTCTTTTTCATTCATTCCCTGCTCCAAAGAGACTACTCCTTTTGAAACGTTTGAACACTGATGTATTTTGGTGCAACTGTGGGAAAAGGGAAGATTTTTTCCACATGTGTACGTTTGGCCAAGGCATCGTTAATAAAGACATGAAACGTATACCAGCGATAATCATACAATAGGAGCGTTACTTTGAATAAACGCTGCAACTGCTGTGTCTCATTTTATATAAATATGGAGACTAAAGTTACACTTAATAAGCTTGAACACACCCAACACCTACTGCTCACTGCCAAAACCATTTTTGTATGGAACTGAAATCTCTTCTTTCCTTAAGATCAACTGGAGATTTCATGAAGTGTGGGATCTACTAGGTAAGTAGCTTCAGGAAAAAAAAACTGCAGACTTTTGATGAGATACACCTGGAGGATATCTTAATGTTTGGCAACCTTTTTGAAAGACAGTGAGAAATGTACAGGAGCAAAGTAACACCCTTACTTCTGATCCTATACTCTCCATTTTTTTTCTCTTCTACTCTACTTTTAATGTTCAATCTTTAATAGACTTGAAAATTCTTTATACATACTTCCACCATACTGCTCCTCTCTACCACTGTCATTCCTTTTGTACTAATTTGCTAACAATTTAAATAAACCGTGAAACACTGCCAACAGCAGTATATGTTTCTAGAGTGTTTATTTCCACTATTTTCAGAATAGTTGTTAAAAAAAATGATAGCTTTTGATTGTTAAAACAAAGCACATCCCCTCTCCATCTAAAAGGTTAAACAAAAGGTTAAGGAAATTACTCAGGAGCATGCTTATGAAATGGGCCCTAAAAAGAAAAAAAAAGGTCAGAATAACAAAAATAGAATTCTGAAGCTAAAACTTTGGCACACAATCATATGTGGCCCTAATAACAAGTTATGAATACATAATATTATATTACTTTCTGATCCTTGGGAAAAGTTTGTTTAGGTTAAGTATAATTTTAATTTTAATCTAGTACTGCCAAGATCACTATTGAAGTCTTTAATTGTGCAGGCATTTTTAGATAGTGTTCTGGCAGGTGATCCCAGATTTGGAGGGAGTGTCTAGTCCTTCTATTTTCTACTTCTAGCCTTCATTCAAGTCTTCACTGAATATTCAAAAGGGAAAGAAAAGTTCAGAGTAGCTGCCTAGCAGACATCATTGCAATCACAGTGGAATCTGTAAGCTCTGGCTTTCTCCCAGATTAACAAGCACACATACGTTTGAGGACACAGAAAAATGCTCTTTCTAAACAAAAATTTGCATGATGAAAATTGGCTTCTCTTTACTTACCTGCCATTTTGTTTTTGAAATATATTAATCTAACTGTCTCCAGGCCTAAAAGGTTTAGTGATCCTTCTGTATTCAAGGGTCGTACCTGAAACAAGGAAAATCAGTCCTTGTAATTGTAATAATTCACATTGTAATTGTAATAATTCACATTATATAGTGCCGTCTTATTCTGAAAGCTTCAAGGTGCATTATAAACGTTATAAAAGGAGCACTGTTATAAAGCCAACCAGGGAGCAGAACAGTGTAATTGGCCAGAGCAAAGCCTGCTCCACAGAAGAACTGCAGGCTGGAGGGTGCAGTGTCTCCTATTTCCAGTAACACCTGCCTGCTATCAAGAATAACAATCGTTAGTCATTAAAGCCATGAAGCAGGGTTAAAAATAATTTTAGATTTTCAACTTCTGTTTGGAGAATGACTACAGAGGGACTTGCCTAAAATTCCACTGAAAGATATCGCCTTAACACCATTCCTCCCAGCATTTAAATGAATAGTTCTGTTAGAAGTCTACTTCATATTTCAATTTTGTCTATTAGATGCACAAAGCAATAAGCTGTGCTTTTATTTTGTGTTAGTATCATGTCACAATTATGCTTTGCAACTTGATTTAAGAGTATATATAGAGATTGCCAAAACCTACTGGCATTTGTGATTTCCAACTTCAAAATGAAAGAAGCATTCCACTCTCCGAGTCTGCAAATTGTGTTAGAAACAAAGTTCTTCATAATAAATTGCCATTTTTGAGTCTCCTAGATGTAGCAGTTCTTGTTTGTTGAAAGTAGCTTCATTCATTAAATGAGCAGTCTTGAGCCAAATACTAATCAAAGTACTAAATCATATTCTGCTGTATAGGAAAAAAAATGCTCCAACTGCTTAATAACTCAAAGTCTGGACATCAGAAAGAGTAGAGGAAATTTCCTCTAAAAGGCCAGATTCTTCTTCTCTCCTTAAGCTGGTTAATAGCTGAGCACCTTGGTCTTTGCATTATTTATCGTTACAGCATTGCTGTAATATCCTGGTCTGCATCTGACATGTGGGAAACTGATATGCAGTGACTGAACGACTAACACGAGAACATCAGGGCAACTGTTTGTAGTTCTGTGTCATTGGAATGCCAGTAAAGGAATTACGTTGACACTAGTACAAAGCAGAAGTCAGTCTAAACTATGGGAAAAAACCACACTTTTCTTTTTTCTTTCCAAATACAGCTGAACAAACACCTCCTAAATACCAAGGAAGTGTCAGTTTTCAAAAACGTCTTCCTTTTGATAAGTGATCCAAACCTGCATCATCCTGGTTTTTGTATTTGTACTGGCTGAACCAAAATGTTCTAACCCTATCTGTCTACAATGTTCTCAAGCAGCAGAAGATAGATTTTTGAAGGCCTGTTTAATTATCTTAACATCCACCATCTTCTGGCAATAACACAGATGCAATCAGTCCCAATGAAGCCATATGCAATTAATACTAAGAAACTGCTCTCTATAATAATATCAGAAAGTCTAACATACTCATATGCTCCAGACTGATCATTCACTTAAAACAGTGAAACCACATGCAAAACACATTTCATATCTTGTATTTCAAACAAAAAGCACTAGTTCCTTTGCAGTACCTCTTCTTTTAGTTCAATTATGTTTAAACAAGCAATTCTAATGATGGCTTCTGATGTGCTTAAAAAACCCGGTATGACTGTAGCAAAGCAATGTTGAGTCTAGACATATTCTTTAGCCGATATTGAAACAGCAAGTTACCTTTTTGAGAGGAATAGTCTGAATCCACTCCATGGAGTTCACGTCGAAGATATCAATTGCATTTTCACTGTACACAGAGAGGTATGGTGCATTGTAACCTGAGAGAGAATGATTAAATATAGTATCATGTGCTTTTAGACAAGGCTCAAAATACACAATTTCTTATGGTTTAACCATATTTATTAAAAAAACAAACCCAACCCATGCCACAATCCAACAACAATCTTTGCAAAATGTGTTTTTACTCAAAAGTGACCAAGAAATTTATTCTGCAGGTAAACCAGCACCTCCAAAAAACTTAAAACCTCCACGGCTTTTTTTTTAACTTTGCAGAACCAAACTACTTTTTGAACTACAAGGGATTACAGTTTACTCTGCCAAACACTGATGTGGTTCAAAGTTTTTTTTCTTCTAAAAGCCCTATTTTTATGAGCTCGCATTTTGTAAATGATGTGGTAGGAAAATATACTGTTGTTATTAAATAACTGTCATTTGAATGAACCGAGCACCATGACACAATCATAAAAATCTTGATGTTTCCTTCTAGCTTTAATTCTCTTTTCTTATTTTCTGGACTGTAAAGAGAATTCCTGTGCTACTTATTTGGCACATTTCCCCAGGATGAAATTTCTTCCATTGGGACCACTTTTAAAGGAGAATTCAGTATTTCCATGTCGGCAACAAGACTGCCATGGTCTGCCAAGACTAACAAGAGCATCCAATTTGTGTTTAAATTTAACAGGTTTTGCTATAAAATATACCTCCATTCTGCATTGGAATAACATCAAGTCACTTCATTTAAGGCAATCAAAAATCTTTTACAAATATCAATGACCAGTATAGATGAACTACATGTGAAAATACCTGTTTTTCAATCTATCACAAAATCTTTTATTTTGATTCATTCATTCTCTGAGTCCATTGTAATAATCACACTCTTGATTGAAAACTAGAAGCAACATGCAGCCTGTAAAAGTTGCTCCTTCCGCATTCAGAAGGGGCTTCACTCAAACAAGGTGAAACATTCCTCTCCTCTGCAATGTGACTGTACTGCTGTCACAGTGAGGAAAGCAGGAAGACTATTTTAAAGAATCAACATAAGACTGGGCTCATTCACAGATACTCTGAGGACAAATTTGGCTAATCTTTATCTGCATTCAGAAAGACATTAAAATGAAGAAGATAGGCATTGCAGATTTTCTTTTTCCTCCAACTGTCACAAAGATAAAGCCTCAGCTTTGAAAAAACATGCAATAAAAGTTTAACGGTTCTTGCTGGAAACAGAAATCTGGAAAAATCACATTTTTTTTCCCTTAAGGTTATGAAATATATTTTCTGTGTTGCCTGCCATACATTGTATTTTGGAAGGAAAGAGGGAGACAGAGGGGGAAAAACTTAAAAACTGATTTTTAAAAAAAGCAAAGAGAGGAGATGAATGAGAAGAGTGTCAACAGAAACTGCTGAGGAAGAGAGAATGAAGGAGTAAGGGAAGAAAAAAACCCCAGTAAATTGGAATAAACACCATTAGAGAAAAGCAAGTCAAATGACCAGATCCTGATGACTCTGAACATCAAGAAAGCCTGAATCACAATGCTGAGCCGAAGTACAATCAAATTTTAAGACTTTAAATAACTACAGTCCAGCATCAGTGGTAGCGAATGCATAAAGATCCCATTAGTTTCTGCAGGATCTGAGGCTTGCGGCTGTTTTAGAGACCAGGCCATCTGTTTAGAAATTGGACATCAGAGTTGGAAATCCTGACCCTTGATTCCTCTTTGTGCTACAGCAGTATAGGTCAGTGACAAGAGTTGTCAAAACTAGCATAAATGAGATCAGGATTAAACCCTCTGACTAGATTAAAAATGCTGACAGAAGCTGAGCATGTTCATTTACCCATCAGGTAATCATCCTCGAACTTCACTTCCTGTGGCTATTAATACAAGCAGTGATCACTTCAATGTATAACAGCAAGTACACAGACACACATGGCAACTTACAGCAAGAAGATGGAGTTGCGGGCCACATCAATTCTTGTTGTCTAGATCTTCGGCCCTGGCAGTCAACGTAAACCCCTACGCTGCTAAAACACAGCAGGTATTCTTTATTTGAGATTTCGACTGCACAGATGGCATCAGTTGGCTGCTGTGAGATAAATGATAGTGTGTGGTCATCTGGATGGAGCAGACTGTACGGGCTGCCTTCTCCATGAAGGGGATATTTTAAGAAACCTGACTGGTAGCCCACACAAAGGCGGTCACTGAAGATTGACATCCACTGGACATTCCCCTGGACTTGGATCTCCTTGATCTTTTTGTGACGTGTCTTACTCTGATTTAGTTCATAACAGAGGACCTGCCTTTTCATAGCTACACACAGGCAGGTAAGAGCTCCGTGGCGCACATGTCCAGAAACTATTGACTGACAGCCTTTTGTCTCTGCCAGTTTATAAAACTCAGTCTCCCGTCCATCCAGGGCAGCCATAGGGAAAAGCCGGACATGACGGTTTCGTCCTGAGATTACTGCAATGAGCTGTTCATTTGGGATAAGCTCAATCTGATGAACCTTCTTATTGTCACCAACACGGATAATCTCTAAAAAAAACCAAAACATAAAACAAAAACCCCCAAATCCAAGTAAATAATGTTGAAGTGTGAATTGATTATAACATACATATTTGTAAAGATAAACTATGTAGGAAACCCAAGAAATCCCCTTTACTGCTTCCCTGCAATATTAAAAAGTACAGAATCAAAACCTGTATTTTAATAATACCAGATGTGGCAATGCTGGATAGACCTTTGGCTTTTCCTCATCAGAAAAAGGGAGGAGCAGATCTGATGCAATAACAACTGCTGTATTATTTCAGTATTCATTTCAGAAACAGTTTATAGTCACAAAACTACTGAATAAAGGACAACCCACAAAGAACTGAAATGTACAATTAAGCATGTTGCTTGTTGAATTAGCTTCGGCATCTGTCCTTACATCTCTTTACAATACTGAATGTAAGTTTTCATTTCCAATACCAAGAAGGAGGTTACAGAAAGGATCAAGCCAGGCTCCTTACTGAAGTGCACAGCAGGAGAAGAGAAGACAACAGGCACAAATTGAAATGAGGGAGGTTCCTACTGGATGTACAAAGAAAATGTTTCATTGTGAGAATAATTTGCAACAGGCACCCCAGAGAGATTGTGGCACCTCCGTCCTTGGGGATTTTCAGGACCCAACTGGACAAGGTCCTGAGCAACCTGGACTGAATTCAGTATTGAGCCTACTTCAAACAAGGGAAGAAAACCTTCAATCGCACTCCAGATGCTGGATCTCTGTTGCTGGAAAGGATACCCAAAACAAAAGCACACGGAACCCCTTCTTGATTATCAGCTCTCCCATGGGGTTGTCCAGTTGATAATGTAGTAAATAGAGAAAAATCAAACCAGCGGATATTGAAAAAGGTTACAAAGTCACCTTCTGATTATTTAATATTAGGGAAAATTATTACCAGTTACTAATCTCTTACCATCTTTGGTGACATGCACAACAAATAACCCTTCTTCATTCCCCAGAGCTATTCTTTCATGGTCTATGATATCAAGAAAAAAAAAAGGTTATTTTTCTTTGGAAATACTTCTTCAACAATAGTGATAATTCTGATTAACAGAGACTTTTTTTTTAGTATCCTGAAATAAACAAATATAAAGTCAAACCCAACACATCCACATAATAAAAAAATGTTGGTAACCTCCCAATCTTTCAAATTTCTGAAAAAGTAAGTCTTTTCCCATTTCTCCTGTTAGTAGAAGTAACAGCAAGAAACATCATTTTTAACAAACCATTCAGAGCACTTGAGTTTACTACCAACTTTGAAATAACTGTAATATAATATTTAAATAATTTAAACAATCAGAGTTTAACTTATTTTATGCAGTAGCATTTAAAATTACTAAATTAATTCTTTGCTTTTATGTTTTCTCTCTGGTCCCACAAACAGATTTTGTGAAGTCAGTGATTTATGTCTATTCTATAGCGCTAATTTTGCCCAGTTAAGGAATTGTGTTTACAGAATAACAAAAGAGTGATGTCCAATTCTCAGTCAAATTATTCATGTGAATAGGGGGAATATTCTTAAGGCTCTGACAAAAGTACTGGGTAGTGAACTGCACTTCTCTCAAACCCATACACATTTCCATATGGGATAATCCCATTACATATTGGTCTCTATTCAGTAGATAAAGCCATTTAACATGTTTTTTGCAAAAAAAGCATACTTTTAGCATACCCATTTTTCTTAGAGCTTTCTTCTTTTTCATTTCATACCTATGATTGCTGCTGACTGTGTTGTTTTGATGAGGGGTAAGGTGCTGTCATAAGCTTCTTTGGGAACATAGACTGAGCGGTCTTTGAGTTTGTTCTTCTTCAAGATCCTATGCAATTCATTCAGCACTCCCACCCACTTGCTTTTTTCATTCTCACCGTCTGCTAGAATCAGGATTGAACACTTATTACTGGATGCAGAGAGCTGGGAAGCTGTAACCTGGAAAATTTTAAAATATATATTTGAAGTCATAAGCGACAGAAGATTTCATCATGATAATTTTTACAAAGGTATCAGATGCCTACAAGTGCCCTTTTAATTTGCTGTCTGAACTAAGAATGCAAAAATTTAGCCTTAGTTAATAGAAAACACTATCTCAATCAAGAACCCACAGCAGAAAAACCTGTAGATGTGAATAACTCAAAGATCAGAGAAAACTTCGACTTTATTCTAAATGCATTTGTATTTATTCTGTAACTTGGAAATGTTTGCCCTAAATAAGGTAGTCAGTTGTTTCTCACAGCAGTCTTATAATGAAAAGCATTTATTAAACAGTATTATTTTTTTTTTAAAGACCAATAGTTTTCATTAATAACTTAATGCAATAGGAATGGTCTTTATGGAAGAATGATCTATGAACCTCTTCATGTATTTTGTACAGATACTATACATAAAAATGAAAGCCCCTTTGTAGGTTTATCTCCTCTCAGCATACAGAGTGATGAACAGTCTGAAAGCTGGAAAAACAAGGAGTGAAATGCAATGGTATAGTGAAGAAATGATAGGGGAATTAATAAGACACCAAAAGATACTTCATTGAGGTCAAAGCTTCAATAGAGTATCTAGTAAAAATAAGAATATTAGAAAAAGCCAATGATGGCAAAATCCTGATACTAGATAACAGATGTAAATTTTGATGAGCATTTTACACTAGATTTCTATACTGACTACCTGATGAATGGGAGTTTTCAGAGATCCAATGCATACGTACAAAGAAAATACATAAAATAAAGGCTTCAGAAATAACACAACAAATTAAATTGAGAAGCAGAAGGCAACTAGGAAATGAAAATGTAAAAGGTCATGAAGAACAGAAGAATTCCAAATGACTAACAGGAGGTTGAGAAAAGTACGTCTTATTGTGAAGGTTTTAAAAAAAAAAAACCCACGTAAAGGGGAGATGAGAGCTTGTCTAAATGTACCAGTGCTATTTTTACCACGAAAATGATATATGTACAGATCCTTATGCATTGCTGCTGCTGCCATGGATACCACACGGCCAGAGCTTGCAAAGGAAATAAAATACTAGCAAGGTGTCAGTGAATACACACTGTACATCACACTGTGAAACCCTGTACTTCTGGGTTACTAGGTTCAAGACATAACACTTACCCTAAAGATACAGGGGATATCTTTTCGATTTGCATGGATGACATCTGAGGCCAAGACAGAACTCACTGAGAATTCTTCATCCCTTATGGAGACCACAAACACAATTGGAAAAGAGTTAAAAGAGTAAAATCTGTATGTTTGTTTTTTACTTTTATTTCCATAGTGCCAATAGCCTTGTTTTGTGAAGGACACAACAAGACAGTACTGAGATCTAATTTTTAAAATTATCCTTTCCTCTTTATCTGCAGATGAAACTCGCAAGTGCAATGTTGCATAATTAATTCCTGGTAAATGTTGATGGAGATAAATCTATTCAGAGCATCTGTTTTTTGTCTGTTTAAATTAAAACTTTTTTTTTTTTTAAAAAATAATTTAAAAATCAAACTTAAAAAACAAGCCTGGACCAAGAACACCTCTCCAACTCTTTCATAAAAATCCTAACTCACTAGAAGCTATAAGCTACAGGTATTTTAGACTTCCTGGATAAACTAACCTAGTTCAGAGATGAGCTTTACTTAGTCGTTATGTTAAATGTTCTCAACCTTCAGTGAAGCTGGTACTATTTCAGTAACACTGAAGACAGTGGGAACAAACTATTTAGCCCCTCTGAGTCAAAAACTGTATTAGTCTTATCCTATAACAAAGTTTCATCTGTCTGTCAAAACTCTATTCAACCCCAAAAGAATGTATTTTTCTTCTTTATTCATTCCAGATCTTCTACACATCTCAACAGATGCATTTTAGCATATGATGTAGTAATGGAAGTTTAAACTGCCACATATGCACACATAAATGTAGTTCGAGCTAACTGCAAATATTGCTTTTTTCCGGAAAATTAGAGGCTCTCAACATGGATTACAGTGTTTCATAAAAAGTCTGGAGCTTGCTTACTGATTTCACAAAAAGAAAAAGCAGAAAAAAAACCTCCCAGTGCCTCTGAAAAGCTCCCACTCAGCACCAAACAGCTTACCTCATGTCTATGACCTGACTCACTATCACGCTGGGCTGGGATGCTTTTCCTTCTGCTACATCATATAGGAAGAGTTTAAAATCACAGATCACTGCCAGCGCTCTCTGCCAACCTTTCTTTACTCCAGCTGGTTTTGGTACCTTTAGCAAAATAAATTCTGATCAACTTTCTGTAAGTTTGCAGGCAATCAAAGATCAAACAGACAGTACAAAAATCAATTCTCTCATCTAGGCTGACAAGCTTTTATTCAGTGATAACATAAAGCAACGTAAGCAATAGCACAGGTGCAGTAAGAGCAAACACAGCCACACAGACCCACAATATATTATTAAAAAAAATCCATCGCACCACAGATTCTTTCTCCTTATTTCACAAACTCATTCAAAGCTATATTAACAAATATAGAGAAAGAAACCCATCTCTAGTTGGGCAACAGGAATATGGCCAAAACTATGTCGAGTATTTGTTTAGTATTTATGTACAAGTATCCACACCAATGACCCTAGACAGTACTTGCATCAACAGAAAGACTCAAGAACTCACAGGCCCTGGAAGACGATCTGATCTCTAGAGATGGACTATTCAAAACCAACTCAAAGCACAATGGCCGACAGAGATGGAGAGAGAATTACTGTTGAAAATGCTAAGAGTTGCTTTGCGAAAATTTAGGTCTTCGTTTCCAAACTGTTACCTTAAGGTATTATTGAATCCATCCCCCCTGATGCCCCAACTAGAGTTTAATTCCAGCTCTGGAAAACAATAAATTTAATATAAGTGCCCCAAATGCAGCTACCTGATACTTACTCGGACATGTCCTTCGTAAGCTGTTCCTATGCCTTTCTGCGGATCTATTCCCAAAGGTCCCTTAGTCTGTTCAGGAGGGATTGGACATACTGCAGGAGCCTTGTCTGCACAGGTCACATGGCAAGAGAAGCCACATACTTGTAAGGAGAAGAAACACAAAGATTTAATGGTTATTTCTTGTGCAATGCAAAAGCTATGATAATGACAATGACTTTTATAAAGAGATCCTCTCCTTTTTTGACCAACAACTGAATAGTTCCACTGAACTTTGCTACATCTAGACAGAAATGTAAGTCTGTGCACAGCAGCAGTTCATGCTTTTATCTGCTCTAAATTCTGCTTTTCTCATTTTCAGAGGTGTATGGATACACAGTCTGGTTTCATCTAGGTAAGAAAGAGCCTAATCAGAAGCTCAAACTGAGACAATCTCTATGATTTCCTGAAGGCCCAACCCTACTAGTAAACAAAAAGCTGGAAGCTCCTCTAAATGGTAAGTGTCATTCTGTGTACATACAAACCTAGAATAAATTAGTCCTGGAAAGAAGCAAAACTGGTACTGAATGGCAAAGCTGTCTTACATTTTGCCTTGAGTTAGAAAGCAAAGCTGCTGTCAGCATACTCAACCATTGACTGTGGCCCCTTATCGGTATTTTAAGTAAACTGAACTAAGCTCTTCTACCACCAACTGGAATAAGTATGTCCCCAGACAACTAGGTAATCTGTTACCTAAGATCTTCAAAGTGTTAAAAGATTGAAACATGAGAATATATTCTGTTGTTCAAAATATAAACAGAAGACTCCTGCATTGTCACACCACAACATTTACTGTGCAATTTCCATCTATAAGAACTTCCGTTCACACCTCCCCCTTTCACAACTGCTTACCTTCACAAGTACAGCCCTGTCGTATTAAACCAACCATCAGAGACGTGCATTGATTGCATTTAGTTGGTGTATTAAATGATTTCACTACAAACTGGTGGGCTTTAGGCTGTGAAACAAGCAGACAAGGATGTTAATACCTGTAACACTTCTGAAGAACAGTTATTTTTTTCACAGACATAAGAGTGTGCAGATGCATTTAAAAAGATAGCTTATTTGTGTTTGCTGAAATGAGATCTGAGCTCCTAACACATGGGCTGAAAAAAATTCCTTATCACTGCTCGTTATTGATAATTTAAACCATCCTCTGTAAACGAAACCGTGGAAACTGGACCTTGTCTCAGAACACGAGTTTACTTCCTCTGCAGATAGGAAAGTTGCCAAAATTATTCCATTACACTCTAGAAGTTGAACATGTGTATGCATGTGCTTAGTGAGCACCTGGCAGCCAGCCAAGGTCAACCCACCACAGTATTTTCTAAGCTGCAAGTTCAATGTTCCTCTGTAAGGGGTGTTCCCTTAGTTCAAAGAAAAATATCAGACTTACTCAAAACTCTATTTTTTATGCCAGAAAGCATGACAGAGTTCAGTTTTATGGTGTCAGGCACAGACAATTTCGGAACACCCAATTTAAAAGCAAGAGTATAGATGAAGTTGATTTTGAAAGGGCTTCTCTTCTTGTTAGTTCTTGGGAAGGCAGACTACATGAGTAAGTGTTTTAATTCTCTCTCTCCCCTCAAGGATGGCAGTGCTGATGCTATGATATCAAGGCTAAATGACTACGTGATGTGGTAGCATGGTTCATAAAAGGCTTTATATAAAAATCAGGAAGCTGCCTTGCTTTTTTAAAAAAACTCCCAGCGAGGTAACAACTGGTAGGTGGAAAAAGGATACAGCATAGGGTAAAGGTAAAGGCTGTGCAAACAACCTGGATAATGTACGTGATCTGAAATAAGACAATTTTGCAGACTACTTTAATGAGTAGGTATATTAAAATTTTATTCACTTTCCTGTTTTTCACAGCATAAGATATGACAGCTAAGGGCTCAAACTTCATCTGTATTTAATGACAGTTTTACTGTTACAATGGAAGCTTTCTGTCTACAGATGGATGTCTTGTTTTGAAACTTGCAGGGAAACAATACTTAGGTTTTAAAACTGATGCAATCATAAAGTAAGAAGGTTCTTTAGGGAATGTAATAAATTAGAAAGCCAATCATTACTTACTGAGCAAAATATTTGCAAAAATGAAATTATGTGCACTGTAAAATCTGTTTCACATGATTCCAAGTGCACTTACAGTATTTTTTTAATTGATCTACTAAGATGTTGCCAACAGAACAGTGTCTGCTCAAACTTTTTAGCTTTCCTTTACACAAATGAAGTCTTTTGCTATTTTGCAATTTATCAAAGCAGAGAAACAGATCTATTAGAAAGACTTACTTACTTCATTGATTAGTTGCAGAAAAACTGTCATTTTTTCAAGTCTACAGAAGATTCCTAAGCCATCGAGGCACTTCCGAAACTTTTATGAGAAAATTTTTCCTTCAATAGCTTGTATCTTGTTCCTCATTTGCTTGAATATACACAATTCACTGTGAATTAGCATATACTGACTGGCTTCTTTGACCAACAGCAAAATAATTTCAACAACTGATGTAAAAATCAGTATTAATGCAAGTAAAAGCCAGAAGACAGAAAAACTGGAATTCCTTCTCCCAGCCTAGTGCTGCAGTGCTGGCTGTAGTGCTCACTCTACATTGCTTATAAAAAATGCAAATCTACAGTTTCATTTTAGGCTCACTCTTTGCCTTTTCTCAAAAATAAGCATCTAATTAGCACATAGATGCGCTAATCTGAGACTGGCCCACAAGGACATCAGTTTTATTGTACGAAGAGGATGGAGGCAGGTTGGTCAGACACATGCCGGAAAACACTCTCTTTCCAGGAAGTCTCCTTTCCTTTCTTAATATTCTTGTTCATTTATCTCTTTCTAATGTCCAGACTACTGTTTCTCCTATAATCAAATGCCTGTGTGCTGCTACAGTGGAATGCCTAGTACAACTTGTCACACCACATAATGTAAGAATGAGGAGTTTTGAATTTTAGACAGCAACCAGCTTGCATGTAAACAACCCTTCCAGGCAGTTCTGGTAAGATTACTGTGATAAACAGTTCTCCTGAAGCTGTTGCCCAGGTGTGATATTTTCCCCCCTTCTATATAAAAAGTGTGAACGCTTGACTGAATACCTTTGGTGCAGAGAGTCCCGATCCAATATATGCTGCCCTCATGGTTGGTGTGTGAATTGAACGGGGAGGATGATCTGTAACCTGAACATAACCCCCAAAGGATCAGTAAGACATCAAATACACACTATCAAAGATAGCTTGACTAAAGTAAAAAGACTACAACATACAAGCAATGAAACCAAACTGATTAACACAGGAAAGGACTCAGAAAACCAAGTCTTATTTCTCAGCAAAATGAGGTGTAAGGTTCATCTCCTAAATGTCAAAAATAACTTTGTATTATCTTAAACATTTGATTGAATCTTTTCTAATGTAAAATCATCAGAGAGTTAAATTTTTTAACAGGGAAAGGGGATACATTATTATAGTTGCAGACTGTGGCTAATATTGACAAGACTTTCAGCAGGACTCCGAAGTGTGCTCTTACAAACTACAGTATAACATTAACTTTGTGCCAACATTTCTTAAATATTCATGACTGAGGATATGTTATGAAGAGAGACTATATCTAATAATTGATTCAACATAATTCCCATCCCTAATCAATTAACTGTATGTGAAAGGAAATGCAACATTCCCCAAAATACAGTTCATCGTTAGTGCAGAAGGCTATTACAAGGTCCTAAATAGTCTTGCTGCAGAGGAGTGAGCTTCTTTCTAAACAAAAGGATTTGCAATAGCAGTTTTTAGATGAAGGAAACTGTTATTCCTAAAAAAAGGACAAAAATTTGTCAACACTGAAGTACCTCGATTGGTTCAATCTCACTAGCTGTAGAAGGAGACCTTGATCTTGAATGGAGGTGAGACTTGCTATCTTCATCCCGTGATGGAGTATTAGACAATGTAAAATTCTCAACTGAATCAATCTAGGAGAACAATTCAAGAGAAAAAAAAACAACCGAAAAAATAAATCAAAGACATCATTAAAAAAGAATTCTCAGCTCTTACCAAAATAAGATATGGGAGCAGTAGAATTCCTAAGAGAGAACTGAGAAGATAAAAATTCAGTTTTAAGGACTTCTTAATGGAAGTACAAAAATGCAATGAAAATTATTGAATATGAACACGCCAAGGCTTCTGCTGAGAGGTGAGCACATGCATAAGAGCTACTAGTTCAGGGGCCTGATAAACACTTGAAGAGACTTGTAATTCAGCATTTTTAAAGGGTGAATATTTTCTAAACACTACTGGGTTTTGTCCACTGGTAGTAGAGATTTGTTAGAAGTGAATTCCCATATAGGCCATGTAAATCACTGCAAACATATTTAGGAGAAAATAAGGAGAAAAGGCAGAGCAAACAACATATTTCTTGAGGTTAGTGTTAATTATATTCACAGAGAATTGAGGGGTTTTTTTGTACCCCATTGGAACTACAAAAACATCCTTACCAGGCATACAGTTTCTTCAGGGGAGTATTTTCCTAGTCCTTGATATACAATGAAACTAAGCCCAACACAGAACTGCCCAACACAGAACTACACTGAACAACAAGGCATATAAGTACAACCAGGTATCTTGGATAACAAGTCACCTTTTGTCAGTGCAACTGAAAAAAAATAATAATCAGAGAATGCAGGATTCTTCCTTGAAAACAAGACATCTCCACATCAAAGTTTTCTTTGCACATTTATAAATTTTTAAAAAGTAATTATAGCCAGATGAGGATGCTTTTCTCCACTAATAAAAAACCTAAAAGCTGGAGGCCTACAGAAGGCTCCACTGCATGTCTGGCTTTTGTGGAGCAGTGCTATCATCAGTTCCCCAATGCTAAGGATTTGGCTAGCTTGCACGCAAACTAAAATATGCAGCAACGTTTACAGAAAGCATTTGAACATTCCAGTGTTTTTTTAATCTCATTTGCCATTGACATCATACTAAGAATTCCACAAACTTTACTGCTTTTTGGGAATAAAATATATTGCCAAGCCAATCTTATACATGCATATACAGTCCTGTTCTCCAGAAACTCAGTCATGGTAGCGAACAGGTGCAGTTGCTGTTTTTTCTTTTTACCTTTTTTTTTTTTTTTTAAAAATAGTAGGGAGTTAAGTTTGATGGCTTCTAGTTTTATCATAGCCTTCAAAAATTGTCTAGTGGAGAATGCTCATCAGCTTAATCAACTTAGGCATATTAAGATGCCTGCAAGTATTTCTGTAATGAAAACGGGAAATTCTCACAGTGGGATACACCTGTTTTCTACACATAGATCATGTGTTTCAAGCATTGAGGCAAAAATTAGCAGTAAAGCAAACATTTTGTGCTCAGATTTATCAGAAGCAAATAATAATTGGAAGCTTTATCCAGTATTAGAAACATCGATGCCTTTAAGTAGTAAATCCCCAGACACATAACATCGTTTCAATTAGTTTAAACTTTGTTTTTATGGAGTCTAAACATGTGGTAACTTGGAGTCCACTCAACCTTGAACAATTCTACCACCTTCTTAAAATTGTTATGAAAAAAGAAGCCCAATGAGTAAGTACAGGCAAACTTTTCATAGCAAGAAACAGACATTCCTTTTCTTCTGCAAGTTAAACTCAGAGATCTAATCTATAATTTCATAAATGTTTCCAGATACTCCAAAGGCCTTCCCTTTCAAAGTAGCATCTGCATACCAAAGAATTTTCACTGTGTCTCTTAAAATATTTAGTACAAGCATGATATGAATGATGGAACTTTTCTGGAATGTGCTACAAAGCCTTTGCGGTTGAAGACAACTGCTGAACCAGTAACAAATGTATTTTTACTTTACTTACGAACATAAAAAGCCTGCAAAACACACAGAACCTGATCTACCGTTACAGAATTTGAAGGGAATTTAACCACCACCTTTACTGCAGAAACAGGACTTTCAGCTGTATTGCTGCAGTAATCTCCAGGTTCCTTGCTTTAATGAGAAGAACTAAGTACAAAAGCAACCTGACTCAACTATGGCCAAAAGCTTACGTGGACGGTATTAATACCATTAAAATTAGTTTTAAACTAATCCACTGGATCATCACAAGCATATTTCAATATTTCCTACCAAATTGTAACAGCTTTGTCGTCTTCCACAGTACTGTGCTTAGTTACCTACATGGTGTCACCTGTCTAGGTCTGAGCCAAAGCTGGCCAGTGTACAACCACATCTTGAGGAGAGATAACTTCTGAATTGGAGCCACAGCCGACAAAAACAAGCAGTTACTGTAAGCTTGCCTAAGACACTGAGCAGTGGGCTTTGAACTGCATAGGTAAGGTCATTATTAGAGTTGTTGGGCATTATTGCTTATTTATTGAATATTCAATATAAATGCTTTGAATGCTTTCCTATTCCTATCATCACATGTGTATAAAAGAAACAAAAGCAGCAGTATGAGTTCAAAATGGACATAGCATACCTGGTACGAATTCAGTCTGACAAAGCTTTGATAACACCATTTTTAAAAATCCACCTTAATTTTTGAAACACCATAGAGCTTTCCAGCTTAATGGACTACAACACATCCAACTCTGTTTTCCCTGTATGAATTTTTCCTGCCCTCCTTGATGCTCCAATTTACTCGATTCCCCATTTCCCATTTATTTATCTCTGTACTGTGATATTTTCTACCATTTGCTATGACGTGCCTCCCAAATGCCAAACTTCTACCTTCTATAGGCAATTCCCATAACTCAACAGAGGCCCTCTGCCAAAGGCAAGGAGGAAAACAGGCCCTCATTTGACATTTCCTCGTCTTCCCAACCTGCATCTACCTGATCAGCTTTCAGAAAGATCTTTCATATTGAAATGAGAAAGTACCCAAAGCATCTTCTCCAGTTACTGTGATTTCTGCTCACAGGATTACCAAATGAAATACTCCAAAAAGCTTTTAGCCCACAGCTGTAAAACAACAAAAAGCACAGCAGCAGCAGCAAACGGTAGCAGCAGCACAAGACATGCAGTGAGGTAAATACACAATCCATACGTTAAACAAAGGCATGTACACAACAGGCAAAAAATAAAGGGCCACATAGAGTAAGACAGCCTCTTACACGTCTGCTTTTGTTAGCTGGAATACAGGAAGGAGAGCGCTTTAACAAAGAAAGGAGGAGAATATGTTACTAAACCAAACAGTGACACACACATCAGCTCAGAATTCCTCACTCTGTATCTCCAGAGGTAGCATTTAGACACAAACAAACATATCCATTTTTACAAGTATTTTGAAAACAAGATATTCTGGGGCAACAAGAGGGAAGAAACATCAAAAAAAAAGGAACAATTATTTTCAAGTCTATAGTTTTATGCTGGACAACAGCAGTGAAACTGCAGGCGACGTTACACTAATAATTTGCAGTTAGCATCTCTGTCCTTTGAACAAGATGAATAAAGCAATCTCCTGGAGGCGCAATATGTCCGATTTAAAGTATCATTAGGAACCAGAATTATTCTAAACTTAATTATGAATGTGCAGGTAGAGTCAGCGCTCCCACCACACACCATTATGGCTTATTCTGTTTAATAATGAAAGTTCAGAACATGATTTATTCTGTGGTTATTTACAAAGTTCAGATTTGTTTAGTCTAACCAAAGCCCATGAGGACTGCATGTGAGGACAGACTGCAGGAGGATTTAAGAAATCTATTTTTAATTTGTAATGTGTTGATAACAGGGGAAAAATAATATTTTCTGGCAAGTGGTGAAAATAATTTTGTCAAGGGAAAATGGGATTCCTTTTAATTGTTATTAAATAATCCCAAATTCATCTTTAAATTAAACAAATTGATTGCTTCTAGTAGCCAGTGAGATACACAAAGATCCACCTGGCAAAAAACCAAACCCCAACACTTCCACTATCAGACACTTCTAGTGAACACAGGAGACTTAACACCTAGACAACGTTACTGAGAGACAGCCTGCAACACACAGGAGAAACAGTGGCAAAGATTTAGAAATTAGTATATTAGAGTCACCGGGGGTGACTTCCCTCCTCACCAAAATCAGAAGCCAGGGATAGCAAAACCCATTCCTACTCCCCTTTGCACCCTCCTGCATGCAGAGGGGATACAAGGATCGTTCCTGAATGTGTGGGCTTTCGCAGCTATGAGGATTTAGGCATCAGTTCTGCCAACCTGACCAAGTAATCTTTTCAAGGAGGGACAGCGGGAACCAACAAGTGACTGCTACTCATCTGAACAGTGAGCTACCACTTTTCCTGCTCAGCACCTGCAGGCTACAGAGGCTGCGGGACATCTTTTTTTACTTCTCTCTAGTAGAAATTGCAAAACTACCATTTTCCTCATTGAAAAAACTAGAATTAACTCCAGTCATTCAGAGTGCTATAAACAATTACATTATTTGGATGGCAGACACACAAGGCATACCCACCCTAGTAAACTCCAAATGTAATCAGTAGGCCAAACTCAGTGCCGCTTACACATTTTTAAGTTAAATAGACTTCAGAGATCTTGCAAAGGGTGCTATGTAACTGCAACTGCATATTATTTTACACACTCTCTGTCATTTCTTAATGAAGCACAGAGGCTGAAGAAACAATATGGGCCATTAGTAACATTTACTTTGCGTTCTTGATCACAGGAGAGGCTTTCCCGAAACCCATACACTATTGCAGCACTGCATGAGTCTGACCTGAGGGCTTCTAATTCTTCCTTGGTCTTGATATAAAGAACCCACACACTCCTCAGGTTTGACTGAGCAGATGAATTCTTCTTGAGATGCTGCAAGAAACACTGCCCTTCAATGTAACTACTGTGAAAAAGAGACATTGGAAAGGAAATGGAGGTCCCATCTAGTGGGGAGGGATTTTTAATACCCTTATTTTCATTTAAGTCCGCCTAATACATTGATATTGAACCAACTCAATGAGCTAAAACATAAATAACCATTCGTTTTGATAATTCGGAGGCTATATATTATGAATCTCTCTATGAAACAATCAAGTAATTGTCTAATAAATGAAAGACACAGAACTGACTTTAAGCACAACTTCATTATACCACCTTTCACCTACTAACGCGTACATCAGCTTTATTTATCTTTCTAATAAAGACAGGTAGCTCAACAAGTCTTGTATTTGTCTGCAAGACACTCTTCCCATCTTTGAATAGTCAACTCTCTTCTTCTGCAGTTTTGCCAGATGATGCCATTCTGCCCTGGTTTTAGAGCTGCTACACCCTGGCCGGTCCAGTCCAGAAATGTACTCTTGCCCAATGCGCCTGAGGAAAAACCACTCCTGTTGGACTCAGATTGAAGATGCAACAGGGGAAGTTTGATTCTGCCTGTAGTAAGTCATCCACATGCAACAATATACGCATTAATACCTGGAGTTTTACCTAAGACTAAAAGATGCATATCTGAAAAGATTTGATCTGGGTGAACCAATCAAGAAGAATGTCTTAAAGGATGTATGCCAACAGTTGAAAATTATTCACTTGCATAGATAAGAAAAATGTGATTTTGTCAAAATGCTTGTGAAAAAAATATGCTGCCTTTTTTAAAAAAAGAAAACCACCAACAATAAATACAGAATAAAGCACTGATGTCCTTCAAAACTAACTGGATAGCAACCAGGAAAACTGTCTTGTCCTAAGTTTCCCCTTGCAAAATAGAACATTATAAGCTACTCTGCCACATACGTACTTTATTTGTCTTTTAACAGGTTTTAGGAGAGAGTATTAGGTATTTTTAAATGTAACTTTCTATGAAAGCACCTGCTGATACAAACTAAGTATTCCCAGTACTCAGGCAACATAGAGAAAACTTCCTTAATCCAGATAAAGGATATAAGTATTATTGTAGGTCTAACATGACAGGAAACTGTACGCTCATTTTTTTTGTGTAAGAAAATTGCAACAATGACAGCAAGACACACTTTTCTATGTGCTACACAAAAATGCAGGCAAATACCTTCTACTACGGTACCACAGATGTACCTTCACGTTTTGTCTAAGGTATATACCTGATTTACAGAAAAAAAAAAAAGCGTCTAGAAGAAAAGTATTCTTTCAGAGTTTGTGAAAGGAAATGCAATCAGTAATATAGACCCATATACTATGCCCTCTTTGTTACACCCTTCACAGCAGACATTTCTGGAATAAAATTAATTATATCACATTTTAATGCAAATGGGATTATACTCTTTTAATTACGTATGTATAAATATGTGTGTATGTGTATACACATACATACACACACACACACAGACGTACACACACAATATACCTACAGAGTTGTAATGGATGGTTCTCTACCATGGATGCATAGTATATACTTTGGTTTTAAAAAGTTTATTATTATTTACTTTTATGTGCCTACTACTTCACTCTGGAAGAAGTGTAGCTTTTAACTCAATCCCCTTATTATTTAAACACTGTCCTGACAGAAATATTTAAACACTGTCCTGACAGAAAACTAGCATCTCAAATGGCAATAAAAAGTAGTAAGTTCACTTCAGTTATAGTGAAAATTACTTCTTGCAATATAGGCTAAAAAAGAGACAGTATTTTATTTGAGCAAACAGAAATTAACTGTATGCAAGGAAAACGTTTTCACTTAAGTGATCAGAAAACCTTTGGAAACAACTATTGATAAAGTAATAATATGAAGCAATAGAACTAAATGAAATAAACATGCCAGGGCTTTTGGAACAATTTTCCACAGGCTATATCAGTAGATAAGGCCCAAAAGCAGCTTCCCCCCACTGGAAAAACTGTTTGTAATTAAGAATTCTTCACCTGCACCTAAAGAAAAAGATTTACTTTAAAATTGAACATGTTTCTATATAAATAGGTGTAAGTATGCTACTGTAAAAATATTCTGTTCTCCACTGCACTTGCAGATTTTTTTAGGTTGACTGTTTTAATGTTTGAGTATTCCAAATCAATCAACTGATCTCTGTTATTGAGGGATTTACTGGTTTGAGAGTCAAAGACTTACGTCATCCATAAAATCAATCAATGAGGATGAAGAGGAGGAAAAGGAATCCTATTTTAATGAAAACAGCAGTAAAAAAAGAGAGAGAGAGAGAGAGAGAGAGAGAGAGAGATGGATGAAGAAAACTGCTCAGTATAAATAAAAGTGCAAAAATAAAGAACTGTAAATAACTAGTGTCAGTAACAGTTACCTCAGTAAGTTTTCATTAATTGCCTTTCATAGACAATTAATCAATAAACTACCCGTATAAAACCCAATGTTTTTCCAGCATTCACTCAAAATAATATTCCTACTCTCCAACAGAATTTTTATATTGAAAGTAACTTACAAGATGAATAATTAAAACGCAAATTAAAAATTGTATTAATTGTGAGGACTTCAAGAGAGAACAATGAGTTAATGAACACACAATGAAATTTTGGAACATCAATAACATCAGGGATTATGCTCTTTCATAGCTAAATGTGATGACCTTGTACACCCATCAGGAAAAAACCCAGGGGCAAATTTTAGACCAATGTGTAACTGTAAAGGTGGTGCCTTGTCCCCTCTGAACACAGTTTGACCAATATTTCACCCCAGCTGTTCTTTTAAAAGAAAAATGATGCATTGCTTACTTTTGATTAAAAAAAGAAGATACGAAATGTATAGTATCATTTCAAATTTTTTCTTCCAGCTTTTCTACCTAAACTGGTCTTTTGTCTAAAAGTGACAAAGGAATTAAACAGATTTATCTTTTACGTATATAGGATCTGTGGAGAGGAGATGAATAGTAATTATCTGGATTTTACAGATCTGTGTAAAATGAATAGAAGATGAAAACAACCTAATAAATATACAGTACCAATTACTTCATGGAATACATTGAAGGATTATTTCCATATTTTCTCTCATTTTTACCAAACCAGTATCTGCATTACTTAGCATTTTTCTGAATACAAAGAAAGGCCATCTGAACAACTACACTTTTCATGTTCACTACAAAATCAGTAAAATTTCTCCATTCAAGGTTTGAGAGAGAATTCACTATCATTACTAGTGTTCAAGAGAAGACAGCCAGCACTGTAAATGACAAACAATTCCCACTTATTATTATACACCAATATAAATGGGGCAATATGATCAAAATACAGTAGCAAACTCTCAGCAAATATGCATATAACCTGCACATAACAGCAGTAGTTCCACTGACTAACAGAGAGTTAGAATAGCTGTACACTTACTTCAAATTGATCCAGAGCAGAGGTAGGCGCATTCAAAAATGCCAAGAAAGAATTCTGTGAGTCTTGGTGCTTTACACCTAGAAAACAGCAGCAGGTTTTTAAGCTACAGAAAAATGACCTTTTCATGGAGGACCTTTGCCTTGCTGAATCAGGATTTGAGTATCCACCTGAATCACCTACATTTTTTGAAATGAGTTGTCCCATTTGGTCCGTTTTCCAGAGTAAAAGATCTTTTTAATAGGCATACACCCACTAAGCAAGCAGTGTACGTTTAATTACCCTTTTCCAAGCTAAGATGTGCATGGTGTGAATTCAACATGAAAACGTACTGTATGTAGGTGTCTATTATGCAGAAGGCACAGGTTTCTAATGTGCTTATGTTCATTTGCAACACGCACTGCATGACACACCGGCATAGACACTAAGGCAGCAGGTGTCATCCCTGCTCTAGTCACATACTGGATAGCCTCCTGTGACAAGACAACTTTAGCCAACAGTGAGGTTCCACAAAAACCTATAGAACAGGCTGTTTGAGGAACACACTGCATTTCCAAATAATATGAGTTCCTTGCCCCATGCTCTATGCCTGTCTGCCACCTCTCACTTTTGAATGTCCAGGAGTAATACGATCCTGGGTAAAGCTTCAAATGTCTCGGTCACGATGCACCATTTAGACGGTTTTCAGCCTGTATGCAAAGCAGGAACACTGCATCCTCTGGTGCCGCAGAGGCTAGCACATCTTGACTGTTATTTTAACTTGCTTCAACTGATATATTTTTTTCTTCTTCTTCTTTTCTTTAGGGCATAACTCAAGTTGCTGTTTATAAATCACAGATGTGTACAAACTGTAGTTTCCTGAACACTATAAATACATTATACATATATATACACTTATTATGACCAGAGCCTGCAGGACTGTGTGCATCTCAAAAGACTGATGCTATCAAAGGTCACTTACTTCTTTTTTAAAATGTCAGTGTCTTCCTCTAACTGGCCATATCACCCTGTTTGCTCTAAATATAACCCACAGTGAACGAAGAAGTTACAAAGAACCCCTTCCACTTCAAAATATAAATACACTGAAACCTCAGTAAAATACTAAAAACAATTCTCAAATTAGCTGCTACTTTACAGAATAATTTTTAGTAATCTTTTTCCCCACCCTTCTAAGTTTCTGGAATACATTTATTAAAAAAGCAAAGGATTCAAGTGCTAATCTAAGTAATCCCTTCCTAGAAATCAATTTCCACACACAGGAAGTTACTCTACCACTGTACATTGACTACATTTGAATCTTCTATACAGTTCATGATTCAAACATCAATATATTTCCTCTTATAAGAGAAAACCAAGTCCAAAGATGATAAGGATTTTGGGTTAAGTTGTATTTCTATCAAAATAGTTGAATAGTTGCAGTAGAATCTTATTAATTTACTTCTGGCAAAAAGCATAATAACTAACTATTCCTTGAACAGTACGTTTTCTTTTTTTTTTTTTAAGAAAAGAGTAAAAGTTTATCTCTATTTTCACAAAAAACAATAAGGTTTTAAACTGGAAAAAATATAAGGTAAAATATTAATTATAAATTCTTAACAGATTGTTTAACGCAAAGGAAGATTTCATAAGTAACTATGCATTATATTTAAGACAGTTCAAGAATCTAGAAATGAAAGCTAAACATGACAAAGCATTATTGTCTCCAGGGTGATGCTATCAAGAGTTCTTCTCCAAGCACTTGGAAGAATTATAATCCTGGTATCAGTGCTAAGCATCAAGATGAACAAGTATCAATTCACTAAGTCTTATTTCCTAATTGGCACCAGTCATTTTTTAATATTCTGTATAGATTTGTATTATTTTTACCAGTCAACCAGCACTTGGAGACCTATATATAGGAGATGAATGTTAACCACAATACATTGATGACATGCTGTTAGGTTGCAAAGACTGAACAATATTTGACATCCCTATGCAGCAATTGTTGCCAGGGTTTTGAAACTCTTGAGTTCAAACAGTTCCCTACAGAAAATTAGGTAATTCCATTTGGCCTGAAAAATCGCTTCTTCCCATGTGACTCATAAGATACAAATATTAGAGCTACTACAGGAACGGCAAAGAATCAGCCAAATCATTAATCATCTCTTAATGAAAATTTTTGTCATTGCAGAATTCCCAAAAAGTCTCTTCCCCCAGCAACAATGTGAAACACTGTTAGAGAGATGCACTAGAAATCCCAGAACATACTCTTAATACCACAGCAAAGCAAACATGACCACACTGCTCACTATGTGGTTACAAAGCCAATCAACGAAGTCATCCCAGAAACAAATAAATGCTATGAATGCCTCTGCAGTTGTTTACTCTCTGTGTAGACAGGCCCAAAGCATTCATAGATGAACACTACGATGATCAGTATTGAAGTCTAAATACCTTCACCCATCATAAAGGGGAAAAAATTATATCTATACTTCTAACAGTTTTCCGGCAGTAAATCACCATAGACACATCAAATAAAAATAATGCAGTTCCAACTCAAGTAATACCTTACTGGTTCAAGTGTATCAAAACTGAAGCATATTACAAGTATGCATTAGAAGTGCAAAAGCAAATGCTGTGGGTACATCTTAACATGCAACTGTTGTGCTCACATTTTGTATGCCAAAGTCTGTTGGTATCATATTTTAGCTGCAAGGTGACACTTAATTGATAAGATGTACCCACCAATGTGAAACATGTTATTTACTTGGATATCAGTTGCCATACCCTTTTCTGATCTAAGCTCTTCTGTCTCCTTTTTCAGCCTTTCAATATCTGTCAATAGTTCCATGTTCTTCTTCTCAGATTCTTGCAATTTACTTCAAAAGAATACAAACAAAAAAACCTATGTAAATATTGAGAACCCATGATACGAGTCACTTTTTTTGTCCAACTTTGCATGTTATTTAAAAATTAATGCCCAGTAAGTGCCATGATATCATCAAATGCCAGAATGAATTCAGAAATCTACTGGGACCTGTTCAGTACGGTATCTTAAAGAAAACAGAACAAGCAATTAATTGCCCCTGTTTACCCATTAAATAGGCTCGTGTTTCTAATTTATGAGTAATTGTGTGAGCCTGTATCCTGTGAATGAGAAAAAAAGACCACATGTATTTTTATGCTTAAAAACTGGTGGATTTTTTTATTTGTTAATTCACAGTGCCTGTGATATTAATAGATTATGTTGAACTATTTTTCTTCTCAGTTACTTTACAGTTAGTTGTTTCAGTGCTTTCCGATTCACAGCTGATAGGTAACATTTCTATGCAATTCTACAACACTCTCATCCTTGCCTGTCAAAGCAAACACTGGTTCTCCTGTTCTTAGAGGATCTACCACGCTGCCTATCATCATGTTATGTGGCCTGAAAAACATCCAGGTCAGGTGGGCAAGGTATTCCCACTTTACAGATAACATACTAGAATCTCAACTCTGTCCAACTACTTTCCTAAAGCTGCAAAATAAGTCAGTGCTCTGAGCTAGATTGAAGCTGGAGACCTAGAAATGGAATGTCTTCCTACTAATCCCTGCTTCAGGCTTTCACCCAACTCGGAATAAATTTTGTTATTTGGGGGGGGTGGGGGGGAAAGGGGAGAGAGAGAGAGGGGAGTCTGGAGAAGGAATAAAAGAATTCATAATCTTCCATAAGCACATCTTATTACTGTGCAATTCAATATGCAATAATTGATTTTCGTCAGCTAACCCAATGGAGCTATCAATACAATGGAGGAGAGTATGTTCTAAGACACAGACCCAAACTCTGCTTGCATTTGAACTCGTTATCACAACTAGGAGAGATTATATTATTAAAGAGAAAGTGTCCCCTCTGAAAGTCTTCAGGATTTCAAATTTTCCCAGTAAGTGTTCAGCTGCTTACACAATGAAGAGAGATATGGTCTTTTTTCACATTTGGATATAAGAAACTGGCATATCATTGATTATCAAATTTTGACAGACAAGATAGTTAAAATCATGATTTGATGACACTCCGTGGGAGGTATCAAAGTAAATTTCCATCGGAACAATTCAGTCTTACCACTCTGTAGAGATACAGGAAGCTTTGACTTTATTCAACTCATCTTGAATAGCCTGTTTGGCTCGGATTTCAGCATCAAGAGCAGACTGCAGCTCCAACCTTGCAGACATATCCAGTTTTGCAAAGCGGCGCATCTTCCAAGGCATGTCCTAGTAAAGAATAAAAAAAGGCAGAAGAAAGAGTAAGAGGAAAGAAAACTGAAAATGTGGAATGTAACTAACTTCAACATTTCCATTTCTTGGTCTATTATGTTCTTAATGTAACAGTTCATTTATTCCAAAGTTATCTAAAATTTAAAAATTAAAAAAGAGTATTGTTATTAGTATTCTTATTTTTAAACTCAAGCACTAAATAGGCAAGATGAATGTCTTATGCTGTCATGATCTCAAAAGCAAACAGATTTTGTGAATTCTAGTTTTGATGTGCCTCAATTCAAATGACAGCTACAAATGACATTCACATTTCACAACTAAAAGACTTTAAGGTTTTCATGACCCAAAGTATAGATTTCCTTCAACAAATTCATATATGACTACGAAGTAGCTACTTGAACAATACCATAGATAAAATCACATTATAGAGATATCGGTGTTTAATTAATTAATAAATAATAAATTTGCTATTCAATTATTCAGAAGGGAAGCTTTAGGAAAGTTTAACTTTTGACTATCAGAGACTCCAGAGACAGGTTATTACTGCAGCTGAAACGATCAAATTAGTGTTTTTTCAAACAAAAAAAATTTTCTGATATATGGAAGTAGAGTCTTACTGTAGCTCTTGCACCCAGACTGGAGTTCCTCAGGGCCTCTAGTTCTTCGGTCATTTTAGAGGCCAAGGCTTGAAGGTAACCTCGAGCATCTTTTTCATCACTTACCCTAAACAATTATGTAAGAAGAAAAAGGTGTTTTAACCAAAGAATCTAAAGAAAAAAACCAAAAGTGCCTCAACAAAATAGCAACCAGAAACAGAAAAAAGCAGAGTACAAACCAAAAGTCATAAAACGTAAGGAAATAAAAAAAACAATATAGAAAACTACACAGAACTAAGCCTTTGCTGCTTTGCAGAGTTCCATTAAACAATATGGATCACTAAGACAAGGAATAAAGATTCAAGAACTACATATCTAAGTAAGTAATAGATGTCTCAGTATAAATGTCAGCTACCTGAAATTGAGACTGTAGGAAAGAAACCTTTCAGGATGCAACCTATTTTAGGGAGTAAATTAAGACAAAATTTATAACCAGTTATTAACACTTCAACTCTCCACATAACATTGGAACTAGTGGTTGACTTTACTGTATCAATTGACCACAAGAACCAGTTGTTAGAATCAAACAGTGATGTTATTTCAAGAAATGCTAATTAAATAGGGAGAGTGTAATTCTTATGTTATTAAACAGCATAAGCCAGACGGGGCGTCTCTCATCCCCCGAGCTTTCTTTCTATCAAGACATGTTTTCTGGGTGTGAAGACATCAAGAAGGAGACATGTCTGTTTTTCAGATTCTTTGATCATTGGTTACAAAGAAAAGAAAAAAAAACCCAAAACTTTTTGTGACTAATCACAGCAGAAGGTTCTTTCTTTACTTTGCCTCAGGTATTAACATACAAAGAAAGCTGCTAAAAAATTACCTCAATGAAACTAAGTGAAAAACAAACAAACAGAAAAAAACCCCAACACCCCCCCTCCCTGCCATTTCCTTTCACCTTACATGCCTGGTTCTGAACATACTCATCTTGACTACAGAAGAAGAAACTAAGTTCTGCAATACCAGGGCATACCCAAGTCGCTGAGCTAGTCTCAGAGACCAACAGTCTAATACCGAGCTTGATCACAGTTAGATCTATCATCACTAACTACAGAAATGTTTAGGATGTGTTCTAAGCAATGAACCTCAAATAGTTTTAAGTAACTTATAGGAAAATAGTTTTTCTATTTCATGGAAATTAACTTATCCTTGCTTCCTGATCTTTCCTTACTAACTGTAATCCCGAGTATGTTAGACTGGAGATGAGAGTTCTGCAGATGGTTGAATTTGTCTCACAGTGACCTTTCTGCAGAAAGCGATTCACCTTCCGTGCCTATAAATCAATATAAGTTTCTCTGGTTTGATACTATGGGGTTCATACACACAGTGAATATAGAACTGGTGCAACTTGCAAGTTTACCATTAATTAATAAAAATAATATAATTTTTTAACAATAGGTAGTCACCAGAAGGCAAGAAAGACTAAGAGCACATACTCTGAACTGCCACGGGCAAGGGAGGAACAGAAGAGCTTTTCCATAGTGGCCTTAGGGCAAGATCACGATGCGAAAGGTATGGGCTAAACATCTACGAGTTGCAGTGACTTCTTGGGGTGCAGTTTAAGATTTATATAAGGAAGATCACTTTAATACAGAGGAGGCTAATGCAAAAATAGTGACCATTTGCCACAAAACTCACACCCAACATGAAAAAGTAAGCACTTATTCATGCTTTGGGCTTTCTCTTCTTTGTCTCCTGCTTATAATTTAGTTCAAGAGGTGGGAAGGAGCCTAGGAAAAACCCACATGTCCTGACTTCAATAAAGTCAGTGAGTTTTGATATTAATGAGTCACCATTTTTCCCAAGGTATACTAGAACTCAATGGAAGCAGCATACCAACTTCCTTTTCCCATAATGTTCTGGATGACACATTTTGACGACCAGATACAGACAATCTAGGCCTATACAAACCTCTTAGGGTATGAGGAGGCAAAAGATGTGAGAAGTAGCAGAAGATGCTTTTGGGGGGGTGCATAATTAAATACACAGTAAAAAGAAAAGATTGTAAGCAGGAATAAAAAGAACGTGAGGCTCTCAAGGTGAGAGAGTAAGGGAGGGAAAAGAGATTTAGGAATCAGCGTTTGATCTCTTATTTTTAATGACACGTAAAATCTTTGCAGAAAAAAGGGACAACGTCAGATTAAAAATAAAATTGAACTGGTGCCTTATTTTTTAACCTTTCTAATTAAAGATTAAAAACTTTAAATGTCCAATTTCTTTGTCAATATTTATCATGCCATATAGATCCTCCTTCACGGAAGGTGAGAAAACACTTCAGTTATTTGGTTTATGATGCACAGAACCTTCAGGCTCTAAATTCTGAAAAGCTGCACATGCAATAACCTCAGAGAGGTGTTCCACAGAACAGGCAGAAATCTAGAAAATTAAAATATACATATAAAGTCAATTTTTGCAAAAATCTATACTGAGTAAGGCAGTAAATACAAGCAGTACAATTTAAAGGCTGAGATACAGTTTTGTTGTCCACTAGATGGCAATATTCTCTTGATAGTGAGATACATTAATTAAACGTGAACCCAAGAGTTCTTGCAGTTTTTTGATTTGTTACTGTTTTGCTGGAAGTTTTCTGTTTGGTTGGCTTTTTTTTTTTTTTTTTTTTTTAAGAAGATAAAGCAAGAATGGTGAAGTTAATCTTACTAATGTTTCTCTCCTTGCCCCACCTTCTTGCAGAGAGCCCTAACAAGCACAGCAGAAGACCTAAAGAGGAAAAGTTCCACCCAGAGTAATTTCTTTCTTTCTTTACTGAAAATTTAGATCGGATGAACTGTTCTGTTTTCATATATAACGTTAAGTGCCCTTGAAAGCTTTTTTCATCAACTATAAAGAACCTAGAACAGCGATGTAGTACAAATTCCTCTAAAATTTAATTTCATTTTTTAGTTGGAGCCAACATCATGACAACCTTCAAATAACCATTGACCAATATCTAGAATATTATTTGTCAGGCTGTCAGGAACCTCAGATTCTCTGGGTCTCTCTTTCCGGGATACTTTACAGAACAAAATGGACCCAGAGGACTGGAGATTTTTTCCTGAACAGGAGCGGTCTTGAAGCCCTGGGATCTTACACCAAGCTGCATCTTACCTGATTCAAAAACCCCAAGGAAGTCTGTGGGCCATGATTCCCATTTCTCCTGTAGTTTCCCAATACTTTTAAATGTCTGTCTTCATACCACTATGCCTAACGCCTCCAACTTCATTATTTTCTTTTTCCCCTGCCCTCTCCAATAAAACTTGTTTTTTAAAACTACTTCTCTAACGTTTTTCAACATTTCACTCCACTCCTCAACCCTGAAATTTCCCTCTGCCCTCCAGAATTACTCTTTTATAGATAATTAACCTCTGATAATTCTTACCTCAAACAACGCATCTCAGAATTTTTCATATTTTGAGTTTCTTACAGTTGACTTTGCCCAGAATTTTTGCTAAACCTTTTCCACAATTTGTGTGCGCTTTCTCCTGAGAGCAATCAGGTTTAAAAAAAACAACCAAACCAGAACACACACAACTTTTGGGATTTTTTAGGTTTGATTTAATGCAGAAGTGTTTTGGGTTTTTTGGGGGGTTAGGTTTGGTTTTTTGGTTTTGGGTCTTTTTTAAATGAAATAAATAATTAAGATAAAAATCAACCATAATACAGTTGATTGGAAAGATATCTCATCAGCAAGGAGAATATTAACTGAATCATTTGGTAAACAACAGTCACAGCTTCTGGCCAGCTGAATCTAAGCCTGACATCCACTCTATAGGTAAATCCGGTAGGATTTAGCTCAACCGTATAAACATACTCAACAATACAGAATTCTTCATTTGAACTAGTTGTCTACCCTTCCTTTTCAATCAGAGGGGAGAAGAAGAGACTTCTACAGTACTAGTCATGGGATTTGTTTTAGTTGTCTACCTTAGGACTTCTAAAACTAGGTTACATGAACCCTTCCCAGAGAGACTAATAACTTAAGATTCTTGCGCCAAGTACTCTGGGAATCACTACCAAGATTTCCATCAACCTCCTTTCTGCAACAGAACAGAAATACTGTACCATGGCTATTTAAACGATTCCTTTTTAAAGTGACGGCATTAACCTCCTATGCAATGAATCTCTTTCCCATCTCCCATAGGAAAATTTATAGCTGACTATAAAAGCCTCAGTATTTCTTACTCTTGTCAAGTTTGAGTGATTTGGCAAATAATAAACTTGTCAATATAATAGCTCCATTAAGGCTGAATGATCTGTGAGGTTCTATTGCTACCACATCAGAATTTGCAATGAAAGTTTGATTCAAATGTTTATATTAAGATTTTGGCTATATTTATAGCATCTTGGGATAGTAACAGCAAAAATAAAAAGGCTTTTGTACATTTGCCCTAAACAAGATGCAAGACAGCACTGTAAGAAAGAAGGGAAAGGCTAAAGGAACATGATAGCCCATTAAAATTACTCGCAAGTTATAAAATCTGAAAGAAATAATAATTTAGAAGGGCCCAAGGAGTCGTAAATAAAGTGACAATCTTAACCACCCAAAATGTGGACTTGAATAGTGGGGCAGATTTTCTGAGAGAGATATCTATTAGATGTCAAAGCACTCAAAGGAAGTAAGGGACTCCTTGGGCTTGTGGTACTTAAAAGAGGGCTAGAACAAATCCCTTGAACTACCACAGGCAGCTGAGCAAACTGTTTACAAAACCAGTAATTGATTCCATCTACTGCCTCGTATCCTTCATGAATCACAGTACAAAAAGACGACGGTAGGCAAAACCCATTTTTAAAAGGTGGAAAGTATGCACCCAAAATACATATTTTAAAGTAATATTATGTGAAAAATCTGATTGTTTTTAAGAGGGAGCCTACAAGCTCTACCCTACTTAGCTCCAAGGCATTCTGTTGTCATACTGAAGAGGTGGACAGGTATGGATTTAAACTACATGTTCTTCTGAGGAAAACATAGGCTTGTAACTGATTAAATAAGATTATTTTTCTTCAAAGTTAGGGTTTCTTTCTTTTAAAATGTTAATCTTTATTACATGTTCCACAGCAAAACATCCCCAGAGAAGGACCTAGCGTGAGTATGCAGTGCTGAATTCTAAGGACAGCAGATGGACATGACCAGATTATCTGGATAACACATGGAAAATCTAAACATAATAAGAAAAAAATGTGAGCCAAGAAATGGCCTCACATAGATGAAAAAAATTTAACATAAGCAGAGAGAAGTATGGAGGGAAAATTGAGATGTGTACAGTGATTAAAAACTGGAACCAAGCCAGATACTTTTTTTAATCTCCTTAATGTTTGCCCACAGTACTTCTGTGTTGTTTTTTTTCTCTTAATATAATTTTTAGTTCCATACTTTTTAAAAGATACTATATTATCATAGGGGACCAGTAAAATAGTATCTTTCATTCAGAAAGTGTCTTGCATGTTCCTGATCTTTTTTCATTAAGAATCTTTAGAGATAACAAAAAAGTCAATCCCAAACATCTTTTACCCACCAGTGACATCTCTAATATATGCAAGATGCTTTATCATATACCTGAACGACATCAGTAGTACATCTTAAAATATTAAACACTCTCATGAATTGGAGAAAGGACATTCTTAATGGCTGTTGGTACATTTTTACACAATGTTAAGTAAAACAATCCACAACTAATTCTGACTTGTCTTCTTCCAGAACTACCAAGTTTTATGAGTGCTTTCTCATGGAAATCTGAAAAATGGGGTTTGGTTACCTTGGTGCATTAAGACAGATAAGTATTACCTTAAACAATATGCAATGTGAAATAATAGACTTGTCTCTCTTGTTGCCTTGATTTTTTTTTCTGAATAAACATTTCTGATTGGCTAGAAATTAACTGCTCATTTAAACAACTTCTATGTATTTTTTTATTTCTGTGACACAGGTGATCTACTACACTCACAGTTACGAGAGACAAGATTTAAAAGGAACACACACAAAGTGGACCCTTTAAATTTTTTAACCTCTGCTACAAATACAACGCCTTAAGACACTATGGACTTCATAACACAGATTGGCATTACATAATTTTATGTAACAAACATTGTTTAAAACACTTCCAGAAACCCAGAGGACAGCCCTTCTTTCTCATTACATATTCACATGGCTATATTCAAAAGCCAAACTTCTCTGTATTTGGACAACAAAATGATACATTAAAACAAATGTTTCCCATTTTTGCTTTGACACAAGTTAGATTTTTTTTCACTAACGTGAGACTGGAAAAATGGGGGGAAAAAGATAATCAAGTAGGAAATCAAAAAAAGACCAGTATATGATGATGAAATCTTCCCAGAAGTGGATGATCTGTAAAAAAAAAAGTCTGGATGCAAACTGTTTTTGTAGATACTAAAACACCACAATGGACCATAAAAGGTGAGGGGAGAGAAGCAGGCAGGCATGGAGAGGAAAAATAAAGGCCACCTAGATAAAACAATCTTTTTCTCTTAATAGTTTCAACTTGGTTTTTTTTTTTTTCCCCATAATTTATTAGAACTGGATGGAAGACTTTAGAAATGTAACGTCATTATTTAGCAAAAGTATTATTAGAAACATCACTTGACTAGCTTTGTGGTAGTCTCAAATGCCCTCCTTGTAAAAAAATCACATAAAAGTTGCACTGTATTTGTTTCATTCTGCCACATGTCAAGCAGATGAAGGAAATTAATACCGAGACACAAATACTCTCAGCCACTGCTTTTCCCAGGCTTGTTCCCTCTCAGAGGCGTGAGCTCAGCACATGACTCCTTTCCAGCATTCTTCCAAAGCCACAAGCCACACCCAATGGCCATGATTCTTCTGCACTTAAAAAAGTTGTATTTGGTAAGACACTTTCGCTCTTAAGGAGGAACACAATTTTCCAGATTTGGATATTATTAACATCTCAAGCAAAAATACAGCAGAATCCCAGACGCGTGTGAGATTTCACCCAAGCACTTGCAAGTACCATGTGCAAAGGCAAAAATCTCAGTAACAGCCCTACCACATACTGAGGGGATTCTGCAATGACATTAGAGCAGAGTACTCACCATTGGATGATCTCAGTAATTTGGGCCTCCCAGTGTGCCACGGACTCCTTTTTATCAGCCAGGTCTCTCATCTCTTCTTCCAGCTGCCGGTTATTCATACTCAGCCTCTCAAACATGGTGGTGAGCTGAATGAGAATTTAAGGAACTTGTTAAAGGTTTAAGCTGCTGTGACTCCATCTGTGCACAGACTCATACTACATATTCCCCTCTCCCACACTGCCCATCTACTTTAAAAATTGGTATTACCCATCACAATAAACACCACGTAACAATAAAAGCCAGAATCTCTTCTCATGTAAGATCTTAGCTGTACTGAAAGGACATTTTTAAGGACTAGAACTACATTGTTACTCTAACAAATTAATCAGTATCCTGAGAATTAGTCTCCAAATACCTCTACAACTGTTAGAAGGTTTCTGCTTTGCACCATATAGGCGTGGAATGTTGTATATAAAATTACATTAAAAGAGCAAAGCAAGGGCACAAAAATCGTTATAGCTCAGATAAAACTGCCGAACCTCTCCCTTGTTTAGTAACCATGGAGAATGAGAGGCTTAACAGATACAGGCGTGAGTCAGTCCTGAGATTCTCCAGGTGTCTCACATTCCCCTATTTTTCATTTTACTTACTTGCAGACAGGGAAATCGAAATTAAATGCACATCTGTAAGTACAAGATGTTATACCTAGCAATTAACCTCACTCATATTCACATAGCTGTTATTCATACATACACATTCTGCAACACAAAAGCCACAGCTAACCTGAATTGGTATTGGGAACTAAACCTTCATTATGTTAAATAATTATTCAGAAAGTCAAACTGGAATCAGAGATCAGATAGACTTTATAGGAAGGCCTGCTTAGGAGAACAAATCTCATGTGAAAGGCTTCTTTTAGTACTGAAATATATTAACAAATCAAAATTATGAAAAAAATATCAGTTTTAAATCTATTCTGCTTTTTACTCCTGAGTACTCCACTCCATATTTATCACTCAAATGGGCTTATGATTTAAATATGCCTATTTATTAAATGTTGTTTGACAAGAAAAATACAAAGTTAACTAAACTAAAAAAAAAAAAAAGAGACCAAGCAGAAAAACTAAGCCTACATATAGGCATATATAGTATGCATCTTACACTGGAATGAAAATATACTTTAATTTGAACACTGACATGCAAACATGCTTACTTTGAAGAACACAGTACTTTCATCACATTTTTTAAAAATCTAATGCATTACAAAAAGAATAGACAAGTTTAGCAAGACTTGGCTAATCCACAATGAACTTGAATAACCTGTCAAAACGAACAATAAAGAGATAATCTAAATGCTTGAAACATAATTATTCCTTGCTCAACACACTTCAATTAATATGCCTTATCATTTGTGTTTTTTTAATATCTCAAAGTAACACTTAATGTCAATGGGTGGGAGGGGCCTGCTATTTCACAGTAATTGACATGCAAATATACTCTAAGTAATCACATCACTAACTATATATTTTTATATTTGGGTCATACAATGAAATCATCTTTTTTTCTGGCTTAAGATATTGTCTAAAATTAATCTTACCAACCTGTAAGACCACCTAACTCAATTCCTACAGATAAATACACATACATACATATATATGCACATACTTTCCCAAGTTCAGATACATGTAGATACTCTCTATCAAAATCAAATATTAAATCACCACTTTTTGCGTAATATTCATTTCTACTATCAACCAAGAGTAAATAATAACCAATACAGCTCTATATTGTCCAATTTGTACATAGCATACAATAGTTGTAAACTCAGGACTCAACTAATCAGCACTTACCTTATCAAGTTCATTTGAAAGTTTTTTATTTTCCTCTGTTAGCAGAATCTTTTCTCGTTCATACTTCTGTTTGAACTCTGTTTCAAACTCCTCTCTTTCGCTTTGGCTAAGAAATAAAATGAAGTAGAATTAGAAAGTTTCCTATTCTAAAACTCATCACACTATTCACTTAAATACATGAAGATCAATGCGTACACAAGCTGAAAGGGAAGTGCTACATTGGTAATACCACAGCCTATTAAAACTAAGCAAGTAGTGGATTATACTACCATCTTAGGGCTATAAGACAGTCTGTTGAATTTTATCATCGGACAACGATCTTCCCTTCAGTACGGAATTACCAGAGCTCCACTGAGCTAACCTTTATCAATCCACCTATACATATTTTGCTCTTTAGGTGAATCCTTCAAACATTGAGCAGCTCTAATTCTGCAGACCGAAGTGTGTGTCAGTACTTTAAGACACTCAGGGTAAATTCTCGGCTCACAGAAACATTATTTTAACTTAGACATTTCTGTAATTCCAAGTTTCACACAGAATGACAGGCAAAAATGACCACATATGAAACCAGAACATACAGAAGCTAAATTATAGCACTTGGGCCTGGGTCTCTGATGAGAAAAGCTTGTATGAGGCTAGTCTTTGGACAATTTAGAACAGCCAGAACCATTAATTCAGGTACCGTATACTCACTATCGGCAAAAAGCGAATGGGTAGCTTATACACTCCTAATATCACCAAATTCTAGAGCAGGTTTGGACCATTCTTTCTGAGAAAGTTTCAAAGCAGCTGTTTCCCCCAACCCTTCCCTTCGCCTGCAGATGTCCTTCTGTAGAGGGGAACCCCTGGTTGATTCTGCTTAACATCAACTTCGATCTTGCACAATGACTATGAGAACCTGAAAACATATGAAGCTGCAGGTCCTCTGCTGAAAAACATTGTCATTTCCTTAAAGTGTTGTACAGCAACATTTTAGATGTACAACTCCCACCTCACATCCACTCTTTTGAGACTCACTACATTTGCATCTTGTATGCACTGTTTCACCAATTATTCAGGTAACTGGCAGAAAGTTCATCAGTAGGTTGATGGAACTACACTATAAATGCCACAGATACAGTAAACATCCATTCAGCAAACATCACCAGCCAACCTTCAAAGGTCTGAAGAAGTGCCCAGTATAAAAGCTTAACTCTGTAAAAATAAAACCCAGGGGAAACCTTGTCTTGAGCATTGCAATTTTTTTTTTTGATACCGATCACAATTTTACATTGTGCAACAGCGAAATTACACCCTCGCCTCTTTGTCTGAGACGCAGAACTACTACAGCTCTGCCAAATGGAGAGAACACCCTTAAAAGATGAGAAGTGTCAGTGGTTACAGTGAACCCAGTTAAGAGTAATGCTGGTTTGAATTTCCTATTCCTAATTTGAAATTCATTTAGTGCTTCAACCACTCTTTGAAATCTAGTACAGCATGTTAGACTCATGGTGAAATTCTATGTTGCTAGGCATCCTTTGAAACATAACACTACATCCTAGCAAAGTAACATACTATCCTTACTGTTTAAACGCCAAGTTTGAAATTCACCACCACTCTTTTTCTATATCAACAGATTCCATGCATATGATGAGCAGTCTAGGGAAAAGGCAGGAAGAGATTAAAGCACTGGCTGTCAGGGGAATTAATAACAGGTCCTGCTTCTGTTTGCAAGGCATAGATTCAAAGCTAATTTCTCAGACAGTAGACCAAACTAATTTTTAATTAATTTAATTTATTACTTTTATTTAAGCTTTTATTGTTTTGTTTAGGGTTTTTTATTCTGTATTTGTCTAAAATTCATTCTTTTAAGGCTTTAAGGCCCAAAGCAGCCATAAATGGTGATGGATTAAGGAAGCTTTGGATTGGTAAAAGAGCCCAACATTTTTGTAGTTTTCTGTATTTTACATTCTTAATTCAACCAGTGATTGTCACTAACCCATTAATTCAGATTGCTATAGTATAATACAGAAACAAAGATGATAGATTTTAAACAGAGGAGAATGCGGGTATGATCTATCATACCCAAATATCAACTCAGCAAACCACAGAACTGTGACAGACTCCATAGGCATACCTTGGACAGCCCGGAAGATCAAAATAACACATTCACTTTGAAGCCTGGCATCCTCCTCTCCCATCAAGCTTTTTCTCTCATCTAAAATTTAGCTATGTATCCGCTCTTTAAGTTTAAGAAATCGTACATGACCCAGCTTTCTTTTTATCAGTAAAATAACTGTAGCAAGCCACATGCAAGTAATGTGAAATACAGCTTTATGGTATCACTTTGTCACTCCACCTCTTTATTGCGGCTGTATGAAGTGGAGAAATATTTTATCTTACTGCTTTAGAACCAAGAAAAGTAGACCTGAAACAAACACCATTCCCCAGGCTTCTTTATATCACACACTCGAAAACCAGCAAATGCTATTTTATAAAGCTCCCTGCTTTATAAATCTATCACTAAATAACAGGCTTAAAAGAAACTTCTACAAACATGATTAATTTTACACAGTTTCTTGCACCTTCTTTTGAAATGTTTCCTAATGACAATTCTAAGAAATGGAATATCGTGCTACACAGATCACTGGCCTGATACTGTGTTCCTACGTTCCCAATTTTAATAGCATGCAGTTTATCAGACTTTAGCAAAGGGCAATCGTTTTATACAGAAAGGTAGTTTCTCTCCCTCAGAGACTTACGCTATTGAAATAGCAAAAGTAAGAAAGCTGAAATTTGAAGGAAACAAAGAAAATATACCTATTTAAAAAAAAATGAAACAAACCACTAGCATGTAAGTTGCATAAAAAAGTACACAGAGATTTTAACCAAGCTCTTACTCACTCTGTACTATAGCCCTTATGAAGTAATGCAACCACATCCTCTTATCAAAGCCTTTTGTTTTTTAATATGCACTAAAGATTATTTTTAGACTACTATATTTTTCCCCCCAATTGTATATGCACACTTCAACCCCATGCCCACCCCAAGCCTGTTGTTGAAATAATTCCACTTATTTCAGCATAAAGCCTCCAGGTGCTTCCTTTTCAACACTTACATTGAACACCTCTGTATTGGCAGACTCACAAAAAGCTTTGCATGCCTGATCACAAAAGCTAAAACCAGTATGTGTAAGTGGAAACAACAACAAAAACATCCATGTTCTCTTAAGAAAAACTACCACATACTGAGAATCGAGCAGCAACAGCAATTCTTCCATTCCATTCCTAGTATTTAAGCTTTCCTTCTAAATCCCTGAACTACTACAGATGTCAATCTGTAGCACACCTTGAACAGTGGACTTCTGCATTTCTGTGGAGTCCTAATACTTGCATGAGATTCTGCAGCTCTGTTTAACAAAACCCAGTTAAGATCAGGTCTTCATTAATCACTCATCATGTGCTTGGACACCTGACTTCGTATGATGCTGAAGCCCTTCCCTTTAAGAGCCAAATATTGGACTCTGGTTATGTGACACACTTCTGTTCACGCTTTAAAACGTTCTCTTACACCAACACTCGAAATACATACAGAAAGACATGGTTACGTCAGCACTCATTTTAGATATGCATCCAGTTCTTCTTTTATTTATGGAGAGAATCTAGATTGAAAGGAGGTTTATGAACTAGCTAGCATGAAGCAGATCAGCATTGTTAAGCCATTTGATATTTCACTAGATGGACATCTAGTTAGAACTTCTGCAGCTGTACAACATTGGAACGGTTCTGATAAAACTCCAAGGAGTTTTTGGTCTGGTCAGTGTTTGGAGGCATGTTCTTTAGCTACAGTTTAGCCTGCAGAAAGAGGTATTAATGATTCTTTATTGAATATTCCTTCTTCTGAGACACTACTGGACTGACATGGCATTAAAGGAGTATCATACTATCACCTTTAAATATTAGAAGACAACATAGCCTTCTGTGCATGTATAACTTATAGGTCAGCAAGACCATTAAGTTGTGGTACAATGAAAACATGCTGCTGATGCAAGTTTTACCTCTCAAGCTAAAACAAAGCAGCAAACTACCGTGTTAATATGTCCGGCTTATGAATAGCCATATTCTAGGAAGAGACAGTTCATCCACTGCTTTCTAGGCTGTATGATCTACTTCCCCTGCTGGAAACAATTTACCACAGAAGCAGTGTTTCCACCTCTATTTGCACAAGCTTTTTTGAAAAATCTTGATTTTATTTACTACTAATATTTAAGGACTCGCTACAGTTTGGCTAAGCTTTCAGCAGGAACTTCTCCATGGTTTTTCTAGTATGCCATCTTACTACAGCAGCAAAAAGAAGCATCTGTGTTATTCAGAATGCTTTGTAGACACTTTTTTATGAATGAAAATGAACACCTTCAATTTATGACTATTTCCATTGCTAAACTATCCAACAGAAAAACACGTTTTTATTGATGAATGCCTCAAGGAACATTCTCAAGGCCACTTATAAGCTCCACCACGTGGGAGAGAAAAAAGCAGGTCTCTCACAAATTACCATGTCAGAAGAGATAAAGCAGCTTATGCCTACAGTAGTCTGATGACTGATGTTAACACTGGATGGAACCCAGCATGGATTAGCCTTAGTCCGCATTAAGTGACTGTTCCTGTGCTGGCAGAAATGTAAGCAATAGTTGATCTCTAACACATTAGTTTTGCATCAAAAGATGAAAATACCAAACAGAAAAAACCCCAGCTATTTTAAACTGCAATAGAAACTTCAGGGGTTGACTTACCCTGAGCTGAAAGTCTGCAACTCAAGTTACATACCTTGGAATGGTCAGCCAGTGCAAGAATTCTGGTGCAAAATTAACTGTTTCAGTAGAGGGTTGTGGATTTTTTTGTTCTGTTGTATTATTAAAGGTGACTATTTTCAACCCTGGCATTAGCTCAGCCAAAATGCACCAGTCTGCACTACAGTTAAGGAAGTAGTAATGTATTTGGAAACATGGTAGGAGACTTCAAAAGATATTTTGAGCTTAAAGGTAAATTCCATACAATACTCACTTTTCTCTTCTGGTTTTCTCTAACTTGTCCTTCAAAATCATGATCTCCTTTTTGAGGGCAAGCTGCTGGCTCTCTGCATCCCGTAGTTCTTTCTTCAGACTTTTTATTTCATTAGCATGCATTATTTCACGTTTAGATAGTTCCTCTTCATAGAAAACACTTTTCTTTTCCAGGTCTGCCTTTAATTTAGTGATCTCTTGCTGGTGTTCTATACTGCTTACCCCAGGTGAGCGACCAACCTGTTTTTGCTAAAATAAACAGCCCCAAGTTAGGACTCAAGAATGCTGAAAATTATGCTTAATAACAACTCAGTATTCCTGAGTCTACATTTAGAAAACATCCCATTATAGACTTGAGTTAAACACATCTATCTCAACTTTTTTGAAAATTTGTTAGAGCATAAATCTGAACTGTACTCTTTATTATTTTGTGATTTAAATGCAGCAATAGTTTTCAAGCCATTGAAAATTTGATCATCACTTTAAACATCTCTGGCCACGTTCTGACTCCCCTTACATGCAGTCAGAAAGTGACGACAGAATTAGACAGTTTTTATGCTCCCACTCACACGGCTGACAGCAACAAGTTCAAGTGACTTTCAGGAACGGAGAGTAAGGACTATGATATACAGTCAATATATTTTAAAGCACAAATAACTTGTGGAAAAGCTATACTAAGACAAGCTTAACTGAAGGCTAAAATCTAGCTACAGAAACACTATATGGATTGCATGAATCAGGGGGGAAACCTGACCTACCTGACCTAAAGTGACCATTTACATTGTAGTGGATTAATAGGAAAAACAAGCTTTAAACAATAAGAGTAATTACTTCACTTTTCGCAGCTGCATAGCTCTCTTAGTGAGGTCTTCTGGCATTTCAATAGTCTTTACACATTGCTTCAGGATACATACACATTTGCACCAAATGCTGCACTCACTAAACTCAATGTCCTGCCATAACATAGAGGAGGAGCAAGATCAGGTTCAAAATGAGGTAGTGGCATGACATGCACTGAAATCCAAGTATGGAAATACTTTTTAATGTAAACACATGTATAACTTGGCTTGGATTTTTTTCTTTTAATTTTTAGTATGTATTTAAAGGTAGTCTAAGGAAAGGAAATTTCTTAATAAAAACACTGTATTTTGAGAAAGTGCAGGTAACTGGAAAACCTACTTCCTTACGGTGACTGTCTCAAACCTTCAAAAGGATTGAAGATATTTTATTAATTATACCTCCATTCTTACCATGAGATATTGAAATCCTCACAGTTACCCTTAATTAAACATGGCTTGAGGTAATATTCTTTTGCTGATGTATGAATAGACTTTAAGAGCTAAATGTCATTGCAGAGCAATCGGATGAGCTGAATTTCTACCACAATGAATTCTGTGAGAAAGCTGGGCCTCGCTGTTAGTGTCAGCAGAACACTGCAAAACCCCCTAAATGTATGAGCCAGGTATGTGCTGCTACCACATTGTTTTCTCTAACTCATCAAAACGACCATCTGTTTTGATCTAAGAGTAAAATCCTGCCCTTAGGATGCAGAATGGTAAATTGGAGACAGAAGATGCCATCCTAACATGAGATGGTTTGGAGAAAGACAGATTAACAAAAGAAAAAGAAAGGAAGTCTAGGAACTTTGTTTCATGCACAGGCAGTTAACTACTGTACTTGTTTGTTACTGCCCAACATGCCAAATTGCCTACGCATATATGGCAATGGAACACATAAAAAGTTTAAGGTTTTCCAACATCCTCTATCAGGTATGTAAAATGTTTTAGTGGTATTTCGTATTTTTTTTCCGCAATGAAAAGACACTATTAAGATCATAAGACAGATGGTGCAGTAAAAGAGAGCTGCATGGTATCATACAGTGGCTTACAGAACTAGAGTAATATAGTAAACAGAGAATATATTTTGCATTGATGTAAGCACCAATTCCAACTAGATGTTTTCATACATCTTTTCATACATGTTTCAAGTGGACAAAATGGTGCAACTGAATCTCCTGGCACATAGATGCCATCACTCTGCGCTGGAAGTCTTCCCTCTCTCTCCCTCTCATGCACACACACAGACATACACAAAAACCCAAACTAAAAAACCTCCACGCAGCAGCTTTTTCGTTAGGCAGTTATGAAGCTGAACAGTCCAAACTGACAGCAGTCTTGTAAGTATTACTATATGTATTGACATGTATATCACGTACTATGGTTATCACAATCGCAACATTAACAGACATCAAGACTTGAAGAATAAAGAAGAATAACCATTAAATACTGCAATAATAGAGCAGGAAAACTTACTATATAAGTAACGTAATCCTAAATGAACGTACCATTAAAAATCTTGGAAGACTTCTGGCTTGTCTTATAATGAGATTAGCCTTTTGTTACAAGCGCTATTTTGTATTGCTTCAAGGCTTGTATCTTGCCTTTTGCAGATAGTAATAATAATTTACCTTGGTTAAGAATGTGAAGAATCTTACTTAGGATTGTGATGCTAACAGCCCAAAGTTTTATGGTATAAATATTTGCCAAATGCAACATATTAAGAAAGATGCAATCTTCCTTATTACAATTCTATTAATTAGCACTTATGTGGATTACTGTATTATTCCTCTCAATTTAATAATTTGCTCTTGGTCAGGTAGGAAGGAGAGAGTTGAGAATTTCATTTTCAATACGCTACCTAAATATTTAACATGCAGAATTTGCTTGAAGTGAACTTACAAAAGAATAAACAAACAAACAAAAATCCGCCACACAAATTAGCACAAAAAATTGCCTAGTTGGCCCAAAACAGACTCACCCAACACACCTTTTCTGTATGTGTAATTCAATCCAGAAACAGAATTTTGGCTGTCCGAATAAATGACTAAGGCTTTATAACTAAGTTTACTGAAGTAAACAGCAAGCGTAAGATCTTCTAGCACACCTATGAAATGCCTTAAAAACTAACAATAAATACGTCTATCTACTAGTGAAGAACAGAAAGAGATTTGTAGGTATTGTAATATTGCTCTGATGAAAATGAAGGCTGCCCTCTTCCATTCTTACATATAGCTCTATTATTCAACGTTAATGGAAGCTTGATTAGAATCAGAAATTTATTGCAATTGGTAACTGGTTTCTTTTGGTACCTTCCTCCAGCACGTGGTCCAAGTCATTAACTTCTTCGCTTACTCATACAGTATGCTTTCACTACTCTCACAATTCCAGTATCGCATTCAGCTTCACTCTGAAGAACAATGTTGAGAGATGCCTTACTGGGCCAGACCAGCATCTTCCCTAAAGCAGTGGCTAACTGGGGACAGCGCCCAGGCTTGCCTGTTTTTATGAAGTCCATTCCCTTTGGAATACAACAACTGTTGGACTAAAGGTATTAGAGGGTACCTCTCCGCACAGTCAGGGGCCTGGTGTTCATCAGTTTGTCGAATCCCTTTATGAACCTGCCAATACTGTCGCAACCGCAAACTCCTGTGGCAACAAGTTCCAGGAGTTCACTCTCCATTCTGTGAAGTTCACTCCCCATTCACCTTATCCATTACCTTCATGATTTTGTAAACCTTAAACATAATTTCCCCTCAGCTTCTTCCTGCCCAAATTTAGGAGTGACATCCAAATAGATGTTTTCATACATGCCTGTTTCAAGTGAGCCATAATGCATCTGCTGGCACATAGACAGTTAGATGCTGTTTAATGCACCCCAGGATGAGGTTTGCCACCTTGGCTGCCAGGGCACACTGCTGAGCCTGCTTTTTCTGAAAATCCAAATACATGATAGCCACTGGATCTCCTTTATCCACACGCTGGCTGACAACTTCACAGAACCCCAGCAGGTGAGTGCTGCAGGACTTCACTGGATAGAAGGCACACTGCCTCCTTCCCAGTAGGCTCTGCTTCATCCATGAGCTCACTGACCTTATTCTTTACTACAGCCTCTACCCCTTTCCTAAGGAAGTCATACCCACTCCTCTGCAGTTGCCAGGATCTTCTAGACGAGAGTTAACAGTGGCACAGCGGGCCGTCTGTAATAAGAGGGTGCACATCTTGGCCAGCAGTTCTCTTACTTCTCACCCAAGTTCCTTCAGAACCTCTTCGGCAAGGTGACCGCTCCGGGGGACTTCACATCTGACTCACCTGCCAGCTCTAACGCTTCCTGCACATCATCCTCAGAGTGATCCAGTTCATCTGACCAACGTGCTGCAAAGAATGCACTCTGTGTGGCAATCTCCCCTGCTTCAGCAGTAAAGTCTGACACACCAGAAACTTGTTGAGCATTTCTGCCACAGCTCTATCAACTCAGAGATTACCTTTTTCACCCCTGCCAACAAACAGCCCCATGAGTTTCCTAAGGTGGCTTTCTGCTTTTGATTTAAAGAACTTCCCACAATCACTCTAAGCATCCTTTGCAAAGTGCTCTCTAAATTCTCTTTATTTAGCCCTCAACATCCTGTTTACACTTAACCTGCCATCATTTATGGGCTTTTCTGTTCTTTTTTCTTTAAATATTGACCTTTTCTCTATGATAGCCTCCTGAACTTAACTAAGGAGCCATGCAGAGCTTTTACTGAACGGATAATGCAGTATTACAACAACCGCACGCGATCCAAAGTGTGCTTACTGTACTGTGAAATATTACTAAGAAAGCTACAATTCCCCTTTCCTCTTTTAATAAACCTGCCCTGTTGTTATGAATCAGCATATCGTTTCGTCTCAATAGATCTCCAATAAATTCCTCTCGCCTCTTAAACTGTCATACAAACTCTTTGCTGATGGTGAAGATTCATGAAAGCAGAAGAAACACATCTTAATTTTCAGATAACAATCTGAATTCACAGTAGCAGGAGCTTTATAAATCCAAATTTCATATTGAATGATTTCCTTATTTTCATTTAACAAAGGAAGGCAAAATAAAAGAATGTTTGCAGAAAACCCCCAAATTTTCTGTGCAGTGACAATGTTGACAAATGTCCCACAGAATTCTAATGAAAAAAACCCTTATTATTCATGTAAATTAGGACCAGAATAGGCCTAATCTGACATTTTGCACAAAAAGTTTGGAATTATCCTACTGGACGAAACATTGCAAACAGGATTTTGCTGTAAATGAACAGCAATCCTCATGTGGAAATGAAAAAACTTTCTCATTCAATTTCTGAGAAAGTCTAATTTCTTCAGAGCACTGTATAAAACGGTAAATCATAGAATGAAATAACAGTTAACATTCTTGGCTTACTTAAATTTCTACTCCTAAAAACACATACATGTGTGAGCAATCTCATTGATATAAACAAAACTCTTCATGCCCAATGCTGCTCTTGTGCAAAAAGGTCTCAACTTCTGGCTGAGAGGCAGAATACACTAAAACTTTTCCTTTACAGTTACATCAGTTGACATCTATTGTGGAGGAAACCATCCTTCTTTTGACTTACATGCTGAGGAACAACACAGTACACAAAACACCTATACAGAAACCTGCACAGGCTGCAGGTTTATCTTCAAATACTCAACCATCCTACACTAAAAAAAAAAAAAAAAAAAAAAAAAAGCTTTTAATAGGTAAAGTTAAACAAAGTAATAATGGAAGCAATTTGGTAAGAAATCATTGAGTATTAAGAAATACTTCAGTGAGCAGTGAACACACTGGCCTGAAAAGTGCATTAGGCAAATGTTCATTTTTTTGGACAATAATGCGATGCATGCTTGCATTAATATTCAGCATCAACTGAAGTGACAAACTGACAATACCCTTTTGTCCTGCATCTGCAAGCAATCAAACAGATCCAAGTCCTAGTTGACTAGTAAGTTTGCAGGTGTTAATATCAAAACAGACTAACCTTTAGCCCTTCTACTTCGCTTTCCAACTGCTTAGAGTACTGTTCACTCCTCTCTCGCAATTTCCTGTCTTTGGATGCCTCAGCAGCTGCAGCTTCAGCTTGGACTTCCAGCTACAAAAGTACATACGTTTTTAATAGGTAGGATTCTTTTTTTTTCCCCAGATCTATTGATGGTTTTCAATATAAGAGATAAATCTTCAGCACTAAACTGGACACTTCAAATTCTTAGAAAGCAAAATCAGTACCGTTTGAAACAACAATCAAAGACTTAAAGATTTACAGATAACATAAAAAAAAACTTTGTCAGAAAACCTTACACATAACTACTATTTCATAGATTCTAAACAGTCTTCTCACCACTTACTTCTTTTTTAAGTCTCTCTGTTCTGCGTAACTCTTGCCTTAAACTTTCTACTTTTTGCATCACCACTTCCATTTCTTCCTCCTTATCTCGGAGCTGGCGGGCAAGCTTTTGTTTTTGAGAGTGCAAGTCTGTCAGCCGCTCGTTCATCTCTGAGAACTCCTGCATTGCCAATTTCCGCTGGCTGTGTGCATCTTTCAGCTCTTTGGCTTGGGATTTTAATCTGTCACTAGACTCTGCCAGTTCCTACAGTTTAAAAAAAGAATTAAGTAATAAACCTAGAAAGCTGCAAGGCCAATTCTGTCTTTGGATGCGCATCTAACACCTCCTCCAGAGCGCATAGAAGCTACATATTCATTTCTTTTCATGAATGCATCTATGATACAGATTATATACCTCCATAAATAAGAAAAGAGGCCAGGTTTTACACTACTAAAGTTAGTAAAACTGCATAAACGTAAACCAAGTCAGAATTTACTCCATTATTATAGGTTCCACACAAAGGCTTTCAAGCACTTGCATTAAAATATAAAAATACTTTGGTTTCTTAAAAATGTCATAAACACAGTTTTTCAAGAACTACTTAAATGAATAAAAAGAATAGTACTTATTCTCAACTGCTAAATGATTAAAAATTTTTTGCATTAATTGAATGGAAAACTGCTCTATGAAAATTTCTACTTTAGAAACTTTTGAAAACTGACCTGCAACAGCAAGTATGTTTTCCCCACACTGTACCATAATATCAAATATTACAGAAAGTTTCAGGCAACAAAACACTGTAGTGATTAATAGCAATAGATGATAATTATTCTTTTAAAAGAAGAACCCACATGAAATCACACTGCTAGTGCTGTGATAACTCTACAGCACAATACCTTCACAAAGGTTGCTGTGTCCTAGATCTGTGCTACTACACTATGAATGAGGGACCACAACAGTTTAAATGGTTTAATGATGTTCAGGCAAACCGGAGCAGAACAAAGAAGCAAGGAAAAGCGAGTCTGAGGATGAAAAGAAGAGCGGCAGGAAGAGTTAATATTTGGCACTGTTGACATCTATACAAATTTAAAAGCATTTTCTAAGGTTGTTAAAAAGAGGTCCTAATCACTACAAGTTGTTTTAGAAGAGAGATGGTCTTTCTTCGACAAACTGGCAGTTTAAGGGTTAAAAAGTAAAAGAAAGTGTTATATACAGCTGGCGCATCAACATTCTGTGTGGACTCTAAAATACTGGGCCTATATAATCATGATGAGAAACAGGCTAATGTATTTCACACCTGATGACATTTTCAAGTTGATTTAACCATGAATACAAGAAAGAGCCATGGAAGACAGTATGTTATAAATAAGAAAACAAGGAATCGGGGAGACAGAGAAGAAGAAATAAAACCCAATATTCTTTACTGTAGTTATTTCAAATTACTTTTCAACCTTCATATTGGGCAATTTTTCACATCTCTCTTCTGGAAACACTTTTGTGAACACAGCCTTAATACCGTACTGTTAACATTTTTTTCCTTGCTACAGTCTCACCCATACTTCAGATTGAATTAGTTGTCTGGAATAGTTCTTCTCTACTCGTCTTCTAACCACTATCATTATCACCTTAATCTGAAGCTATAAAACCTTCTTTGCAGCCACCATGCAATTTGGATCATGGAGTTGTTCACTATCTGGAAGCAGTCACCTAGGACCACCCAGCAGTCATACATACAACATGTTAAATAATGTACTTGCCTTCAAAAAAGAGGCAGAAAGCAAAGTAGGTCACGCTACACATTTGTTGTCTGCTCATTAATTTTACACTTGAAAGTTATTTCAAGCAAAATGAACAAAAATAAAGTAGTCTCTAGGGTTTAGAAGAGTTGCTGACAAAATGCTTTTACCTTATTAAGATCTTCCCTCTCTTGCTTCAGCGTTCTGACCTGTTTCTCAAAAGCCTTTATTTGTCTGGAAGCATCATCCAACTCCCGCCTTGCAGTGCTCGCCTCCTCAAGTTGCTGTTCTAGCTGACCAGAATCTAGAAAAAGCAGCAGACTTCTAAATATGTTAAGAAAAAAATCATTATTCCAGAATAGCGTAGTCTAGCTGCTTGAAGCCCCTTCAGTATTTGTTCTAGTTTCCATTTAATCACAAAATAATGCAATTCTTATCTGGTTTAGAATAGCGAGTAGGTTGTTTCAACCGCCATTATCTGCTTTTAACACAACAGAATAAAAGGTCACAGCTTGCTGCAAAACAACATAGAAAACGGTAAAAACTTTTCACATTATAATAATCACGCACTATACATAATTCTGTAATGTATGCTTTAACATGACCTATACATTTGACTTTTATGCACTGTGATGTAATATATAACGCATCTTTTATTACACTGTAATTATAAACAGTCTCCCTCCTCCCCCCAAATTCCCCCAGAAAGAAACAGTAAAAGTAACGGGTCACTCAAGAGCTGGCACGCGTTCTCCTGTTGATACACTTGAAATTAACTTCAGATGATTTTACTTATTTCTAGTGTGAAAACCACTTGTGTTTATGTGATCTGCTTTATTACTACTATAAATACAGGAAAACTATTACAGCCAGTTTCTTACCAACTGTCAGTTACACAATGAAAGTACATTTCTAAGCCAGAGCTAAATAATGTCATATAAATACGCTCAAATGCGACAACATGAAAAGTTGAAATTCATAAAATACGACAACTGAAAATTTCTAGCTAGTGGGTATTTCTTTCCCCTCCTAGTCCTTCATTTAAAAACACAAATTTAAAGTTTTATATATATATATATATATATATATATGAAGGTAGGTTAATTCCAAGTTCTATGAAATCACTGGACATTTTGCCTTTGACTTCAGTTGTGGCAGGTCTTCAGACCATACATATCTACTCACAGAACAGGAACCCATCTATACTCTTAATAAAAGCCTTTTACTACATTTTCATAAATGCAACCCTAAGAGACTGTCTCTTGGCAAAATCAAACATAAAAACACATACATTTCTAAGAGCTGTAGTTTCTGAAACAAGAATTTTATAAGCAAAGGAATACCATTAGCTTATACCCAGACAAATATTCACTATTGTTTTAATTCATTGACTCTTGTTTAAAATTTAAAAGAATGCATTTAAAGAAAAAACCAGAGATTATTAACTGCCTCTTTTATGTAGTCTACTCTGAAGTCACCAGCAAAAAGAAAGTTTATATATGGCTCTGCTGAGCCAAGATAAATCTCTCTTCCGTGCATGAACTACTTTGTTCCACAGCTCTGTTTTCTTCTTCCATGGCTGCCCTTTACATATTTGGCAATATTAAAGATTCCTCAAAGTTTTCTCCTATGTAACTTAGCGAACAAAAATTATAACTTTGACCTCAAAAATTGAAAGCATATGCTAGCTTGCCATTTCCTGGAAAACTAGATAGACAAGAAAAACATATTTTCCTAAGGTCCCCCTGGTGACCCTCCTGAATTTGACACAATTTCATGTTCATTTTTTGTTACCTTTTTAAGCAGGTGTTTACTCTTACGGCTCCAGAAAAGGCAGTAAAACAGGTTAAAGAATATAGCCAAAAGCTAGTTGTGACATATGTGTAGTCAACGATAATTTTCCATCTAATCACCCTAGCTGTTGCTAACATTTTAGCTAAGATATGCAAACACTCACTGTAGGATGTTATTACATTACATTTAATTGCCCAAGAGATGAGCTCAAAGCATAAAGTTCAGCTCTGCACCTGAACTGAACAAACTTAAAGTTCATCAGATCTAGATCTGGAAATTTAGATATTTTAAAGGCCACCCAGAAAACCTGAAATAGCTCCCCTAAATTTGGAAGCATTCAGACATGACCATCATTTGGTTTGTGCCTGTATTCTGTCATTAATTTAGTTTTTTAAATGTATCTCACACCCCCACACCCCTCCATAAAATCAAGCAAAGTACAATGTTGTCTCTTCCCAATTTTATCAAATTAGCTTGTATTAGTTACAACTCAAGGCACAAATTAGTGTCTTCTAACTAATGGCTGTACTGACTGGACCAGACAAGGCATTCAAAGTGTATACTGGAAAAGTTATGTGGTGACTGGGGATGGATTAGACAACTCTGCATCTTCCTCATTTGATTACATTATTCACTTCCAACCCAAAAACCAAAAGCACATATTGTTTCTAGGAATAAATACACAAATATATATGTGGCGTGAAGCAGAAAATTCTTAATGGATACTCAAGGGAAAACCTTCTCAATATTAACTGTCTTCACCAGACATTGACTTCTTTTAAATAGGAAAAGGAGTATCAGTTGTGTTGGGGAATGTTCCCACACCTTTTTTATTTTTTTTTTCATTACCAAAGGAAGAGACTAATGCTTTCAGCAATGAACTAAAATCTAAGTTGCAGTTCAATAGTCAAGAATTAAATATAACTTAAAACTGATCCTGATGCTTTTCTATGAAGGACTGGTCCTATTCAAAAGCTGTTCATGTAGATGTTGCTTTTCAGTGGTCCCGAAGAGCCAAAACCAGAGCTGAGCATTGCTGCAGAACAGAGGTTTCTGATCGTGTTGTCTTTTTCCTCATCACAGCAGCAAGTAGAGGGACACCAGAGTGATCCTCCATGAGCTAGTTAGGCATGTTCACATCCAAAAATAATGCTTATGGTACAATACAAAACTGCTGCATCATGCCAGAGCAGCTGTCCAACTGTATATCCGTAACAGATTTTTTTCAGACGACACAATTTTAACAGCATATAATCTATGTGCTGCAGTCTGTAGTTCAGACATAGTGTGCTTCTGCCCCATAACGTAGCAGCAGAGTCTAAACACACCAGCTAAAATGTCTGGAAGTTAAGTTCAAGTTATTCTTTCTGTGGGGGTTGCTGCTGGCATTCCTGACTCTTTCAGGAACTGAATGAAGTCTTTTCACAAATACAAACCAGAACAAATCTTTTTTGTTGTTTCCTCTAACCTTTCTTGATGAGTTTTTTCCCTTGCCAGGGGTAAGGTACATACAATAGAGATCAAGCTACCGCTACCTGGGTCTGATTTTTCTTTCACATAAAATGCAGACATTTTCCTATTTGGATTGACAAGAGGAATCAGATTTGTCCTCCCAGTTTCTGTGGTTCTAGTCCTGATACCTAACAGTCTCTATCAATCTTGTTAATTTTCTTAAATAAAAACCATCTTGCTGTACTTCCTTTCTCTTTGAAGATGTCTGTGCTCTCAAGATCCTGTTTTGTAGAAACCGTTATAAAGCACGGTAGCTATGAATCACCATGAGAGAAAATTCCCTTTAACTTAATTCAGAGCATCAAATCAAGAATACTGAACATTAGTATTAGTAGCTAGCCTTTAAAGTAGGCTAAAAAGATATTAGCTAAACAGACAGAAAATGGGTTCACTAACAGCTATTGCCAGAACCTGGGAGAGTAAGGCTGGGAAATGATGGATTTACATATATTGAATTTCTTTGAATCTTTCCCTAGACATCTCCAGTAGCCTCTAAAGACACAGGATACTGGGCGAAGTAGATCTTTGCTTTTCGACTAGTTTGGGAAGAAAGGCAGTATGACATTAATTAAAGAAATTCAGCTCTTTATCTGCACAGATTTCAAAAACACTTTTCAAACTTAAAGTGCTGAGATACTTGATAGCCAAATTTTTAGTTATCATAAAATCTTCATGAACTCTCAGAAGCAAAGGAATTAAATGGAAAGGAAATAAATGTTCAGTTTTGTAAGAAATGATAGCTCACTGACAGCAGAGCTGAGAGGTGGTTCTTCCCTCTCTAATCTCCCTTTCCTCATATGCTCCTATTGCTCACCTTGTGCTGATTTATTAGATCATGAATTGATTAAATTCTCTGTATCTAGATAGTTCTTTCCTTGTTTAATTGAGTGAGTTAAATTCAGAGAGAGTCCAGGGCATGCACAGAGAGAGGAGAGGCCACACAGCTGTGAGCAGGACCCATTTTGGTGGCAGAGTTTGGTCAGTTCTGCTGCTCATGGAACTGCAGCCTTATAGCCCATAGTGTCCTCTCTCGTGGAAAACATCCTTCACTACTCCCTGCCACTTGAAAAACTTGTTATCCCTGTACTTTCATGCACACAGCCCACCTCCGAGAACCCACGCTTTTAGAAAAGTACCGTTCCAAGAAAATGCTCAGAAAACCGCAACTCCAGTTTGAACTAGCTTTTACTCCACATTCAGTTATAAAGCACTAAGCAACAGCACACTATAAACCGCTGTGGTTTCAAAGAAAATATAAATATAATCAAAATTGTGATTACATGTCACAAATTTGGCCCTTCCAAGGAAAATTCAACAGAAAATGAGATAATGAAAAATATCAATTGATGCTTAAATCATAACAAATCATCCTTCCATCAAATATTTTTAAGACTATTAGAACTGTTAGGCTAAAGCCTTCAAGTCTTCACCCCTCATGTTTACTCATAAGCAAGAAACACCACCTTCCTTCCAGTTTACTACCTAGGTACCTGCATACCAGGGGGCAGAGGTGTACAAAGCAAGGAATGCTAAGAATAGCTACAGTGACTATGACTTCTGAAAGGACTGCAGTGACTTTTGTTACTGCCAAAAATAACCAAACAAGTGCTCCCTCTGCTCTTGCAGCACACATTGCAGGAGGAAAGAAAAAAAAAAAAAGAAAGAAAAAGTAGTACTAAGGAAATTGGTCATGGTTTCACAGATCTCAGGTAGAGTCTGATTCACATCCATGTAAATTAGCAACACCACAATTTAAAACTAGTGGAACTTTACCACTAATAATAATAGCAGAAGTCATTGAAATCTTCCTTCTCTCTTGCAACTGGAATTACTGAAGTGCTGAATATTAAGCTGAGTTTGTAGAAAATGTTGAGCTACCAATGAAGAGTGAAGGGTAAAATGAGAAGTAAAAATAGACTGGATGACTCTTTTAGAAAGCAAAGCAAAACTAATGTTACATTAGGAGAAAAAATCTTGTCAAAATATAAATATTAATGTAAAAACTGTAACAGGAAACAATAACATACCTGTTACCTGTTTCTTCAACTTTTCAATTTCTTCTTTCAAACTTTTAATTTCTAAATCTTTGCTTGCTGTTATAGGGCCATCCACTGTTGAATACTGCAGAGCCTGGACTGTCTGGGTGGACTCTAGAAAAAGATGGAAGCGAGAGCGACAAATTACAGGAGGTCAAAAAGGTATCACTGATAAATTAAGACATGCCAAAAAGCCCCTCCACTGAGGATTCTACAACTTAAAATTTCCAACTACTAAATGCCAATTTTTCAGTAATTGTCAGCTGGACAAACTAAGTTCTTAGAGGTTTTAAGAATGAAATCTTTATGCCATTGTAACCAAGGCACAGTGCAAACAAAGTTAGCATGTTATAAGAAGTTGCATACATGAGATACTTCAAGCATAAAGAGTAACAGAAGTTTAATTTGTCAATGGAAATAATGAAGATAATTCTTTTCTGCTAGAAAGCATTACAGGAGGTATTATGTTTTTCCCACAGTATAGAATATACCTTACAAAGGTGCAAGGTATTCTAAGTCAAAAAATTGATTGAACGATTTTTTTTTTTTTTTTTGTTAATGACTATACCTTGCAGTTTTCTACTAAGTTCAAGCTTTTCCTGTTCTAGACGTCTTATTCTCCTCTCATAAGCTTCTGTTGCTAAACTATCCTCCAAAGTTCTTTGAATGCTGGCATCAAGATCCATGGAGGGTGGTCCAGCTGTCAGTCTTAGACAGCTGCGGTCTGAAAGCACACTGGGGGGAAAAAATTAAACAGTATTGGATTTTACAACAGGCTGTGTTTAAAATAATTTTTAAAAATTATATCAATGAATAAATAGTTGTTTAAATTGTTAATTACAATTAAATTGTAATTTATTACACAGACAAATAATACCTTGTTAGTATGTGCTCATTAAAAATTGAATTCATTTTTACCTAGCATGACTGATCTCCTCAATGCATTTTTTGCTACATAAAAGTGAATGAACTCCTGATTAAAAATTATCATTATGGACAGCCTACATTAGCCAGATTGCAAAAAGCGACAATCTAGACAGTTAGTAAGATTACAATAACAGTTTATTTCAAAATAATTAATCAAGTTTCCCAAATACTTTAAAGACAACAATCACAACAAATGGTGTGAAATTATCTCATGACAACTAGGGCACATACATATCAGAAATGCTGTGGCCCTGATTCTGTGGATACTCATGTACACATACTACTACTTAACGCAAATAATCCTTTCAAAGTCTACAGGACATGTCATGTAACCAGCATTAAGCACATGTGTTTGCAGAAACATAGGCCTGGTTTTTCAATGGCTGTAAACATTCTTTATTTATTTATTTTCATAAACGATCAAGGAACATACATGGACTTCCTTGTTACTGTTTAATTTAGCAGTAGAGATTAACATGACAAATACCACATTAAAACCAAAACATCAATAAAAGTAATTTTTTTTAAAATTTCCATTCAGACTTACAAGAGTGTCAAAGGATTAGAAATAAAACTGTTTTTATAGTCTAATAAGCTAAGTTCTCTCTGGGTCCACACATCCGGTCTTAACTTTGTCATATGCAGTTAACTTCATAGATTGTCTGAAAACCACATCTCTCAACAAAACTCTGCTGAACACAGGTGCTGACCTTTAAATTCATGTAAATTTTACCTGCAGAGAGCTCATCGTTTCGGACAGACAGCATTTTAGATTATGCCCTAGTAATTTCTTCAATAAACCACATTCTTTGGTTTCTGTTTGCAGTTGGTTTCAGAGGCAGAAACTTAAGATATTTTGTAATCACCCTACAGACAATTTTGGAACTCTTAAACTTACCAGCTACTTGTATATGTGAAACCCACAAATGGTAAATGATGGCCAGAAAATGCAGTGTGTGATGGTGGAGGCATTGTTTCCTAGAAAAATAACAGGACAGTTGAGTAAGTAATATCCTACTTAAAAGAAAAAGATTTTCGAGTTTAACCATATGTGAAGTGATAGTGATAATATCATATTAACTATATTTACAGTCATCCTTATCTACAGCCCAAATATGAAACAGCATCACCTAAACCTATCTATAATAGCATCCAATATACAAAAATACAGCATCCTGGCATAAAAATGCTTTTCTAATTAAATACGCATCATTGGAGGAAAGCAGATTATTACACATATTAAAAAAGCCAATTTATTCTTTCTTTTTTCCAAGAAGGTCTTAGCACAAAGAGCATCACCTTTTGTTCCCTCCTATACTCCTCTCTGCTATTTAGTCAGCAGGGCTTCCTGCCTGTAGATTTACCAACCCTTCTTCTGAGCCAGCTATCTCTATTTGGAGAGAACAATAGTCAGACATTTACTAGAAAGAAGTAATACAACAGGGTTTTCTAATCCCATTAGTGCTTTGACCATTTCTTTCTTTGCTGCTCCTTTTTCCTGCCAGACAAAGAACTACAAATCAAGACAAATCTTTGAGCTTCTCCTCAGGCTAAAATAACCCTGTTGCTATATTACTCAAATGATTGTAAGTTCTAATATTATTAAATATCCTGTTAGAAGTTTTCTGTAATCCCCAGATGCAAGGTTTATGTTGCTATACTAGAGATGGCCTTAACGGTCATCAAAAGAAACTCCCTAAGAAGAAGATTACCACACTGAAAGTGCAAAAACATTCCAAATTGTCAGAAAAGGTAACATAACGATTTTTTTCTAAACCCAAACTAAAAAGAAGAAAGAAACCAGTTGTACATTTTTTCATGTATAACTCAGCAGGAGAGAACAGCGAAAAAGATTGTATTCAAAAGAAATCCAAAACTACCTGTTCAGTGGTGGCATCAGCAATATATTACATCACAACCTTGACCTTTTAGCAGACAAAAATCTTCGTATCAAAAAGAGTTCCCAGAATAAAAAGTAACACCAATGACATGGCTAGACTGTGTAAGCACATCGAGTCTACACTGTTGGGCATTTTGAAAACTAAGGACAAGACCACATTACAAAGCCTTAACTTTCCACTAATTGATAATAAAAATATCAATTATTACACACTATGGTTAGGAAAAGTAAAATTCTTTACTTCTCCTTTATATTTTGTTTCCACATTTCATAGATCCAAGTTTCAAAACCGTCTTTACGAATAACTTAAAAAAGACCAACTGCATAATCGTGTGATTTTAACAGCCCATATGACAATTTTCAGTAACCACACAGGTAACTGAATGTTGGTTCTAAAATATTGTATCTATTGATAATGATGTAAGATTCTGTAAAAGAATTTGTTTCTTCGCCAGAGATCAAAATACGTATTTCCTGCTACTTGTGTGAATTCAATCGTATAACCACACTGACAGGATTATAACTGAATCTACATCTATCATGCCTATCAGTAAGGCTACTAAACCAAATAGTTAAAAGCTAAAAACCAGCAGAACTTAGGCTGCCTGAATAACACAGTTTTGCCCTTTGTGTTTACATGTACTTCTAACATACTGTTTTAATTTCATTATTACGTATATAATTTTTCCATGGCATCACAGTCTCATTCAAAGTTCAGGCAGAACAGTAACAATCGTGGCTTTTCAACATTGCCTTTTATCTTCAGCACTGGGCATTCCTTATTTGCTGTACGCCATTCAAACCTTGCAAAGAATTTTAAAAACCCAAAAAAACCCACAAAACCCAAAAGTCTCATGGGTTTATCTATGGTGCTGACTTCTGTAATACTAATGCAAGTATGTGAAACTTCCTCGTAAGATAAGTATGAAAAATGGAGGGGGAAACACCTCCAAGTTACATATAAGGAATTTGAGGCAAAGCTATATTAAATACAATGTCCACCAGTTGAAGCAAAAATGTAAAATATGCTCAGTTATGCAATGCCTTAGGCTAGGTTTTTTCAAAAGGTTCTGAGATGCCAGGTGTGAAAAAAAAATGGTAGAAACAGAACCTCCTTATATTAAAACAACCAACAACAAAAAACAACCTTCAGGTGTTTCAAATTAGGAAACTGAAAAGGAAGCTCTAGAAACTAGCATCCATGGCTAGCAGTTCAATGGCATTGCTTTTCACCCCCAAATATCTAAAGCAAATTAAGAATTGGACTCAGATTTCATGGCTGAGAATCCAATAACTCATCACAGGAGCATTCTTTCTTCACCTGCAGCTCCCTGCTTCTTCACAATGGTAAAGTATTTACGCTGCACAGGTACCTTTTGAGTGCCTCAGTTGGGAGATTAGGCTCTAAAAAGGAGGACTGATGGGCTGGACAGCATTAGAATGTGTGAAAAAACCTCCAAAACGTATTTCAGCTTCACAAACAAAGACTTGCTATATACAGCATCCACTCCAGCCACCCAATCCTGATAACTGTTCCTGGGCAAAATAATACGCAAACAGATATCTGAAGACAGTATAAAAAAGTTTTAAGATAAAAATACTTTAGTTGTGAAGGGAGATGGGCAATATCGATACAAGTGAGGAAAAAACTAAGGAAAAAAATGAAAAAAATGCAAGTTGTCCTATGCAGCAGGTCCAGGAAGCTCAGTAGAACTGAGATGCACAGGCAGTTCAAAAAACAAAAGCAAAAATGGTGAAAATGCTTCACCTCACATGTAAACAGCAGGTTTCTGCATCTTTCAACATACACAAAAAAAAAAATTTCCAAGGAGACAACACAAGGCATTCCTCTGACACTAGGACCTCTATCAGCTGTTCAAGTTCCTGTTCAGAAGCATAGAAACACTAAGGTTGTTAAAAATTAATAGTTGCAAAGCTTTTTAGAAAAGGCAAAATAATTTCTTTCTCGCGAAGATTGTTCCTGAAGAAAGGCTGTAACATTTCTCCTTACTTTCTCAAGACTCAACCCAAGTCAGAAAACAAGCTGGAAAAATTTTAGTGGGAATGAACTAAATGGAATCTGACAGAGATACGAGCAATTCGAGTAGAGCACTACAATAAAATGCATTATGTAAACTTAGGACAAGTCTCAACAATGCTCTGCTAGAAATGCTGTGTCTTGCAGACTATATTTATGTAAATATATTATTCTTAATAAGACCTGGACACTAAGAACTTGTTACTGCAAATAACATGTACGTGTTAGTTAAACATGTGTAAAGTTACAATGAATTTACGAAATTGAACTGCAGTTATCCTTACACATGTATGTTTGGAGGAACAGCCTCCAAACTATGAATGTATTCCCCCCACAGTTCTTCAAAGCAGCACTTTGTTGTTCACGCAGAACACAGTGAACACATTGAAGTAAACTGCTGTTTACATATATTTTGGTATGAAGTATACTACACAGAAGCAGATTTGTCAAAATGTTAGTTGTATACTTACAGAATTTTTTAAGCAATCATCATCCACATCAAAGTTTGATGTATCAGTGGGGCTGCTGACTTCTGGGATGTAAGGTGCCTCACAGTTTCTAATGTTGTCCCAATCAATCCCAGCAAAAAATGGATGGTTCTTAAAGTCTTCTATCCCATTTTGTCCAAGTCGATGCTCTCTGCTACAAATGAGCCTTCGGATGAGGTCCTTTGCACTTTCAGAGACATCTGTCACTTGAGCAGGAAACTGAAACCTCTCCTTGAAGATTAAAGTAAGAGAAAATAGTTCATTACCAAGAAAAAGTTGGAAAAAAATCACCCTTCTTAGTGAAAATTATTATGTAGAAAAAGAAATGTGCAAATACTCCAGTTCTTAAATATATGCAGTAAGGTTACTGGGAAAAAGACTTCTCCAAAGGACAGAAACTATTCAATTTTTTTTGTCTCCTAGTTTTTCTTCTTTATTTAAGTTTCTCTTACACTGTTGAACTCTACAGCTACGTCTATGTGGAAGAACATTTAAGAATCTTCTGCATAAGCCAACCAATGGATCCCGCCAGAATAAAGTAACACAAAAGGAGTGATGTAATGTAGCCAAGATTTACTGCATAGAGTGAACTAACAGCCATGCTTCCAAATCCAGATTTTTAGTTTTGAACTGCTTTATCCTAAAGAAAAGCCATCTGCAATCCAACAACCATAAACTTACTGTATGGAAACATATTTTTCTGTTCTAGATTTATAAGCATTAACATAATTAGTACATAAAAACTAATTTTTAAATAAGCCTTCAAGCTACCCTATTGCTTATTAGAAATTAGCTTAGAGAGAGACAGAAGAGAAAGTGCACTAACTTTGTGGTTCATTATTTTCCCATAGGTCTCCACCAAGGACTCAGCATAAAAGGGCGTTTCTCCATAAAGCATTTCATACATGCAAACGCCTAGGGACCACCAGTCACACTCGGGCCCATACTTCCCTTTTCCATCTTCCATGGCCTGCAAGATTTCTGGAGAGATGTAGTCTGGCGTTCCAACTGCCACTGAAGATTGGACCTGTAGAAGTTACATTTCCAGGACTAAAATCAACTTCCATTGTTACAGACACTGCTGTTTGTGTACTGCGCATGCACATATAAATTTAGCCTGGTGTTCTGGTCATAACAGTAAGAACTAAACACAAACAAAGGCTTCTAAATTCATAAACAAACACTTAACCATCCAAGGCACTACATTAATAGGCATCCCAATAATATACTTTTGCTAAACTCTTACAAATATTTAATAACAGAGAAAGACCAAAACTGTCAATTCTTAGGCTTAGAGTTGTTAAGTAATTATAGATTAGGTAATCACATATATTAAATACTCAAATACTGTGTAACACTCTGGGACTTGATTGACATACTGGAATTATATTCTAGTCACACCTTCTATATACTATGGAAGTTTAAATATACTACAATTAGCACATCATTATATTTCAGTATCTCATCCTGCTTATACTAAAGCTTACATTTTCAATAAAGATTTGAGCTCAGAGCTCAAAACTGAGAGATTCATAGTTCTTCAACAAACACCTACTCAGTACTGACAGTGCAGCTTCTCTTTATTTATTCATGAGTTGACTATATGCATCTAAAAAGCTTTTAATATACAGTAAATCCAAGCAGTGTGCAGTCGTATCTTGAACCAAGGTTAGTTGCATACCAATACCATTACAATTCCATTTCATTTGACATAAGGCACCTTTTCTCTTTATTAGCATACATTTTAGTGGCTAGCAAAGGACTGAAGAAAAGGTGTTTAGGAATATATCATTCTTTCTAATTTACCGTTCCATCTTCCATCAGTTTCAGACAAGAACCAAAATCGGCTAATCGAATATGTCCATTCATATCCATCAAGATGTTGTCTGGTTTAATATCCCTGCAATTAAAACACATTTCAGAATTAGTACAAAAATGTACTGCATAACATAGAGGCCAAGCACTAACTCTGCCACACTCTTATCATTCAAAACCAGCAACAGATCAGAAGACAGAACAAAATCACCCATCTTATGGTGAAATTTGCACCAGCGACTTTTCATGACAGGGACTGTAGATCAAATCATATAATGCCTGTTAATTTTAGTAAGAATTGTGTGGTCAAACTCCTCTCATGTCTCACAGGTAGGCAGGAGAATCTTACTTGCTCTGAACTTTCATACATAAAGCTTTTAAATCATGTGAAGAATTTTAGTGAAGTACTCTCGAGTGAAAGATGCACACTTATACTGGAGCTGGAAAACAATCTCTAAGTTTTACTATAGAACAAATGTCAATGAAACCCTAAAATAATTAACACATTTTTAAATTTAGTGTCTTTCATCAACATTTTTCTCTCACGTACATCTCAGCTCTCTACGTACATCTGTCATACTTCTACTGAAATGACCAACAAAGGCATTGTACCCACACGACTGCAGCTCTGCTTGGCTAAATTCTGCAGCTGCCTCATTCAGGTCATGTTACACATGGAAAAATCTTTCTAAGCAGGCAACATAACAAATACTCCTTATTTTGCAAATTTGACTTTTTTTTTGTCTCACATTTTACAGATACCTAAGTATACTGAAATACAGATGAAGTGTATGCCCCCAGTATGCAGCTGACTAGGACAAAAGCAGCTATGGTCTCTAAGTTACCAGAGGGACATTTATTGTTCAACTTGCAAACGAGGTTCAAATGTTGACATTCCTTTTTATTAAAGTACAGTCATTAGAAATATCCATTAAGCTACATTTTTAAAGTATATGACATTATCACATTCTTAGTCTACCCTTATCTATGATATTCAAAACGTGAATTACGACTGTATGAATAAAGTACTACAAATACTTTTTCAGTGAACAGTCATTTATAAGACATAAGAACAAATCCCCTAAACCAAACAAAAAACAAGTGAAGCCCTGACTTTGTTTCACAGAATCACTAAGGTTGGAAAAGACCTAGATCAAGTCCAACCATCAACTAACACCACCATGCCCATTAAACCATGTCCCACAATGCCTCGTTTCATTCCCCTAACAACTTATAAACGAATGTCATCAATTGCTTTGCAGACAAATTTCAAAATATTCACAAGCTAAGATACTCACATTGCACATGAGAGCAAGGTTTTGTTGGTTGTTGGTTTTTTTTAATAAAAACTGAGTTATAAACAATGTTTACCGAGAACTTATAAGGGCAACAAAATTAGAACCACACCTTGAACATTACAGAAGCAATGGCATGAAGGTGTCACACTGTTACACACTCAGTGACAATTAATATGGTAACAGTATGTTGTTGTAAAGAAAAGTACTTTCTAAATTTGTGTTACCCAAAGACAAGCAGGCAGTGGCCCACGCTGAAAACAAATTTTAGCCACCTTCCAAATATGCAGAAACATTTACAAAGTAAAAAGCAAACACTACTTAAGAAATCATACTTTTGCATCTCACAACTGAGCATAAAGACAATTATTTACAAAGTAAATGATAAAAATTAACCAAGTCCATTCTCTAAGTAACATTCCTCCACTTGATTTTTGCTGACACTGAATATGCCAAAGAACTGCAACCTCCAGATTGAGATAGTTTTATTTATTTTATGTTCACCCACCAAAAACATTCCTTAAACATGTTTCTAAATAAAAACAAACACATGCTATTGAGACCTCTGGAATTATAACTTCAGTTTAAAACACTTTGCAAAAACATGCACCTAAAATCAAGTTCCTCTTAAAAGCTGGACCTAGTTCAAGCTAAACAAAAACATGAGTCACCCTTGAGGCTCCATTTATCCATGTTCTATCTTTTAATATATTCCCAAGAGAAATAATAATAATAATAATCATCATCATCCCAACCTCCCCCATTCAATCTCATAAAACAGCAGAAAACATGAAAAATCTCACTCTGTTGTCAACACTGTACAAAAACAAACCTGCAAACAACACTGAAAGCACTCAGAGGAACAAGTATTTCTTGCAAAGCGAAGGTTGTAAGGCTCAGTAATAACTTCATAAGAACAGTTTTTATAGTTAAGGAAAAAAAATACCAACTTAATGCACACAAATTCTTTTCAGCTCTTGTAACAGAAGGTATGGGTTATGAACAAATGTCCTGAATCCAACTGAACTACGTTAATAAAAGACAGTTTGAAAGACAAGAATTGCTGGCACCTGCAGAGCAGAGTAGGCCATAAGCAAAGGGAAAGTTAAGAAAATTATGAGCCCCAGAGGGGAACAAGGAAGGGGAGTAATTATTGCCAGTGTAACTGAAGAGTTCAAAGGCGGAGATTATGGGGAAAAATAGTATGTCATAAACCCTGCATCTCTACTGAGGCTGCAGTTGTTACATTCCATTACAATTATGAGTTTTGTGCCAGGTTTTTGTTTTGAACGACATTTGGTGACTCTCCTTTAGTGATCAGAACTGATTTTTCTCCTGTTCTAAACAGAGCATGGTCTTCCCCCTTCATACCCACTCCACCTTCCCTGGCTTATCCCAGTTTCTTCACTATATGAACTGCTTCCCTCTTCCCATGCTTTCACCTCAGCTGCAGTTTTATTCCTATCATCCCCTGCCTCCTAGACTCGCCTCAAAAGTTGAGATGTTCAATCCTCCACAGCCTATCAAACCCAAATCTCCTCCCTTTTTATTTCCTTCTTTCACTCTCAGCTTCTTCACTCCTAAGTTCTAGTCTCCCCGCATGTACACATTTAACTAATCTTTTTTCCTCCCATCTCAGTTCTCAGCAGTCACTACTTCCCTATAGTCATTTCCCAGATCCTCTTCCCATTCCCACTGGCTTCCTGTTCCTCTAATCCTTACTATCCTCTTTCCTCACATCCAGTTTTTGTTCTGTTGCACAGGAGTCGTCTTTGGCACCAAAAGGAAGAGCACTATTAGCAACAGAGGTTCCACTCTGTCTCCAGTGTCTCTTTACCAGCATCTCCCAAAATTGCAGGGCAAGTCCTTTCCTTCTTACAGCTCTGAAACAGTTCAAACCTACAGCAGAAAAAAAAAACAACCTGAAAAGCATTTTGGGACCAAACTCTGCCTATGGTTGTTTGAAACTTGTAACAACTGACATATTGGTGGTAAAATTACAACCTGAAAATATCTAGGTGGGGGGCAGAAGAATGAAAATAAGTCCATGACTCAAGGAAGATTCTCTTCCGGATTTCAACAGTGCCTCCATATCCCAGAGCAGAAGAAATTCTCACAGGGCTTGTAAGAATTATTTTATTCATTTAAAATCTATATAGAAAAAACAATGCATGTTTCTTGACCTTGTTCCTGGAAAAAGATGGCACTTACTGCTTCAGGCAGATACTAAGGAAGGAAAATTCCAGACCAAGTAGCTAAAATCTGGCAAAAGTAGTGGGCAAATAATTAAAAGTTATATGGTTTAATGAATAGACCACTGGGCTGAATGTCCATAGATAAGAGTTACCAGGTGATTGTGGGCAAGCCGTTTCAACATCACTCAGTGATAACACTGGTGCTCAGTCAAGCAACTAACACCATCTGGCTAGAAGGTTATGGAGCACTAATTCTCTAATAACCCTGTAATTAGTTCACTATAATAAAAGAAAAATGTCTGCTCACTTGAAATATGAAATAATAATTCAGTTTCAAGAAGTATAAGCATTTGGAAGCCATTTTATGAACCAGATTTATAGTGGGAACAAGTATTGAATTGGGGGAATTGCTCTAACACCACTGTGCCCTCTGGAGACCCTGAGTTCTGCCAAGTCCCAGACAGTTCAGCCCTACTCTTGAGAACAGCCTCTGTGGGAAGCCCCACGTGCAATGGGTACAGGTTGCCAGAGTTACACCTGGTACAAATCAAGTTAGTACAAGTTCTTCCAATGTACTCTACAGTGACACGGGTACTCAGCATACCCAAAGAAATACAAACCTTCCTTTAATCAACTTTTTTGTAGCATTGCCACCTGAGGGTATGAACTGAGCGAAGATTGCTGTTCTGCCTTTTTTTTGAATGAGTGATATTCCAGCATCAAAGTAGCTAGAAATCTGGACCAAATAAACTTCTTCAAAAACACGTATGTCCATTTAAACCATGACTCCAACACAGCGTACAGAAGTGACTTCTATTTTTCTGAGCTGCATTGACCCTGACTGTAGGAGAAAATCAGCACTACACAGCACCTTGGATAAAGTGATGCTCTCTGTATTTGTTTTGCAGTCTTTCGTTATTTGCTTCTGTTCATCTGGAGACGAATGCTATAGGAATAAGCAGTCTGCGTGATAGTGGAAACTTCACTTGCACAGAAAATGAGTGTGGAGGCTTATGAAAAAAAAATTTGAAAAATCTTTAATGAATCATTTTCACAATGCTTCTTGGTTTAATTTGGGGAGCTGTTTTTCAGATTGGCATGTTTACCTGCATGACTTCACTCACCTCTCTTTAAAATGGTTTACTTTCTTAAGCCATAATTAAAACCCAAACATTTTACATACTAACTGTGTTAATATAAACAACATTCTGAAATAGGACTACATCAGATATCTGGATTATTGCCATTCATTTTGATTTCTCTGTTAATGAGCCAGAGTAGAATTTCATTTGTTCAGTAAGACTCAAGAAAAAGTATTCCCTCTGAGACATGCTAAATCCATAGCACATTCCAGCTGTAAAACAAACGAAAAAAGAATTTTTAATACATGTGAATGTTTTTTTTTTCCCCCTGGATTCATTTCTGATACTAAATGAATCGTGAGGCCTTACATATTGAAATTTGGACTAGACAACCTCCTGAAGTTCCTTCCAACTTGAATTACCTGATCATCTTATGGTTTCAAAGCATACCTGTTCCTGAGGTTCATCTATGTCATTCTTTGAATCATTGAACTAATGTTACTCAGTATTTGCAAGACCACATGGAGTTCCTCAGGTCTACAGCACAGGAAGCAGCAGATTCCAGAAGAACCTTAAGTTCATTTTGTTTCATGGGCAGCCTCATGGAGGCAGGGGACCAGACAAACAGAAAGGAAGATACATCAAAAATAGAGTGATGTTTAGCGCAAAACTGTAACAGAATGATTAAGCAGCAATCATGTCAGCCACTACCAAAGATTATGCCAAAGGACCAACTCACAGGCCCACATATTTAAGTTTACATGACAAAATCCTTACTGGCATTAAAGAGTTTGCGACCTGTAGGGATCCCTCTTCTCGGTAACTGTACCGTTATGATGCAGAATCTGCTTGCTTTGGTTTTTCATCTGTATTGTATTTATTCTTTTTTTCAAAACAAAAATGATCAGGCAGAAATGGAGGAAAAGGTGAATCCTTCTCTGTAACTAGTATCAACAGAAGGTGGCCAGATGGTGCAAGGGGGCACCTCTCAATATGACCAATATGTCCTCATTGGAATAAACATTTCAGACGCTAATGGACTGTCCTCCTGAACACAGCTGAGCTCTTAAAAAAGCAGCAGTACTGAAATGACAATAAAGGGGCTTATGTAGTTCTAAATTCAACACTCGCAATGTGAGCTGAGCCGGAAGAAAGAAATGGACCTGTCTGAAATCAAAGGAGCAATCTGATAGCTGAGCTACCAGTTTATTTTCGCCCACTGGATAATGAAGGGATAATTTGGAGAACAAATTTTTATTTCTAATGTTAACATTAGAAAAGCGTGGAAATTAATTAATTTTCCTAAACAGGTCACACGCCCCAAAACATGCTGTCCTTGAGGAGTAAAGAACAAAGTGAATAGCTTACATTAGATTATTTTTCTGTGAGATCTTCACATGAACAGTATTTTTTTTAATGCTACCAATGCAAATTGAAATACCAGCAGATGAGAAAAATAAATTAATTTCAGGTGTAACTGCTGGCACAGAGAAACTGATCCAGACAACTTATTACTAATTGAGGATTTCACAGCACATTATTTTCTCATTATACATGCAAGAGCATTCCCCAAAAGTATAAATCAAAAGGTTAAAAGCAGACAACAGTGGTTATAATTATCCACTCTTACAACGAGAAATGTTGTCCTTTGCCAAGTTACCTACTCTAAAAAACCATAACCAAGATCTTACTGCAAGAATGCCTGGACTTTTTATCCAAAATTCCTTCAGAACACAGGATTATCCTTAGTCAGGACAGAAGTTTGGCAAACTGTTTATTTCACTCCCTTCTGTTGTTTCAGGCAGACTTCTTTTCCACACTCCTCCTCATACAGAAATGCTACATCCATGATAAAAAATTAAGACATTTGGTTTTGGCAGCACTCCAATGAAAGGAGAAAATGTGGTTCCTGTGAAGTTTTTGTTAAGGTATTCAGCGATGCCATACTCACAGCTTGCTTTAGATATGCAGAGTGAAACAGCTGGTGAACTCCCATCAAGAATGCTAGTCAATTGATGCATTTTTTTCAGAGTCAAACCTACAGGCATTGATGCCCAGGAGCTTATTTCTATTTTCCATTACACTGTACTGGGTTATATCAAAGTCAAGAGTTGCCATATTCTGCCAACGAAAGTTTATCTGAATTCCAGTGAGCAAAACTAGAAATACGCTCCATCTGGCAGCAAGACCAATGTGCACTGAGCCAAATTAGATTTGGACAGTCGGCAGTTATTCTTTAGTAATCCCAATAAGATAGGCTGCACAAGATAGCAGCATGAGAAAACTGGAATATGTTGTACCTCATTAACCGTGCCTCTTATCAAGACTTGACTGTGCCTTCTCCTAAACAGACATCCTCCACTTTTGGGTGGAATCCAAAAAATGCATATTTCAATTGAATTCAAAATCATTTAAATAACTTTGATCACAACCTTATTATTTACATAGCACCCAAACATTTGCATCATGTTTGTATATTAAACAAAACCTGCTTCATATAAAGCTGACAAACTAAAGCTTGCAACTGAAAAAGACATAGTAGCCTTACATACAGCCTTGAAGTCAATAGGAACAGTCAAAGACTAAACAGTTCAGAATTTAAGCCTTAATAAACAAAGCAACTACATGGAAAAAAAGAAGTGCTATAAACAACCTTATTTTAAAATTACAATGAGGAGGTTCAACTTTTTTTTTCTTAAACAGTATCTTAATACTGTAAAACTCCCTTGTTTTCTCATTAACTCTTGATAATAAATCATTATGTATGTGTTGTTTCAGGAACACCCAGTAATTCACCTCTACTAAAAGAATCTCGCTACTCTCAGCAGCAGGAGATTCAGCTAAATCTCATTAAAATCATTGGACAGACTCCCATGAATTACTAGGAAACATCAACCAAACCAAGACAATAAAGGTTCTAAATACAGTCACTATTTAGAATTTATTCTTAGTAATATTACAAAACTAAATGAAAGGCAATACAGAAATCAAGGTTTCGTGTACTAGATGCAGTATATGTGCTACACCACATACAGAATCAGGTGTTGAATCCAAACTTACCTAGTTTCAGACTATACGGTCTGCCAAAGTGTACTTTTTTAATCCCTAATCCAGATTGAGAGAAACAACTTCTGTGTCCACTAAAAATAAAGGTAATAACATTCCTCTTTTACTACAAAGAACTTGCACCCCAGACTTGAAGTACACAATGCAAAAAAGACTAAGGTGAGTTGTTATCCACAGTGAGCATGGGCAGCACAAGAAGTAATGAATTTAAATCCCAATGAAAGATACTTAGATGAGACATTAGAAAACACTTTCATAGTAACGACCGTAGGACACTGGAACAAATTGCTTAGGGAAATTTTACCATCTTCATGACTGTATTTTTTTTTAAGAACTGGTTAGACAGATATCTGTCAAGAGTGGTTTAGCTATAGTTTGATCTTGCATTGCAGCAGAAGGAAAGTATTAGCTGATCTCTCCAAGTCCTCTCCCAGTCCTTTTCTCTACTGTTCCATACTGCTCTTTAATTTCTGCCACTCAGACAAGTATTCTGGACACGACACAGTATTTACCTTATGGTATCCAATGTTCTTTATGAATTTCAAATGCTAATAAAGGAAATAATAACAAACAACAGGGAATGAGTACATCAGCCAACACATATACATTTTGAGTTTGTTCAGGCACTGATATTCATTCCTGAACACTTGAACTGAGTGCAGTTGCTGGCTTATAAATATATGCTCCACCACATCATATTATAATGTCCTAGAATTAATTTACCTTAGAAAAATGTCTCCCTGTGGCCTTTGTGAATACGTATTTGCTTTCAAATAATGGATCTCTCAAATATGATAACAATTCCAAAACAAAGATAATTATTTTTAAAAGCTGCTTTTCTTCCTTCTTTAAAAAAAAAGTATAAGGGGTGATTTGAAAAATTCTTTTTGGTAAGTGCTTGGCAGCTACATACTCCCTGTAGCTATTGTCTTTCACCTAAAATGCTAATCAACTGAGAACCAGCTATCTATTGAGAAAACCCTCACACATCCAGGCTAGGCTCCTCATGCAGTATTTTGAAGAGATATCAGGGCAAAGCCACTTGTGATGTCTAAGGATTATTTCTATTGACTTGTCAGTTTTACAGACTAAAACCAGGAACATACTGTGTCATTTTATAACTGTTTTAAGTTTAGTACCTTACAATGCTGATTTACAGATGTCATTTTAAACACCTAGGAAATAAAGAGCGTTGTAGACATTATCAAAAACACAGTTCCTTACGGCAAACAATCATAGACATAATGGAAAGTCTGATATCCAATGCATCCTGAAACGGGTAAAAATCCAAATTAAAAAAAAGGAAGTTAACTGAAATAGTCTGACTACCAAACACTGGAACTATTAAAACCCCCAAAAATGAAAAAACAAACCCAAAATGAACCAGCCTCTTACAGCAGAGCAAGAATACAGAAGCCAGTAACTTTTCTCAGGGTGTCTCATATCCGAGTTATTCATATTAGACTAAAAAACTTGTAGGGACTCAAATATAAAATTGGGCACACAAAGAACTGAACATTTGAATGTTTAATAATGTATTAACCTTGAACAGAATAGCACTGTTGAGTAAAAATGCATGCATAAAAATATGAGTGTTGTACTGCATTTCTTTTCAGGCAATTTAATAGTTTCAAATAGGTACTTCTCTCAGGATGCAAAATATTTGAGGCATAAGCATAAATGTTTTGAATGATGTGCAAAGAAAAGATGGGAAAAACAAAACAGGAAATGTTTTTTCACAGAATCATTGAGGTTGGAAAAGACCTGTAAGATCATCAAGTCCAACCATTAACCCAACACCACCATGCCCACTAAACCATGTCCCGAAGTGCCACATCTACATGTTTTTTAAACACTTACTTACACCTTTTTTTGAATACCTAATTTTTTTAGAAACAAAAGCCAATTTGAAAAACAAGTATTTCATTTGAGAAGTCCAAACATCAGCATAGGAAATTAGTAAAAATTGCTACCAACAGAATGCAATTTGTAAAACTCAAGAAGGAGACAACGCTCAGGAAATGAGATAGATATTCTTACATGAAACAAGGCAAGCTGTAACATAACTGCAGAACAACACTCTAAAGCTCTGGCAGTACTATGCCATTCATTGATCAAAGCCAATCCAGAATTGTGGCTCATTTGACAGGACTACTCAAAACCCAACTGGACATGGCACTTGGCAATCTGCTCTCATTGACCCTGCTCTAGCAGGAGGGTTGGACTAGTTCATCTCAAGAGGTCCCTTCTAACCTCAGCCATCCTGTGATTCTGAAATTATTTTTAAAGCTGCCTTTTCAATTTTCTTACAATAACAACATTCTGATTATAATGTATCAAAGATCCCCAAATCTGATTCTGAAATGCAGTAACACCAAGATACTACATATTCAGTTGTAGCAGCGTATCACAGAATCACTAAGGTTGGAAAGGACCTGTAAGATCATCAAGTCCAACCATCAACTAACCCCACTATGCCCATTAAACCATATCCCACAATGCCTCATCCACACGTTCCTTGAACACCTCCAGTGATGGTGACTCCACCACCTCCCTGGGCAGTTTATTCCAGTCTCTCACCACTCTCTCAGGAAAGAAATTTTTCCTAATATCCAGTCTGAACCTCCCCTGGCGCAACTTGAGGCCATCTCCTCTTGTTCTGTCGCTCATCACTTGGGAGAAGAGACCAACACCCACCTCACCACAACCCCCTTTCAGGTAACTGTAGAGAGTGATGAGGTCTCCCCTCAGCCTCCTCTTCTCCAGACTGAACAACCCCAGCTCCCTCAGCCGTTCCTCATCAGACTTGTGCTCCAGACCCCTCACCAGCTCCGTCGCCCTTCTCTGGACACGCTCCAGCACCTCAATGTCCTTCTTGGAGTGAGGGGCCCAAAACTGAACACGGTATTCGAGGTGCGGCCTCACCAGAGCCGAGTACAGGGGCACGATCCCCTCCCTGCTCCTGCTGGCCACACTGTGTCTGATACAGGCCAGGATGCCGTTGGCCTTCTTGGCCACCTGGGCACACTGCTGGCTGATATTTAGTCGGCTGTCAACCAACACCCCCAGGTCCTTTCCTGTGGGGCAGCTTTCCAGCCACTCGTCCCCAAGCCTGTAGCATTGCCTGGGGTTGTTGTGACCCAAGTGCAGGACCCGGCACTTGGCCTTGTTGAACCTCATACAATTGGCCTGGGCCCATCCAGCCAGCCTGTCCAGACTCCTCTGCAGAGCCTTCCGACTCTCAAGCAGATCAATACTCCCACCCAACTTGGTGTTGTCTGCAAACTGGCTACGGGAGCACTCGATCCCCTCATCCAGATAGTCAATAAAGATATTAAACAATACCCGTCCCAAAACTGAGCCCTGGGGGACTCCGCTTGTGACTGGCCGCCAACTGGATATACGTCTCAGTTCTTGTGGCTGAAGATGGAATGCATCTTTAGCCTTAGCATTAATAATATGCCTATTTTTGCTCTAGAAATTGCAATTCATAAAACAAAAATTGGCAAAGTCTCTCTCTCTCTCAACTCTGACAGGTAAAACCACAAAATAGTCTTGATCATATCTTGACATTTAGTAGCAGTCAGGCTTACAAAATTTGTTAAAATTAAAAACTTCCTTTTCCTGCTCTAAAGTCTGACAAACAGAAAGCCCTTATTTATCCCAAAATGCTCAGCAATCAAGGTTAGTCTCTGACATTGCCGGCACTGTTAAGATAATAAATGCTGGCAAGATTGGCCTCAAGCCATTAGATGACACTCCATGAGTAGCCATCCACACCACTGCTCCTTTGCACAGGTTTTCTCTGAGTAAGGAGTCATCGCTATCAGAGGAGACCAATTTCCTCATAAGAATGGCTTCAGCACACGAGTCTGTGGCTATGGCAGGGCACAGCATACAAGTCTCTTCCTTGTGTCTAAGAAGTATGGTAACCACCAGTACCACAGCTCTGCTGCCCCAAGGCAGAGCCTTTCTTTCACACACCAATTTCAAGAAGAGTTTAAGCTTGCTTGCTGCCAGGTAACGTTAAAGGATCAGCTAGCTGGTTTATTTTATTGAAATGTAACTTCATCATATGGTTTGCCTCTCACATCAGGAGCCCCAGCTACAGTCGCAGTTCCCCCTAACGTCTCTTGCTTTTCTTAACTGAGGACTCTAGCCTCATGCTGACTCCCTAGTTAATCATATTGAAACTCACTGTACAACAATTCTGAACTTAACAAGCAAAGGAAAACAAGAATTTTTTAATTTTTTTTAAAAACCAACAGCAGCAAGGCAAGGTTTATAGTAAGACTTTTAGGTGGTAAAATATATATGGAATTTGCTGAAGATGCAAACTAGGCACTATTCTGGCCTGGATTACTTATCTGAACTTCATATCCCAGTGCACGGATTACTTTGCTCGCTATGTTTTCCTTACCTAAACTGTTTGTAAATTTGCAGTAACTATATGCGTGCTTCTTTATTATTACAAAAGAATATTCTCAGGAATACACAGGCACTCGAACAGAGTACATAAATACATCCAAAAGAAAATTATTTAAGTCAGGACTGTTTGCTTATCGATGGTTCTTCACAACCCAACTACTTGCAGGCAGGAGGGTTCAAAATAGGTGTTTAAATTATACCTTTATGTGACTAATTAAGTGTGCCTACACTGAAAATACAACAAAAATGAAGGAGCCTCTGTGAAAAAAGTGATGGCAGGGAGTGGATTGCTCACCTAGCAAGCAGCCTACACCAGAGGGGCCCTGAAGAAAAACACAGTTGAAAATGGGCTGTGAACCAGGAGTTTTGCCATGGTGGACTACGTACTATTTGTGAAGGAAGACTTGGGAACCTTTAATTTACACAGAATTTAGAAAACAAAAAACCTGATTTCATTTCTCTACCTCCATCTGGTGTTCTTCTAGTTTTCTAATAAGCTACAAATACATGCTAGTGGAGGACCTGGCTGAGGACACTCACTATTTTCGCTTCTCTAACCTGCCCAGCTGTCACAATGCTTTCTTTGGATCTGATCATTCTGCTTATAGTTTCACATTCCTCAACAGAAACTCCACACCAACAACATTCATCAGAGAAAACTGCCATTTGAGTCAACACTTGAGAGAATAATGGCTTTCAAGTTCAAGCCCAAAGTTGCATGAATATTGAGAAACAACACTAAGTATGTGGCAGACAAATTTAACTATCGTAGAAGTGTATTCAAATGTCTTGAACACAGTTTGCTCTTTTTTTGTGGCAGTCTGTTAGATGATACTTTAAAATACTTACTAAAAACCAAACTAATTTAAGCTGATGGTGGTAAAAACAAGTTTCCTTGACCACCCAACTTTAAATATTAGTTTTATTCACTTAAGATTTCAATGTAATTACAACGAAATACCAAGCAGCTTGTTTGAACTCTGTGAACTTCAGAGTTGACAGAGCTATTTCTGGGTTGCTGAACTGTAGTCTTTTGTATCATTCTACACTCTTCCTCCAAAAGATAAGAATAAAAATATTATCATGACAATTAAAAAAAAGACTGTTTATTTGCCATGTTTTGCCACATCAACTTTATTGGAATTCCATTTTGGCTTCTAAGAACTTAAGTAAACAGATTAAGAACTCCACAACCACTACCCTGCAGCATATTCTAAAGATTAAAAAATTAAAGTCTGCTAAGTAAGGCTAATTCATGTCAAAGCTTTTAGATTTCTAATACTATCATGAGTTACTGGCGGGTAAAGGAGTAGAAAGAGTAAGCTCCTTAAGAATGTTACGTCCATCTGTGAGTGCCATCTGTCAAAGAAATCCTGAAAGAAAAGGCTAAAGAGGAATCCAGAATATGCCCAGCTGTTGTACTGTAAATTACTACCTATGCTAGAAAACTTTAACACATATTTCTAGGCAGATAAATGCTTTTTTTCCTTTTCTCATTTTAGATACACAATCTCTGCTCTCTGCATTTCAGTACAACCACACATAGTCTCTGAAACAGCTGATTGCATTGAATAATTCTGAAAGTAAATTAGACAGCATAAACTGAGGGCTTGACGGGTTTTGATGATGACAGTGAAAAAAACATTTTTTCATATGCATTTTTTTTAATGCACTGATGATACTGAGAAAGCAATTCACAGAAGAATGTTCACTCAGAAGCTGTCTGGACAATTTAACAAGTATTAATATATATGCTTATATATGTGTTTATATGTGTATCTGTGTAAGACACACATACATGTTTTTTAAATTATTAGGTATATTTATAATTGGCCTGAGCTGAAGCAATCTGTTAGTTGCAAATCACTAGAAAATTTCTGGGACTGAAGAAACAAACTAACCTGCTGGGTCCATACTGCATCCCACAGCAACTCTTCCCTAGTCCTTTTCTATCTTCCGCCGGGAATAAATACAGAGATATAAATACACCAAGAATTATAGGAGGTGAGGGAAAGGGAGGTTTGTACAGAAATGAGTTCCGAGTTCACTGGATGCTTTTCATTTTGCCAAAGGAAGGATATACAGTTTTAATATGAGGTTGATCTTGTCCCTCTCCCATCCATGTACTCGATCAGCAATAAAAATCACCATGAAACTATAAAAATAAATTGGGGGGGGGGGGTGGGGAACAACACACAGAAGAATGTAGAACATACTTTAAAGACACGTAAAACAAAGGAATAGAGAGCACATAACAAAAATTTAAATAAATTGTTTCTTGTTCCTGAGCTATGTGGGAAACAGAACACAGATAAGATGCAAAGGCTGCAAAGTAAACCCTGGAGGCTAAAAAAATTGTTTGCAATGAGAAGAAAAACCAATGCCATCCCAAGAGAACAAATATATACATCAAATTCTTGCCATAGCTGCTGCAAGCATGTGAAGAAGCACTGTTATATCCTATATATTTTACTGTTCTTCCCCCAGGCTAGTATGGCTTTAGATTTCACATATTTTTTGAAAGACCTTCCTGCCGAGCAGGAATAAGAATGTTTCAGAAAACAACACTACTGTACAGTCATTTTAATGTGTTGCACAGATCCTTTGCTTTCTTCTTCCTTCATCTAATAAAGGTTTACTCAGCAGTTACAGAGATACTTGCAATTCCTCTTTTTTTAATGGAAATCAGTGTTGTTAATAATATCTACACCCCCTCCAAAAAAAAAGGGGGGGGGGGGCGCTGCTGAAGAACAACAGACAAAAGCATGGCTTTTCTAAATATGTCATCTATTTAACTGTGCCCTAAATTAACAGTATATAGGTTAAATGCTAACAGGAAAGAAGATTCCTTCCCAGTGAGTAAGTAAAAAGTAGAACAGCAGAGAGCAAAGAACCTACTAGTCCTGAAATAATAAAACTAAATTTCGGATAATCTCTCTTGCTTCCCCTCAGTTTGATCATGTTCTTTACTGTATTGCAAATATGGCATTGTATTTATTACCTTTTGGTTATTTGCAAAAAAATTAAATGCACTAATGAATAACTGTTTTGAAGGAATTCTATTCACAAGTTGTTAAAATACAGCAGAAGATACTGCCATTAAATACAAGAAATGCAAAGTGACTGATTTTTAGGTACAGAAAAAAGAGAGTAAGAGCACGTGTGAAAGGGAAGGAAGAAAAACTGCATTTCACTGGAAATTTAGATTATTTCATGTTATTATTCATTCCATGTCAACCACATGAATAGCTGCTAGTTCAGCCTGACCAATGTTGATACAGGCTGAACCAAAGCCTTGCTGGAGGCAGCAAGAAAAAGAATGAGTGCCTTACATGAGGGTACACTTGCAAGGTTTTATACTGAAAAGAAAGAAGCAGCAGTGGACTGTATCATTTCCTGTGTGCTATTCCACAGCCAGGAGAAGTATCGTATCACAACCCTCCCATGAAATTCTCAACTAAGTCCTCTGCGAGGAGGACAGTACAGAGGGTGGAAGAACTCACCAGTGGAAGGAGCTGAAGAGGGATATAAATGGCTCTAAATCCATGAGGAAAACACAAATGAAGAAACATACAAATCCTCCCACCTCTGTCATGATGTAATTTTTTTTTTTTATTTACTGTATCACTCAGGACTCCAAAATAATTTTTAAAGGGTGAAAAGTAAACATCGTGCCTAGTTGCTCAGCTTCAGAGTGCTGACTGGGACGGTAGCGCTTGCCTGCTGAACACCTAATGCACTGCACCGCAGCAGCCACACCTGGCACAGCACTCTCACCCGCACGACCGGCCTTCCCCAAACCTGAATACAAGAGAAGCTGGTAATGAATCTTTTGAGTCAGAAGTCCTACCCTGACAGGTAGAACAAGATACATTTTACATTACTATTTGGCATTACCTTTTCAGTTGTGTTAAGCTAATTCGATGCGAAAAATGTACAGGTTTTTTTCTGACTGTGTCCAGAAGGATCGCAAGGTAGGGGTACAAGACCCCCTAGAAGTCTCCTGTGCCCATCTGAAAAGCAGGTTTACTACTTCTTGAAAGACTTCCCCCCCACCCCCCCTTATTTTGCTATTTTGAGACAGAAGGGTGCTTTCCTTTCTTCACTAAAATTACATTAAAAGTAACAGATTTCTGGCCTATATAATGAGGTTTTGGTGTTTCATTTTAATGGCTTACAGTCAGAGGTTCTTCTACCTTGTCTACTTTTCAAGCTACAGAAAATCTGGGTGAGACTTTTCTAAGAGACTGAGGCTCTAATCCTTCATCTGACCATAGGATACCAAGCAAGATGGGATACAGTCTGGAGATTTTTTTCTCCTCAGAAAGACCAGCTCTTTGACTCTTTTTTTTTTTTTTTTTTTTTGTGCTGTACAGCACAAACGTATATGGAAGCAGAATGGAAAGGGCAGAAAACAGTGAACAGGAGGATGTGGCCCATGTGAAGATGTGCATGAAATTCCTAGCCTGATGGTTGATTATTTCAGTAACAGTCAATTTTATTAGTTTTTTTTTCTATTGTGCTTTTTCATATTCTGTGTCCATACAAAAGTCATTAACTGCAGAAGGAAGGAGTTTGTCAGAGAGAGAATTTTCAGGTCTTTAAAATGCTGAGAAACAGCACCCTGTGCAGACAGCTGAAGGGGAAGGTGGTAAGAGTCAGGCTGTATCAAGTTTGCTGAAGCACCCAGGTGAACCAGAAGCCTCCATCTCAGTGAAAACTATGGAAAGTGATTCAAGCTTTGCCATTTTTAGATCCTATGACAGAATACAACATAACTCATATTGAGAAGTTACAATGAGAAAACGTATAGTAGGAAACTATAAACTTCATAGCACTGTTAATGTTTTTTTATTAGAGGTTAAGACATGATTGATTTGAGATGCCTAAATTACAAGTGTTGCATTAAAGACAGATTAAAATAAAGAACTGCAGCTACTGAGGGAAAGCTGGGGTTGAACTCACATTTTTAGAAGAAAGTCAGAGAATACTATCTTTGAACAACCAGTTATTTAGGAATACTCAAAAGTACAAAAAAATCACCAAAAAATCCCCACCGACGCCCTCAGAAGTCACTCGTGTTCCTCCCCTTCTTGTTTCCCTCACTCCCATGCTTGTTTTCTGTCTAGTATCCTCCTCCATTTAAATAGCTGGTCACTCAGAGGATCAAAGTTGCTATTTTCAGTCACTTAACCTACAGTTAATCTCATTGTTGCTTGCCTGTTTAAGTAGAATTAGTTGTCTGCTGTGCATCTAATGGCTAACAAAGAGATGGACAGTAAGTCCTTGGCTATATGTAATGTTACAGAAGGTGCACTTCAGAACTCACATACTGAGGAGTTTTAGCTAGTTTTGATGCTTGTTTTTAGAGCTGATTGACATTTGAACTTATGTGACTTGATTAATGTCTGTATTAATCATTATTGTCTAGCGGAGACTCAAGCATTGCTTTCTTGCTTTCTTCTTGCTGGAAACCAAATTCCGAAGCAAATTCTTTAGAGCAGGAAACAGCAGTTCAGAGCTTAAATTAGCGACTAGACCAGTTACACCTATAAATGATTTATTAACATGATACATGAGCAGAGTTAATAAAAAACTTCCCTTGGACACGTGTTATATCTGATCTGCTTCAGGAAGTCTGAGTAAAAAAAATCAAAGTAAAAATTTTACTCATTTCAAATTAAACATCCTGTAAGACTGTCCTCATTTTCAAAAGTGTGGAGTCAAAGATCATTCCTAATTGGTGCCTGTGCCTCAGCTCCAACCAGGAGAGACTTTGCTGAACTCACCACCAGCCAAATGGCTTCCAGCAGGGTGCTTATTTTAAAAAATGGAAAAGTTTTTCCACAGTTCTTGGCATTATCAACGCCATTACCAAAGTATTCTGAGAAAACAATGCTTTATAAGGAAGCAAAGTTACCTACATGCCCAACGCTATTTCTGTTTTCACAGATTCAAAGAAAAACAGCTATTCTGTTTTGAAACATTGGAAAGCAATGGATGGTGTTTAAATACTGAATTTTTAGTACTCGAGAAAACCTGTTACAAATAGATAGACAATTTGATACTGGGTTCCTTGAATAAATAAAAACATTCCTTAAAATGTCTACGTAAATTAAATTATTTCATCTTATGGATCTGGAGCTGAGGAGTATACAAACTATGTAATAGTGGGAAAGTACTGCCTGATTTTTCTTTAATATAACAAATAAAACAAAACACCAGCATTGAGATTTGAATGTCATAAACACATACGCATTGATACAAAATCATGGTTCAACAGGATCAGTTACACTAGAAGTTTACAAAAAAGCCTCTGCCACTCTCCTGAAAATTGCATCTACTGAGGTTAAATTGAACTCAAATATTGTATTGACATGAAATCCTCCACTCTGGCACCAGGTGAATCGGCTGGCCTGCAAGACCAGACTGGGTAACTCAGCTATCTGCCTCAAGATATACTTTTTATAAAATAAATCACATACATCTTGCTAGATAAATTCTGAGAATTTTGTGACTTTTTTTCCTACATTTAAGTTGTATTAGTATTTTAAAGACTTTGTTGCAAGACCCTAAAAAATTATGATAAAAAGACAATCATCAATTATTGACATTTTCATAAAGTATGCAATACTGAGAGAAGATCTGTTATTTACGAACAATTACAAGGATTTAGCAGTTGAATTCTGTCTGAGCTAATCATGTTTTTCCTCTTAGCTAGACCCAATTTTCCAGTTCCCTGTTATTTGCCTACAGTCACCTTTCAAGCTCCCTAATAAAGCCTATTGAAGGAACCAGCTCTGACCTCCTGTGAAGTAACACATAGCAGATAAGGTATTCAGAGTTCTTCTGCTTAATATATTATGCAAATGTAATGACAAATCTCACTAAGATTATTACTGATGCTATTTGAATTTTGTACAAACTAGCATCACACCATCAGACACACTTTCAGCCAGGAATTCTCATTACCATAAAATACAAATGAAGTCAAAGCCTACAATATGAATCCCACACAAATCTGCACATCTCAACTATTTCACACAGTAGCTGCATTTTTACCTTAAATGTACATCTGATCTTCAGTAACTGCTGCGCTGTGTTCAAGCAGACCAGTTAGAGAATTTCAGTTGTAACAGAACACAAGAACTAAATCAGGATTGTGTCAAAATTTCTAACAGGATACTGGAAACATCTTCATCCCAGTTCAGGATATTCTCTGTTTTCATGCAGCAACAGGAATTTCCTGATTTTTCAGAACAACTCTCATCACTCTCTCTAGAACCGAGGGATTAGAAGATTTCTGATGCTGCTAATAATATTATATACACGTTAAATTGCTATTAGGGAATTGGGAAGTAATAATAGAACCAAAGCATGTTTGTGAAATGCTTATTGATCTGAATCGCATAAGCACAGCCAAAACATTATAAAACACTTTCTAACCCACGGAAATCAGTACCTGCAACAACAGGAAGACACACACACAAAGTCAGAGTGAAACGGTAGGTTTTTTTACATGATATTCTCCAAAATGTTTCAGCGTGTTAGAGGTTTCGTGTTAGTTTCATCAAGACACTGTAAGATATGTACATTCAGTTAGTGTAAACGGGGAGGAAGAAAGACACGAATACATTGAAACAGGCACAGTTTTGGCAGGCAGCAACATAGAAAGATTATAGCAACTCATTTAAAAGATAAGTAGGGAAATCAGCAAGCTGTTTTGCATTCATGTAGATAATGGCATAGTATAGAAGTTACTAACTCTTAAAAATTATGGGACAGAAATTTTCGGTGTTGGTATATTCACAGAAAAAGCAGGAAAATGACAGAACAAGCAAAACGGGATAACAGAACTCTTATCTCCCCAGGGAAACTGCACTGAGCAGCTTCTATGTTCGTGTTTTTAATGGAGCTAGCATAATTGTTGATGGCTCTTTTTTTTTTATATTTATCTTAGGCATGTTAAGGTCAGACATCGTTTATTAGAAATCAGTTTTCCTTAACTGGAATTCAATCTGTGAGAAGGGATGCAAAGGACACAACAATACACAAATGATGCATTTCTTGACATGAATCCTCAGAATCCTTCTGATTTTTTGATAAGAGACAAGTTAATCCCACTTACAATACTCAAAGGGGAATCACGATGTTTTACATTTCAGCATTCCCAACTCTCCTAAGCATCTTACTGCCAAAAGCAATCATAACATTAGTAATACAGAACCTCAGACAAATATTTTCCAAGAACTATGGTTTAAAGCAACAAGGTAAGCAAAGGCTGAATGAATGTTTATGCAAGAGTTGCAACTTAACAAATAATTTCTTTTTTGGCTATATTGGACAAAAGCCATCACTGTAAATCATGCTTTTGTTATTTAATTTCCTATACCTTTTGGTGTTTTATGTTCTTAAAAAGGAAAACCAGCTTTGAGATGCAAATGAGTAGCAAGAGAATGTTATTTGGAACTATTGCAATTAATTGGGCAGAAAACACGTAGACTACTTTAACATTATACAACTTTCACTTCCTCAAACATACACGTAATATTTAAAACGATTATGATGAATATCATGTTAGACCATGCAAACACTGGGAGCAAAATCTGAATTCCTTTGCATGCTAAGTCATCAGGATCAGGTAATTTTTGTCACAGTACTATGAACTGACATAGAACCACATATGAAAATGTGTTAATAGATTTTTTTCCATGAGTAATAGTGCCACTGAAAGAACAAATGCGAGGACTAGTAATGGTATTGGTAAGGAACTGGCTAAAAGAGACATGACAATGGGTAGGTAATGAAAGAGGAAATAAAATTGAAGGAAGATTATTAGTGGAAATCCTCCAGGATCAGTTTTGAAATGGATTTAACATTTTAGTTAATAACCTTGGCACAAAAATCAATGCATGCTAATAAAATCTGTAGATATCACAAAGCTGGAAAGCAGCGGTAACAGCAGGAAAGACTGGAATATCAGACATACAGAAATGGCTAAACTGAAGACTATACTAACAGAAATCAGATTAAATTTAACAGCGTAAAATGTAAATACCTGCCTATTGATAATAACAGCAGAAACTTCACCTACACACTAAGACCTTACGAAGTGTAAATGACAGAGGAGAAGGAATGGGTACACCAAACAATTATATTATACCTGTACCCTGTCAGTGTGATGGAACCATGGCTCTCTGTTTCACTGTGAGAAATATCCTAGCAGAGAGAGAAAAATACTGCAGCTAAAACACAAATTTTTTTTTCTAAAATCTGGAATATTATTAACAAACCTTGTCATTAAAGTTTCAGAAAGCTGAAAGTTGTCTGACAACTTCAAGAGTTAAATACAACTTTAGGAATGACCATAGTCAAAACCGGCATGAAACACTACTTCAAAAATTGTGATCTGTAAAAGAAATCCCTGAAATTTTAACTTACACACAAGAAACTTCAATTGGGCTGCCAAACATGTGCCAAAACCTAACTGTAGCTCCAGTTGTATGAAACAGGCCAAAATGAAGTAGTCGTGGTACAGAAATTTAGTTCTTTTTCATCACTTACGAAACTCTTCAGAGTTAGACCCACATTTGCAACACTTCCCCATGATCCAGTCTTTGAAACACAGCGCATGCAGATTTCTTATCTTGCCTTATTTATTGCAGTCCCAAAACCTACTAGCCTTTTTCAAAGTACTCGTAATTCATGATCTAAATGTTCTGCTTACTCTCAGCTGTAGCTTGGCTGTTGTTACATCTGCCCAGTCAGAGATAAAGTTTACCTGGACTGAAACACTGTAGTTCTATTGCTCTGCTATAGAAAAGAAAATACGACCATCATATGAAATTACACACTGTGTTTATTTTTCACTACACCTGTACTCCACTTTCTTCATATATTAAATGAGAATACAGTTAGTCTCTTCATATTCCCAGACAGAGTGTGTAAAACTCCCATACAACTCAATAGGATGCCATCTGATGCCCAGTTGACTCTATTCACCACTTAATTGTCAAGAATCATTATTAGACAATTTCAAGCTCTTGCTTCTTTGGTTTTTGTAAAGCTTCTGCTTATCTTTGTGTCATCCGTGTGACACTCCATCCGTGTGACACTCCATAAAGTTACCTCTTTTCAGTCACTAAGACAGCCCTTTACATGCTTAGCATGCAGCTGCAGACTGTAGAAAGATTTTGGTGTACCAGATTAGTCAGTATGGAAGTAGTTCTGGTAACAATTTATCTTTTGCTAAGCAAAAATACTGCAGCATATACACAAGTAAGCATATTGAAAATGAAATGTGCTTGTATAAACATAACATACCAACATATTTACATGTAAAATTAGCATTAAATTAGTCAATGATACCTCTGGCATCTGAGGACGATTGTAAGAATATGCTTTTTCTAGAAGATCACTGCACTAGAGACCAAAACTGCACTTTCATACAGGAATATTTTATAGTTTTTCAAAGCAACTCTTCAGAAAAAAACAATAGTTCTATTTAATAGCTAGGCCCCTGTCATGTTTAAATCACAGGAAAAATATAAGAATTTGATGGAAAGAATATGAAAACAATACATTCATTATTCTTACAAAACAGAAATTAAGGAAAAGAATAAAAACGTATCCTAAAGACTCTCATCCCATAAACCATTCAGAATGTGTTCGGGTAGGTTCAGCCTGTAAGACAAAATTTATTCCAACCAAAAACCAAGGAAATATGCAGGGATAAGCTAGACCAAGTTTGAAGCATATGTCTACAGTTCTGCTACTCTGCCATGTAATAACAGACATAAGACATAAATAGTTTGATACATGTTTTCTGCTTTCATTGTTGTTAGAAAACGAAAAATACACATTGACAAGCATGATCCAGCTATAATAAACACTAACACCTGCCTAAAACTCCTGACAGCAACAGACTGAGGAAGGAACTGTACCCAGAAGCTATAAAGGAAGAAATCCATTTGGTCTAAACACATCCCAGTACCTGCAGTAGCTTGGCAGAAAAACATGTCAGACCTTTAAAAATACTAAGAAAAATAAAAGAGTGCAGCGTTTACTCAAACACACTAAAATTACACTTACTAAGAATAAAGGACAGTGTTATTGGAAAAAGTCTTTGCATTCAAGTTGCATATGTGGTGCACTCTTAACACAAAGCATAAGGCACAATGCTTAAAAAATAAAACAAATTCATAATTTTTTTTTAGTATCTCAGATAGGAACTTAAGGCCTGAATTTTCAGCCCTTAAACTTAAGCAGAATCCTAAAAGAGCTGTACCTGGGTAAAAGTAAATTCCTTTCTGTGCTAAAAGTTCAATTTCCTATATGAGGAAGACACAACTTTGCTACCATTACACCAGATCAGATTTTAGCCCCTCCTTCCCCTTTTTAAATTCTCTTCTAGTCAGTATTTTCTTTTTTGTACCTTTCTAATGTCCTTTTCCTGGATTTTACACACTATATGATTAAAAATTACTGAGTTACAGTGGCAGTAATACCACTGCTTCCCCCTGCATGAGGAAACGCTAAAGGCTGCCCCCCAATAGCTAATAAAGAAAAACTGAACAGCATAAACATCACAGCACCTGAGTCAATAAAGATTTTAATACAACTTTTCAGATAAAGCTCCACAAGGTCTTGCTTCCCTGACCCCAACCACGAAGCCTTCCATAACTGAACCAAGCATGACCTTACACAAGCATCTGCTTTGTAAGCAGTATTCTAATTCACAGGTTTTAAGTGACCTATTTTTTTTCTCATGTAAGAACCTAAAATCTAGTAATATTTTGCTGTTATTAAAAAGGGACGTGGGGTAGGCTCTTCTAACAATACAACAGCTCTTCTGGAAATGTAGCAGGGAAATGCTTCCTGTAGAACAGCTTCAATGCAGACAAGGTTATCTGGACTGATACTTCCTTAACTGCCCTTTCAGGAATCAGATTCTTGCACTGATATCTGATCATAATTAAGATAGCTTGCATGGATATCTTAATTTACTATGAAGAAAAGGAAGTATTACATTTAATGGTTGGGGCAACAGCAATTTAGTTCAGAATTTCAAACCCCAAATTTCTACTTGTTAGATCTGGCAGTTCAGATAGTGAAGACATTCTCACCTCAAATCCACCAAATAATTACTGGGGAGAATGCTCTAGCAAGAAACTAGGTAAAAGACAATGGTTTAAAACACTTCTTACAAGGTATTCAAGCATCTCAATGTTACGATTTTATACTAACACTGCAGGAATATCAAACAATAGAGCCAAGAAGTTGTTACTGCTTATTTATGCAATGACAAATCTACATGACACTCAGATTCAGAAGATGATAATGAGTTTGTCCTGTGCAGCTTCTAATCTCATCTAATCTAATCTAACAACATAAAACAAATTGTATTTCAAATAATAATAAAGAGGCAAAGGGGCCATAATCGTAAATAAAATAAAGGCATTCTAAGGAGGAACTTGAAGAGCACACAGGGTATTAATAAATGAAAATTTGAGACACTATGAAAGGAGGTAGTTAGGAAATAACTATTGTGTTCAGAAAAAGAGATAGTGAAATGGAAAGTCCATTGAAGACAAAACACAAGACAGTTAGTCTCCTAATACAACAAAACACTTGAAAATAATGGAGACTCCCATCACACAACTGCCACCCTCATTTCTGCCTGCATCATTCTGAGCTTTATATACAAGAACAAAATCACTGGAAGTGCTAATTACCAATTCTATCCTCAGTCACTGGGACTAAATATTCAGAAAGAAGGAAAATGTTTTTGTCCTACTTTCCTGTTGTTGATTTTGGATATCAAAGAAAGTAGTAGGAGAAAATACTTCCAGGTCTGAAATAATCAGAAAAGAATGAGTGTAAAATTATAGCTTAGCTCACATAAAACCAGCTTACAAATGGGAATGTTTTGTCTTCAAAAGAAGTTATGAAATTTTGAAAACACTTCTAACTTCATAAGGCACTGAAACAGATCTCATATCAGAGCTATGACAGTTCTAATGTGGACTTTTTCTGCAAACACCACAGAGGTGAAATGAATCTTTATGCTAGAGGCAGCAGTACCTCCTGGAAAGTTCCATCACATTTAGCATCCACTGAGCCTTGCTATAAACATTATTACTTGGAAGGCAAGACCAGGGTTTTTTTATGTAAGACTTTTGGCATTAAGAATTTTCCCATTAAGGTACAAGTTAAAAAAGATCCTTTTCAGTCAAACTTTATTTCTTGTCTGTCTCTCTCATTTTCACTTTTAGGAGGGTTTACATACTTCTGGTTTTATGACAACCACATCCAGTTCCTACCTAAACAGGATTACATACCATCTGAGAAGAGTGCTCACATCCATCTGCCTTTCAAGGAACTGCACCCAGAAGATATACCAATCTACCTATAAAAGAAAAAATCTTCATCTCCACATTCCTCCTCTTCCTATGAGTCTTCTTTCTAACAAAGGTATAACTATCTAGCTACAGGACTAGTGGGGACTCACCAGAAAGAGTGGAGGGGTGCGCTCCTTGTCTTGCTGGATTTCCTCAACTGACAATAGTCAAGCATTTCCTTCCTTAGGAGGTAGGTATCAGGTATGAAAGGGGAAGGGTTTATTTCTGAGGGGTTTGCAGCTAAACACATTTAAGATACCCCAACTCCAACAGCTTCTTGTGTCCCTTTTTCTTTAAACTCATACAGTTGAATAAACAGCCAGATATCTCAAGTAGCACTCAGTACATGTAGGGAAAAAACAGGCACGATGTGATGAACATAGATTTTATTCGAGGAAAGACCTCGAATATTGTGTTCAGTTTTGGGCCCCTCACTACAAGAAGGACATTGAGGTTCTGGAGTGTGTCCAGAGAAGGGCGACGAAGCTGGTGAGGGGTCTGGAGCACAAGTCTGATGAGGAGCGGCTGAGGGAGCTGGGGTTGTTTAGCCTGGAGAAGAGGAGGCTGAGGGGAGACCTCATCGCTCTCTACAATGACCTGAAAGGGGGTTGCGGTGAGGTGGGTGTTGGTCTCTTCTCCCAAGTGAAGAGTGACAGAACAAGAGGAAATGGCCTCAAGTTGTGCCAGGGGAGGTTCAGGCTGGATATTAGGAAAAATTTCTTTCCTGAGAGAGTGGTGAGACACTGGAATAAACTGCCCAGGGAGGTGGTGGAGTCACCATCACTGGAGGTGTTCAAGGAACATGTGGACGTGGCATTGTGGGACATGGTTTAATGGGCATAGTGGGGTTTGTTGGTTGATGGTTGGACTTGATGATCTTACAGGTCTTTTCCAACCTTAGTGATTCTGTGACCAGCTTAAAGCTATTTCCTCCTATTCTTCCTCTGCATCAAACAGATTGGAGAATCGACCCAGGTTAGTTAAAATGTGAAGTTACTTCTAACTTGGACTGGTGTCCTCATTCAGTTCACTACACAGACCCACAAACCTTTGTTTCAGCAGAGCAGTAGGGATGTTTGGAGCTTGGGTCTTGAGGAGAGAGGAACAATGGGAGAAAAAAGGCCAAAGGATACATCTATAAAAGCACCTCTGCTGAAAGGACTACTCAAGGCTACTATCGCCTAAGGCACTGTAGTCAGGGTTTCTAAATTCTTTGTGCTTGAATAACACAGAATATAGGTCTATGCTAGCTCAGGCACCCTTTACACAGCTTTCACTTAAATTAACGCTCCCACTAGATGCAATAGTGTAGGAAACCATTTGTCTTCTACGTGATAGCACTGCCAGTCTGATCCAATAGCTCTTGGCACTCCAAGCATATATGGGTCTTTTATTTCAAAATACTTCTAGCCCATCACAGGCTCCTTTGGAAATCCTACCAACAAATTCTAGTCAAACTGCATTAACCTCCTACAGTCCTCACTGCAAATCAAATGCCACCCTGAGGGGGTACTATGGGAGCAGCTGCCAGCATTTATAGCATATAGGGTCACAGGGCAAAATGAAAGCCCAGAGTCTGTAAAGATGACTTTTGTCTCCAGCCCTTCCTCAGTGGAAAAATGGAGAGGAAACACAGAGCCTAGACTCACGGAGCTCTCCTGCCTCTGTAAAGGAATACCTTGTAAGGAAGCACTAGCTTACAAAATACTCACTGAAATAACTTTCTGTCCTGCAGTTTTCCATGTAAAACTAAACCATGCAACATTTCAAAGCAATACATTTTCAGTAGACTATCAAAATAGTCTTATGTTATTTTTTCCTTATTTTTCTAGCCCTGTTTCCTTCACTCTCAGCACTTTGTAAGGACATCTTCATGTGTGTGTTCGACATTATGTCTGTTGCAAAGTTTGGTAAACACTTAAAATATGTTGTTACTTTCTTTCAAGCCCACAATTACGGTTCACTTTACCAAAGGCCAGAGCACTTGGCTCATCCTTGTGCCAACTCAACTCAGACATACCATGCAATGCAGCTAACTCCCTAGGATGTGCCTTCCACCCCCAAATTTTCCACTTAAGCAAATTAATGATCAGGAAAGATGGGATACACCCAGAAGACAGAAAACCACTTATTCAGCAAGTCAAAAATGGATATGCTGGCACTGAAACTTATAGTTGAAAGTGAAATGCATCCTACAAAGAATCCCAGATTTCAGCTGCCTGCTAACTACAGTAAATATTTCAGGGATGTCCCTAAGATAATTTTTACCGAGAACAAATAGTACCTTCTTGTTAAAAGCAAAGAAGAGGCTGGCTTGATAGGAAATAGACAGCTCTTTTATCCCTCTAATGCATTTATTCCCTTATGTTCAATATTTCTCAGAAAGGATGTCGCTTCCACAGAGAATTCTGCTGCTCTACATTTTAAGAAGTCAAATGTTACAGTGAAGCCCAACTTAAATTTCAGAAGTTGATAAAACGGAAAGAGAAGAAAAAAATGCATCTGGTGGTTTAGAATGCTAAAATCCTTCAGACTAGAAGACAGTGGCAACTAGAAATCCAGAAACACACTGATCAAGCTAACTGTAATCTCACATACCTTATGGAATTAGGTGTGTTTATGCTTTGCATGCCTATCTTTTCACATGCAAAAGATGACATCTGTAATGTATGTAACTTGACAGCTTGCCCTGTAGTCTTAACTATCCTCCTATAAACTTAACCAACAAAAATAATAATTAACATAGGTGTTTCATAATCCTTCCAAAATATTTTCTTAGTAAGAAGGTAAGTGAGGATTGTTTTACCATTCAACAGAAAAAGAAGACTGTTTAACGTGGGTATGTGCCAATATATGAAAACTATTTTAAATGAATATTTTTGCAGTGGTCTGGAGGATCATGAACCTAAATGTTGAACACTACCTAGCTGCAAATTCACTCTGCAGTGAACCACTGGGCAACTCTCCACAGAACAAACAGATGGAGGAAAGAAAGTCAAGATGAAAATGACTTAGGCACATTCACACTTAAAATTCTGTACTATTCAAGAAGCTGGAATGTCCCAAATGAAATTTAGGACAGAGACAGACTTAGATGCACCCTTCCTAAAGTAAGGGCTGTCTTAGAAGACAAGACAAAAGACAGCAGCAGAGACACACTGAAGGGGCATGCAAAGCCACCAGCGGCACACTCACTGTGCCTAGGACTAGCACATGCCAGGGGGTGTCTTCTGCAATGCTCAGGACAACCAGGCCTTCTGAAGTCTTTTTTACTTAAAAGGATTTAGACAAACCCAAGCATTTTACACCTCAATTTCCACCTTACATAAAATGGAGAGAAAACCTGGCTCACCAATAAAATAATTAAGGAATTGAAGTCTCAGCTGTAGGAAAAAACAAATTTTACGTGTTTGAGGTAACGCAACATACATAAATAAATTGTAGCTACGTAGCTTAAGCTGGTAAGAGTTTCACTCCAGCCCACACCTGGATGTTTGACAACGCATCCAAATATAAGATTTTAACATATGCCGTGAGGAATTAAGTAACAACACAACCTTGAAACTGAAATTAATCTTAATGCATGTACAGGCTTTTTTTTCAGCCAAAACCCAGAAAAAGTTGTTACAAATCTATAAAACACAAATTGATGTTGATTCCTAATAAACATAAAATCTTACCCTGTATGATACTACAGTTTGCAGAAAACTGGCACAAGACAGTATTTAACCTTGGCCTACAAGCAAGCATCGCTTCATTAGTACTTTAAGGTATCGGGGGTAGGTATAAGCTTTACACGAACTCCCAAGGAAGTAATGCATTTGTGAGAGACACACATACGTACTTTCTTCTTCACTGTGAACACCTGCATGTATACTTAACTTAGATAACGTTTTCTTTCTAAAGCTACTCTTGGAGCTGTCAATGTCATTTGGTAACGCCAGCACTGCTGCATTTATAACAATAGCAAAAGCTAAGATACACATTAAAAAAAGGTTGTTTTATTAACATTCTGAGCCATCATTTACCTATCAGGTAAAATACCACATGATTTGCTCATAGAAATTAATTGATGAGAAATGAAAAAATATCAAAGTTTTATGTTCTGATTGATGTTATCGCAAAAACATTCTATCACATATTTATTTAAACTAAAAAGTGGATAAAAACAGGAAAAAAAAGACTATCCTAAAAACAGTAGTACTGATGTTATTTTCAGCTAGCAACTTTTCTTCTTCTTCAATTCAGTAGGTATCAGGAGACAGCTTCGAAAACATCATGCAATTTCTCTGCACAATTCTACTAATACCTAGATTTTCATCTCCTTCCTACTATAAATTCATCCTGTAATCCCACAACGCTAGTGCACAAATGGCATTCAAATTTGGAACTCCAAAACCTAAAATACAGCTGTAGCAATTTCATTTAAGTAATGCTGAGATTGTTTGTATTTGATGTTTGAGAACCTTGGCCAATGTACTTTAGGAAAGACAAGTGACTTGCATTTGACATTGGAGTGGTCTGCACACCAACTACCACTGCAATCAGTATTAATCCCAAACAAAACTAACTGACAACAGAAAAGTGATTAACAATAGAAAAGAGCAAGAGGAATGTCACACTGAGAATAAAAACCGAAATACAATTTTTAAAAGGTACAAAAAACATTCAGAGAAAAAGAAAATTATCCGATCCACGTACAACACTACGTTTGGCTAATGAGAAAATCTATCCTGAAAGAACTGGGGCACTAAAAGGAAACAAACCAAAACAATTTGTAATCTCGTTGTATAAAAAAATCTGGAACAAAACATGCCTAAAGCATGACTTCTAGTTCACTAGCTACAACTCAGATCAAATCCTGATGCATATTGGCTATTTATCTGAAATACCACTACTACAGCTGTTACATTATCCATCTTTTAGTAGTACTTTTCCTTCTTCTTCTCCTATGTCCTCTCCTGTGTTCAACACACTCCCAAAAAGGTTGTAGCCACCACAGTTAAACTTTCAGGAAAAGAGTACAAGTGGCATTTAGATGATGTGTTTTCTTTTCCTTTCTTTTGTTTTGCCAGTTGCAAACATCCTAATAAAATTAACAGTGAAATGGGTCTCATTTCAAAGGCTGATCATTTAACTTATATTCAAGTGCTCTTTACATTTTTAATCTTTGCAAAACATCCCCTTATAAACAGCCATTTTACTACAGCAATATTAATGATAAAATGCCAAAGTGGCATTTAGAACTTTACAAACACAGGAACCTCACTGGCAAAGCCACAAATCAAACAAGAGACTAGGAATGTATAGGGGCTTTTTTTTTTTTTTTTTGTTAAACATTCATTGTAATAAATATGCAAGCAGAATAATTAGTGTGTTGTTTTGAACTGCAATGGTACTGAATTTTCTATCAAAATTTTACATCAACACCTATTTCATCTTGGGAACACTAACTGAGGATAGAAACATCACATCTGCTGCATACTACATACTAACAGTGCTGAATTACAAAGATTTTGATCTGTTTGGAGGAAACAGTAGAGATAGTGGGCATCTGTTCTTCTGGGAAGAGTTACTTCCACATATGCAGACTTACTGGGTAAAATACAGCAGTTTATATACTACGTATAAGTACTCTCCACCTGGTAACAGGAGACAGCATATCAACAATTTACCCACAAACACTTCTTAAAAGTTAGATCCAAATTAAACAGAATATAGAAACCTTTCACATCAGGTCCTAAGTGAACAAAGTTTCTCAGAAATAACACAGCTGAAGTCTTCGAAATTCAAGAAAACTGCTTAAGGAAAATATTCTGCTTGGGTTTTTCCACAAAGCGTTATCACAAAGAGCTCTTTTTAGCAGGTAGACACAGTTCTTCAACAAAAGTAGCAGACTTCAAAATATTCCAGAATAGCAATTTGCAGTTTAGCACCACGCCACCTTAAAGCACTCCTAGCTACAACTCTTTCATGAAAAGCCGCAATCTCAAAGGAAACAAAACACAACCCAGTGACAAACCAAAACCAACCGCAATACACCTTTTGGACAAAAAAACCCTTTTCTGAAGCGAAGCAGCCAAGTGGGAACAGTAAAATAAGGAGTGGCCAGTATAGACTCTGATTAAGGGCGATAGCTGGATGTATCAAACGAGCTCATTCTGCCAACTTAATGATTCAATTTAAACAACTAGGAGTTTCCCTCCCGATTTCTGTCAAAGTACATCTATTGAGTGCATTTGAAAAGGCTACCTCTAGTAAGGTAAATCTTTTGCTCTGCATACAAGAGCTACCATGGAATTCAGTACAGAATGGTACATTAAAGAAAAGATTACACTAGTTTTGCAGGAAAAAAAATAATCAATCACGGCCTCCAAAAAAGCCAGACACAAACTACTTAATATTTTCCTTTGAACAGAATACATTATTTTTTTTCTATACCAAGGTAGAGGTAAGTACTACAATTTAAGTACCTCCACTTATTTAGCAAAATGCCTTCACTTCATTTTAAAGATAATTTCAGTAAGTCCAAAAGAAAATGGTGAAAAAAATCCAAAGCAGACCACACAATGGTGTGTTTTCAACTTCCGTATAGGTTGAACACATTAATTAAGAAGCTGAATTTGACCCTTCAATAAACCTGTTCAAAGTTGATCATATTTCACAAACAGGTTTCCAGTTTTGCTTTTATAAGTTACGGATCATTAACTTTGAAACACGCCAGTGTGCAAGATTCATCACATGCATTGGATATTCCTGAAATCTCCTCATTCCTGTGTCTGACCATATGGTACAAGGTTAGCAACAGTTGTCAATAACCACAAGATGTAGGTCAGTTTTATTATGCTTACTACTACGACAGATACTTGTTACTAGCTTAAACTCTTTAACAGGAATTATTTTCACTCCATCAAGTAACTCTCCATAAAACTCCAACAGGAATTTGGACCTCAAATTACTTACCTGTGAACATAATGCAACTGATGAACTGAATCAATAGCTATCACCATTTCAGCCAAATAAAAACGAGCCATATCTTCAGGTAGTCTATCCTCAAACTTGCTGAGCAATGTAAGCAGGTCTCCTCCAACATAGTAATCCATAACCAGGTACTATGGAGTGGGAATGATAAGAAAACACAGGGGGGAAAAAAAAGACAATTTATTGAGTGAATCAGAGACAAAAAACTAATTTAAGCATAAAAATTAATTTATTGCAAAAATTATTACAGGCATTAAAAAAGCTAACCAAGATGATTAGATGTTCTGAAAAAAAGCAGCTGGTTCAACCTCATTTTAATATTTAACTGACTTGAGTATGTTTCATATTTATACCTCTCCAAATACAGTAAGCCTGATGACCAAGTACTATCAGCTTCATCCACTGTCCCATCACCAAACATAAAATACTCAGATACTCTGGATTCCCTTATAAAAACAGTACCCTTTGATAGAATGCAGAAGGAGTAAAGGATTAAAGCACAGACCTATAAAAACAAAACAAATTGTGTTAACTTGGGATCTCATTTAAGGGCCCTAATTTCCAAGGCTTCCCTTTCCCTTTTTTCCTACCATCTTCTTTTCCCATTAAACAAATGATTTTGGAGAGTAAAGTTTTTAGACTACTCAGATTAAGGTAAAGATTAAGAGACTTCCAGTGGCTCACAGTACAATTCCAGATACTCCAGATGCAGGATCTGCCAACATACAGTGGAAGGTGTCACCTTCTCTAATTGACTTGATAGTGAAAAAGAGACTTGATTTCTCATTTATTAATGAAGTGTAAAACCTGCTTGCCATTGAATCAGGTGCAAAGACTTTAAAGAGATCAGAACCTTTCTCCATTTTACTATATTATGACAGAACAAAATGCCACTTCCTTTAGAGACATGGTCAAAATGACCGGGCAAAGTAAACTTAAGAAAAGTGGGAAATTCACGATTAATATCTTAGTTGAGTTTATTTCAATTGCGGAACAGCAACTGGAAGGGCAAATGGGAAAAAGAAAAAAAAAAATCAAACTAATTATAACTAACTAACTAATTATAAGCAATCTAATTTAACACCCACTGCTATGACATTACTTTCAAACATCATTGTGGACAGACTAATTAGAATAGTTTCCCACTAAAGTATATAGCATCTGAAAGCTTTTGCCTAGAGTTCCAACCTCTGCTTCCAGGAAGGCAGCTTATATCCACATTTGAAGCATTGACTGTTAACAATAGTGTAAAATGAATCACAAATAATAAAAAATATTAAAGATGCAATAATGTATATCCCAATTTGATTCTTCAAAATTTTGGTAAAGCAACTTAAAGGAGCTTTTTATAATTAGTTCCCCTCATTTGTTCAAGTCTTTCCCATCTTCAGAAAAAGAAATTAAAATATGTGGAAAAAATTCTGCAAAGTTATACCAGTTATAAGGAAGATGTGGGGCAGGCAGAAATCCTACACCTGTTTCTTTTCCCTCATACCTTCCATAACAATAAAGGTGATGAACAAAGATTTTAACAATTTGATACAGAATAACCTGGGCATCCTCATTGATTCCAAGTGCATGAAGAAAGTACAGAATGCATTTCCACAAAATTCTAAATCTGCTGACAATCAAAATTTCATCTGTTGCTTTGTGACATGAATAGTAAACTTCTTAAATTATGCTCACAAGCCTTACACAAGATAAACATCTTCTATTCAGTGGTGCTCCTACGCTTCCTCTGAAACAAGATCTACAGTATTAGTTTCTTGTGTTTTACAGTTTTAGAAAATACATTAAGCCTTTGGAACTTAATATAATTAACTGATACACTATACAGTGAGATCTGCAAGAGCTTAACTTATTGCTTTGAAAGTATATTGAGAAAAACCTCTTAAGATTCTCATAACTGATGTGGGGTCTCTGCACTCATTCTTCAGCATTTTTAAAAGCAGTACAGCTCAGTAACAGGATATACCAAAATAAAGGAATTTTGGCTCTTACAACACAGGACTCTGCACCTCCCATTTTGCAAGAGCAACACAGTAACCTAATGACAAGGAAACCCTCAACTCCTCGAATACACCAACATTTAAACTGTAACTCACAGTATTAAGTCATGCACTTGAAGTTAAACACATAGATAGGAATCAAAGCTAAGTTTAACAATTAAATTTTTAATAATTCAGTCAATGCATAGCATCTCTTCCAATGCCAAAGATCCATGTTCTTAAAAAAAAAGGTGTTTTTTTTTAAAAAAAAAAAAGCTTTAAAAATACTTTCTTAATGCACATAATCATTGAGATCAAGTCTCAAGTGCTTCTCAAAATACTACTATACGACAGCACCATCCTTCCAAGAGAAAGAAAAAGCACACGTTTAAGGACATTAAATTCTAGTAACGAGTGTAACTGTCACCAGGCACTACTGAGAGTAATCTGGCTCCCTTGTCTTCATTCCCCCCATCAGGTATTTATACACATTGACAGTAACCCCCTCAAACCCTTCACTTATCTGCACTGAAGAATCCCAGCTCTCTCAGCCTCTCCTTAGATGAAAGACGCTCCAGTACCTTAACCATCTTTCTGGCCTTGCACTGGACTTGCTCCAGTAGCTCCATCTCTCTTTTGCACTGGGGAGCCCAGAACTGGACACAATACTTCAGATGCAGCTGCACCAGGGCTGAGCAGAGAGGAAGGACCTCCACTGACCTGATGGCAACACTTTTCCTTGCAGCCCAGAATACTCTAGGCCTTTTTTGCTATGAGGGTGCGTTTCTGGCTTATGGTCAGCTTGTTATCCACCAGGACCTCAAGCAAAGCTGCTTTCCAGCCAGTTGGCCCCCAGCATGTACTGGGTTTATTTTATTCTAACCCAGATGCAGGTCACTGCATTTCCCTTTGTTGAACTTCACGAGATTTTTCTCTGCCCAGTTCTCCAGTCTGTCGAAGTCCATCTGAATGACGGCACAGCCATCTGGCGTATCAGCCACTTCTCCCTGTTTTCTATCACCTGCAAACGTGCCAAGGGTGCAGTCCATCCCATTGTCCAGGTCATTAATGAACATGTTGGCTCCAGTATTGAGCCCTGGGGTACACCAACATTGCCTGGCCTCCAGCTGGACTTTGCGTCACTGATCACGACCCCCTGGGCCCAGTAGTTAAGCCAGTTTTCAATCCACCTCACTGTTCCTCATCTAATGCATACTTTGTCAGCCTGTCTAAGATGATGTTACAGCAGGCAGTGTCAAAGGCATTACTAAACTCAAGGTAAACAACATCCACTGCTCAACCACATCTACTGCTCAACCTACACAGACTTTTTTTTTTTTTTAAAGGCCTCTTCTGTTATATTATTTTAATTAAAAGCACATACAGAACTAGTGACACATTCACAATAAAATGATGAAAAACAGTATTACTGACATTTTCCCCAGCAGGCTGCAAAACTAGCTCCTGTTAGCAGACTATCAAAGATAAAGAACAGCAGCTGTTCTGTACTAAGTGAAAATAAGGAAACTGGGAAGATTAAAACAAATTCTAGCAGGCTGTTGTGGAATATATAATATTTTCTTTGATATACTGTTCATAGTAAGATCAGAATTACATAAAACATGAGATTATTTTTACTGTCCACATTAACAAAGCATGAAGCTGGCTGGGAGGTATTTAAGGCAACAGTTAGAGTCACAAATGCAGAGCCCTGTTTCTATATAAACTCCACCAAAATCCATGGATCTCCAAGTATCTGAGCTGACAGAACAGAAAGCAATATAATGGCAAGAAGCACTGCAAATCTGTAAGCATTTCATGTATAACACTTCTTTACTTCTTTTATTGGGCACATTGCGGGGGGGGGAATATTATGACTGCACAGTAGACTTTTAAGAAAACATTAGAACTCACTAATGATATAGAATCCAAAGCACAGGGCAATAAAATCCAAATAAGCAAAAGCTATCAATGTGTAGTTGTTTACCTTCTCAGGCATAAATATTAGCAAAACTGTATCACAATCAAAACATATTTTAAGTGGGAAAGTTTTCATAGAAATTTAACACTTTTTCCTCATATTAGCTCCTTTTTGCAAGTAGTTCAAAATACTTGAAAACTAAGTAACGTTAAATATTTAAAGAGACACTTTTATCTACAGTTACAGCTTCCAACTCTTATTTATGAACATTTAGCGGCATTCTTCCATGCTGCAAGAACATTTTATTGTTTTATGACATCTTAGTGGGTTTAAGTCCTCAAAAAAAGCAAAGACCAATCAAAATGAACTGTTGTTTCAAAAATGGGGCTACTCCCTATTGCTGATTACTGGTTTACAGTTAGAAATGTTAATTGCAAAAATTAAAGTAAAATAGAAAGTTTATGTTAGTAAGTGCACTTTTATTTTTATGAATCCAATTAAACTGGAGTGATGAATTATAAGATGCAGATAGACCAAGGTTTATCAACAAATGCAAAGTGGCTTAGAAAACAAAGCTGCATTCCCGAGATATTTATAGCAAAACTTTTTTAAAGTTTCTGACCACTCTCCACCCTTCAGAATCTTATGCACAAAATCACATAACCTTCCATGGTCTGTACAGCCCAGAACACAACACTAACGAATAAACAAACTCTATTTCTGTCTCAAACCACATCTGCATTTCCATCCATATATACATATAAGCAACACTCACTAAATAGTTTTCATCCTGGAATGCATAATGTAATGTTGTGATCCACTGGTTATCGCCATTCACTAACACATCTCTCTCTTCTCGAAAACAGGCTGTCTGAAAGGGAGAAAAATAATTATAGGCTAAGTAAGCTATATAAAGAAACACATTTTGCAAGTTGACAATGTTTGAACATTATATTTTGGGGAAAGAAATTCAAAACTGCCTCAGTTAAAAAGTCATTTATTACACTCTCCAAACATGCCAAAAATCTATTAAAAACTAGGTATCAGAAAAGTCCACCTTCTTTAAATTTAAACAGTTGTACTTCTCTATATCGTTAAGTGAAATAAGCTGCTGCTTCCCATTGTCTAAAAATCCCCAAGTCAAAAACCTATGTTTTTTGTACACATAGATATTGAAATCAAGTATCAATAATGACAGAATAGCAATAGAAGATTAAAGAAAACAATCAATAATGGCATTATATAATTATAACTGCAATAGGAGTTAAAGAACTAGAATCTGGAGTCTTGCGTCATTGTTTTATCTCATCATGCTGTTAGCCTAGTTTTACACTTGAATTTTCACATAAGCAAGGTTCTTCTTTTCATTTGAAAGTTGCTGCTGATAACTTCCATGTAGCCATAATTTGATAATCATTAACCAATCGGGGTTTCCTCCACACTTTTTGCTCAGGAAAAATAGGACGGAACTGAATATTGCTCTGACCAAACATAAGCTGTTGATAAGACATCCAGGAAGACCTCCCCTCAATATACTGGAAAGAAACACAGGAGGCAAAACGTGCCTTCATAGCAAGTGGAACAGAGGAGGAACAAGAACTGCCAAGAAATGCTAAGGAATACCTAAGAGAAGAAGGAGAACACAGGCTCATATGAAACAAAAGAAGATAAAATGTGAAGAAAATAACCAATTGGAAAGCAGCGAGGCAGTTACTTCAATGGAGGTCTTGCAACCTGCCCCAAGAAGTGAATAAAATACCTCAGCAAAAGCAGCTTTGCAGAATGACAGAGGAAAATGACCAAACAGCTGAGAAGCCGAAAAGAAACTACAGTAAAGAAATATGAAAAACATTTTGAAGGAACTGTGTTCTGAGGTGAATAACCCAAGAAAAGAAAAGGTACCAAACAGCAAAGCCAACATACAATTTTGTTCAGAAAAATGTCTAAAAGATAGTGTAAAAGAAAGAATAATAATTGTATGGGGTCTATTTAGATAGCAGATGGAGAGTTAGAGAAAAACACAGACCATAATCTCTTCCAGCACACTCTGCTACTTCAGAAAGATGTTTCATCAATTTGAACCGTGCTCTGTCTCTTCCATCTTAGGAGACAGTTACATTTAAAGGAAAAACAAGCCTTTTCTTTTTACTTTTCCAATGTTATTTCCAAAAACAATAGGCAAATACCAGAACTCTGACATGGATATTGTTGGCTGTAAGATTTGGAGAGTGAAGAATGAAAAGTGAAATATCATTTTAGATTGAGCTATGCACAAGAATACATGCAGTAAAACAAAGCAGAAGATAACTCCCTCCTCCAAGTAAATAAACTATACAAAGTCTTGTTTTTGGTGAAGACAGTGAGTAAGAATAATACAGACCAGGATAAAGAAAGATGGTATACTTTAATCATAGCACAATGCATGAGATAAATCAGTGAAATTTGAGAAAATAACAAAACATACTTTAAACAAATACCCTCAAAGGTTATTAAATGAAAAATGGACTTGGGAGTGGGAGAAGGAGATGGGATGATCTTCAGAATGAAGAAAAGCTGTTCTATGCTTCAGCTTGATTTTTTTTTCCTTCCTTGTTTGTAAACTCTTGACATATTTCAGAGAGATACTATGAACTTTTGTTTTCACACAGATAAATGACATGTAGTTTCTCTACTTGTTGTGACACAATTCACAGGATTAGTTACTACAGAGAGTTTATATAATTCCACTTGTTTTTGCCATGATTTAACAAAAGACCATGCACTCCTTGAGCACTCTAGACACCCACCTCTGGGCAGTATGCCTAGAGCTAACAGCAACAGCTATTACCACAGCAGATCACAGCTGAGACAGTAACAGCCAAAGAGTTTAAGTGGTTCATGGGCTCTATATTAATTCAAGATGGTAGCAATGTTTCTTGTAATTACTGTAACATAGCTCAATTAAGGGGTTTTTTTTGGTGGTGTTTTTTTTTTTTAATTAAGCCTTTTTTTATGCCTTTCGTTATTTCAACATTACACTTCATCTTCACTAGGCACAGTCTCCTTGAATTGTTGGCAGAGACCTCCAGAACTCATCTAATGCAGCTCTCTGTCACAGCAAAGCCAACTTAGTGCTTTGGTTATATCTATACTGTTATTGCGGCCTTCAACCAGCAAAGAATTCAGGCTGCTCAGCTATTTGGTGCTCATGTCCTCGTAGCTCAGAGTTAGCACCTTCCAGGAGTGCTGCCTGCTTCCATGCTGCATAGTATTTGTCCTGGTCTCTCCTGAGCCTCATCTGGCACCATGGTGGCACACATGTAACTCTAAGTGATTGTCAACACTCAGGGTAACAGGTCTTTGGGCGTAACAGGCAAGCTGTCACACACTTTCAGGTACTCCTTGTATCAGTAATGTCCCCAGTTCTACATCACATCTTGGAAGTTTTCAACAGTGGCAAGTATTTGGAAAACTTACGCTCTTTATAATGCCAAAGAGAACACTGACCTCGGAGCCTGTGTAATTTCATTGTAACAGAGTTTTTGCATACAATTACTCTCAGAGCTTGCGGTCATCAACCTTAATCTGGCATTCTCAAGCCTTGTTTGAGTACATACTCCCTTTCCGCTTTTACAAGTGACTCCCACTTCCCACAGAGTTGATACAGGGATATGCGAACAACTGATTTCGGCCACTTACATATACTCCCACCTATATGCTTGTTTTGCATTTTTGGACTGTATGATTTTCCTGTGTGTATCAGTGTTAGTGCAGCACATTGCTAACAGAGCCAAAATGGGTCATTTTCCCCAGCAGTAGTAACAAGTGAGATGCGTTCATTGACATTTAAAAATTACAGGTTACAGTTGTTGAAGGTCGTGCTTTGTAATGTATTTTCACCCCAGATAGTTCTCTTTCTACTGTATATCCATGGGTTACAAATACATGGAAAAAACATAGCTGTAATTTTTTAGGCTAACGGTTCAGACTTTCAAAAATTCAGCCGGACCCAGGGGAAGAGTATTTTTAATACCTTGCATAGAGAAAAGCCTTTCAAACCTATTTATAACTGTATTTTAATGGAAAGAAATAGCTTTTAAACTGACTTTAAAAGGGTACATTTAAAAATAGAGTGGAACTTTATTTCTGGTCTTTTCTTTTTCACTGAAATAATAAAACTTACAGTAATGACATCTGTCTTGGAGAGAAATACCTCTTTGTATCAAGACTAACGCCAGATTGCTCAGTATCTGAATAATTTCTGGATAAAGAGGAAACACATTGTGTACATCCAACCACAATCTGCATGCCATTTATACTTCTTAATGTGATAACATTTTCATTAAAAGAGACAGGATGTGCACACATCAGAAATTGGCTTTAATTTGTCTGGATACTTTTTTTTTTCTTTAGAAGTGTGATGGTTTCCCATTGATCCCATTTCTTAACAAGACATAATTAAGACATAAATGCAGAAATCGGAATAAACTTGGAAGCAACTGAACAGCAAAGCAGTCTGAGAGTAGCAAAGTAGGAGTCTCAAATAAAAACTGAGGTTACAGACAATTCAATCAGACAAATTGGAAGAGACACCAAGATAGTGCTTGCACTGTCCAAACTAAAGAAAACCCAATGGCCAAAGCAACTTTGTATGTGTAAGACACCGAGTCATATTTTTATGAGTCTAATTTTTTAGGCAGTTTATTTTTAGTATGCATAGACAAAGAATTTTGAAGCCATTTAAAGAGTTAGATACATGTTCTGTTCAAAATTAATACACAAGTCTTCAGGTGTAGACTGCATTTTATAAGTTTCTTTCCAAAGGAATCCAGGGAAATGTATTGAGGATTCTATGAAGAGCAGAGACGTATAATGAAAGTAGGAACCCAAGGCAAAGCAGGGCTGGTGAAAGAGCTGTTCCACCTTTTTCAGAACAGAGAATGGACTCAAGCTTTAATGAGGAACAAATTTCCGCAGATAGACATTTTTATGAAACATGCACTCAAATTCATTTGAAACTTTTATCTTTCTAATTTTTCAATCTACAAATTGGACCTTGATTAAGTTCTCACTATTGATAAACTAATAGGCTTGGTGAGTTATAGCTCAGTAATTACCTCTCACCATGGAAAATACTTGCTAAAGACTACATTCCTAACTGGAATAAATGCATTAAAAGATTGCTTGTATAGTCGGTAATTCTTGGGCAATTACAGAAAAGGTATAATGTCTAAAACATCCAGCCCCACCTAAGTCAAGATTCCATGCCATTTTAACCCTTCCAATGAACTGCTTTAAGCTTACTTTAATATGAATCTTCATATTGTCAGTAAGCAGTGAAGCACCTCCTCAATGCCTCTATACACACAGTCTTATGGAAAGAGAAGTAACAATTCAGCAGAGTAAGAGGGTGCATGATTATAGAAAACATTCCTGTAATCTTACTTCAGCTCTCTTCAGCATCTCCCACTTATTAAGTATCTTCATGGCAAAAACCTTATCTGCATTCTTCAGTTTTACTACTGCAACCTGGAAAAGATAAATGAAACATAGGTAAGTTAAAACATGAAAATGCATATTGTTTTAATTTTTATGAAACCTTGCAGTTTTGGGGTTTTTTTCTTCAGTGTTCTGGACACTTAGCTTTACTATCCACACAATACTATACCATGACCATCAAGAAAGAGTAACATCACAACAGTACAGGATATTTATTCTGTGGAAGATCCAAGTCTATTTTAAGCTTTCATTACGTATCATTTTTTCTAGGTGACTGTAGATGAACAATGTTATTTCTCACCATCACACTTCTTGCTCTATCATACTATCATGAAGCTATCACCAGCTGTGTGCTTTATGTTCTTGGACTTATCCTTCTAGTCCTACACAATAATTTAAATTACAGAACTGCCAAGAAAAAAACACAGTTTTGTTTCTAAAACAAAATAAACAATATCTTTTAGGTTTTAGACACAAATTAGACTGTACATTTGCCATAAAACAACTTCCACTCTCACTTCAAATAATGCACTAGACTTTCTTCAAAGATGTAGTAAAATATTAATTCATATTTTTCCAACTGAATTTCAATGAGCTCTTTATCACGTCTGTTGATAGTGGCAGGGAAACAGTGAAATCCACATTTTCTAGAGAAGTAAAACTTAGGAAACACAAGCCCCCCCTCCCTCTCATCGCTTCTGAAACGGATACCATAGGCCTATGTAATAATATATTAACAAAGCCAACTGACACAGTCCTTTTCTGAGAATATTATCATTTTGTTTAGCTATAATAAAAGCTAACATGGAATATTTTTAGGAAAGAGGGAGGGAAGAAGTTTACACAAACATGTTTTCACAGTTCAGGCTTCCCTGGGTACAGCAAACTAAGTATCTTACCCAAAATGGCCATGAATCTGCTGCAGACTCAGAGCTGCTGATCAGAACTAGACCAGATCACGACGCTACCATTCCAATTATAGAAAAATTCAATAGTCAATACATTTTAACAACTATTCTCCAACTATCCCACTCTTCCTCTTCCCTTTCAAATAAATCTTAAGACTCAATGAGATAAAAGTTTATTTCTGTGTTCATCTGGTTACAAACCAACATGCTGTCACACAGATTATCCTCATCTTTACCCTGCAGGCCAGTGACAAAAAAATACTGAAGTTGAATCTTACATTCCTTCCACCTCTTTCATAATCAGTAAACAAGCTATGTGTGAAGACAGTGATAACAGAAAAGAAAATACAGGATCAGACAGTTTGAAGAAAGTGTCACGCAAACCTCTTTCAACCATCTTCAAATGTGTCATCAGCTGCAGCAGCTTCATGAATGTGGCAAAAACGCAGGTTGAAGGACTGCAATACTCAGATGTCTAAACTAAAGCATATCTAAAAGCGTACCTCTTGCTTAGCTATAGATTCATAGATGAAGCAGCTGTCACTTCCCATATGTGCAGCAACACATCATCAGCCCTGCTCTTGACACTGCTGCCTTCTGGGGTTGGGAGGGGGAGATAAAAAAAGGAGAGAAGACAGAAAGGTACTACATCTACTTGTTTAAACTAGTTTATGAACTGAAATTTCTGAAGGTTACTTCATACATAAAAATTGAGGTTCAAGTCCAGACTTGGGATCCCTCAAGGTACTTTCAGATTCTAAATGAACAAATAGATTGTTACTTTAGACTATAATCTAATTTTAATTCATAAGGAATGTCTACTCTTCTGTGCCTGGTGGCCCAAGACCGAGCATCACAATTTTCCTTAGGAGGGAAAGATGAATCCTTTGCAGTGATACGTAACCCACAATGCATATTTGAATCTTGAGTCTCCTTTTACTAGCTAAAGCTAGCTTGAAACTTTGATAAGCCGTATCTGCATTGATTTCTAATGAGAAATAACAAGAGGAGAAAGCCTTAACATTGAAACTAGTCAGTGTTCAAACTGTATCATATCTTGGATGACAGGGACCCCCTCTGCATGATGCAGTCTGTGGCATGAAGCTACAATGTAATTCTGCCCTAAAGACCTTTAAGGTTTTGCAGCTGTTCTAGGGAAAAATTAAAAGGTTGGTCCTAAAGCTGACTAGACTGCTGCTGCTGCCCAGCGTGAAAAATAAGTTTTTCCCCACCATTAACCATTGTAGTATAGGCAGCCAGAGGCATAAGATAATACATGTTTTTCAAGTCCAACTTCAGGATTTAATTTCTTGCCTGTAGCATGCTCGGTGAAAGGCTGTGTTATTCTGCAGAAGACTTGGTTATTGAAAGACATACGCTAATTGCACAGCTGCCTAAATTTGTAGTCTCCTATACAGCATTCACTTGGACACAACCAAAAGAGCTACAGCACTGCCTTTGGTTAACAGCTGGAGCGCAGGGCTTTAATGACGAGATCAAGAGCTTGGTACCTTCTGTGAATGTGTAATAGTATCGAAGAGTGACTAAAGAACAAAATTAGACTCATGCTTACCAGCTGTGTTTACAATCAGTCAGAAGCAGTCTTTTACTCTGTGAAAGCCATTAATGTTATTCCATATCAATAACCACCACACACGCGCAAAAAAAGATCACAATCATCATCATTTTTCTGCAATCACAGCATCTTATGGGGGTGTCTCAGTGCTTTATGAAAGTAAATTCTAAAATGCTGATTTTGGGACTGTGAAAGGAAAACCTGAAACTTCAGCAATGAGCAGTCTGATGCAGTTTCTAATTGTAACAAAAAATTCTGAAACATGATTACAGACTCAGGCAGTGTTTACATACACACAGAGAGGTATATACCATGTATGCAGAGGACCAAATACACACAGAGTGCTGTTTTGATCTTCTCCCTTCCCCAATGAAGCTGTCAAGACAGGAGAAAAGGTAATCATTCCTGTCTAGTTATCCTGAAGTGTCTTGCTACTGGAATTTCGTAAAACTGGACTTCTAAAGGTTAGGGTTTTTTAAAATTTATATCTTCCTGTGAGCAGCCCAACAAAAAATGATTGGTATGTGCTGATGTAAACATCTTGGTTTAGTAAGATAGTTTTTTCCCCCCCCCATTCTTCCAACAGTTTTCCATATTTCCCACAAACAGCAGTACAGTCTGGCATGCTGTCAGATACCTTCTGCCCCAAACTTGGCTACTTGTCTCTAAGGCACATGTCTGCGCGTTTCCTCTGCTTAAAAAGCAACAGCCTTATATAGAAAAAAGCTAAAACAGAAGCTATCAAAACTGAAAAGGGGGGAAAAAAAAAAGGAAAAGAAAAAAAGGAAGAAAAGATAAGAAAAAATATATATTTTTTTTTTTTAAAAAGACTCAGTATTGGTTTTCTTGTTCATCAAGAGTAGGCAGCCCTCCAGAAACAGGAAGAGGGAATGTTGCTGTTCATAACTGGATGCCAAAATTTAGGAGTAACTACCTAGTTCTCACAACCACAAAATTCATCATCATTGAAATATCAACAACATAATGACATATTTGCTTGCATAAGCAAGCACTGTTTTCCCTTTTTTTTTGAAGCACTAATAGAATGAACTGAAAATTTCAGTATTAGCTAGAACCTTCAATAAGCTGCACTTTTATACTGCTGAAAGACACCACTAAGAGCTGTTGCCCAGTTGCTTCACCTTTCCTAGAAGAATTCTTCAACTCCCAAGTTTAAAGTCTTCTTGTTTAGAGTTGTTAAGTTTTTCACACCATGCTGCCTGAAGCCAGCACCATGAAACACTTGATGCCCACATTATTAATTTTACCAGGATACTCCTCCTCCTCCAAGCAAAACATCTGGGGCTTTTCTAAAGACAGCACTCTTACAAAAAATTTTAAATAAGTAAATGTATGCAAGCAGAGGGAAGGGGCATGTCATTAATTTGACAAAAAGCAAGCATTCTCAGACTAGCAGCAAGCAGGGTAAGGGGAAAAAGAAAACTAGGAACAATGAACTCCTACAGTTATAAGCAATAACTAGTTTAAACTACTTTTTGTCTACATCAAACTTGTAAAAACAAAAAGGGAAATATTCCTTGACTATGCAAATTGAAGAAACTGAGTAGCGTAAAATCAAAATAAGAACAAGTCTGAGACTGTGCCAAAGAAAACTTACACTAACTTTGTAGTCTACAGAATTTCAGAATTATGTTGATTCAGGAAACAAAAATTACTCCTCCCAGTAACCTAGAGCAACCTTGGTCTCATTTATAGTTTGCTGGAAAGAAAATACATTCTTCCAGATTTCTTAATCTGTCTCAGTAAACTACTGTAAGTCTACCGAATTATATAAGTATTTTGCAATTTAATATTAATATAGTTTTTGGTGGCTTACGTAGCAGTAAAATTTGATGGTATTTTTTTCAACCTTGCTCAAATATTTGCTGGTTATTTTAAAGGAAAATTAGTAACTTCATACAGAACTTGTTTTCTTAGACAAATGTCTGTGTAGGACTGGAAACTTGTCTTCTTTAGGCTAGTAAGAAAATTTAATATACATGCTTGCAAATATTTAGTAAGTCCTACTTTAAGAAGATACAAAACCAAACACCTTCACTGAGAGAACTTCAGTTTGCTCCTTACCAAAGATTTTGACAATTACGTAGAGTCATGCTATCTTTGTCAGATAAAGAATTAAAAAAAAACCCCACTGTTCCTAAAAGAGGAGAACTAACAAATTACAGAGACTGTCCCCAGAAGAAGATGGGGAAAGTTACGCTCTCACTATTCATCAGATGATTCACCACAAAAAAGCTTCCTGAGACAGAACTACAGTTTTTTTGTGGTTTAGCTGCTGTGGAGTTTGATGCTGATGTAGCAGACAAAAATGACTTCTCTTAAAAACACAATATAAGGCAGGTTTTATATATGATTCTTCTGACAAGAAAGTACCCACATGAGTGATTTTTTTTTCTTACATCTTACACAATCTGTACATTAACTCAGCTGCAACTACTATGACAGCACTGAGAAAAGCCAATGTTTTAAGCAGAAGCATTTACATCAAAATGGAGAACGCAATACTCTCTTTGTGGCAGAGGTTCAGACTAAAGATAAATTATCCATGAGTAACTTCAGCCTGCAGTCTCCTTTATAAAGGAGCATTACTCCAGATGGAGCAAAACCAACCAAAAGTGATAAAGTAGCTAAATAAATGCTACTCTTTTATTGTTATTTTTACAGTTGCCCAATGATGATATTTGCACATAAGCATCAAAGTATGTAGTGACATACACTACAGTAAAAATTCTTGTTCCTTACATACTACCTATAGAAATCTATTCTTTCATAACCACAGACTAGTAGAGACTTTTTTTTTTTTTTTTTTTTTTTTTTTTTACACATGACGTAAACATGTAAGCAAATCTGAAACCAACTCTTCTCTATCACATGCCATAGAGCCTCCAGAGACGCTCTCATACCAAAGAGAACAGAAAAAAGCATTTCCAGTTCCAAAAGTAATGAAGACATTGCTCAGAAAAATCTTCTTATACTTTGGGTTTATGGTTCACACATATTTTCAGGCAGTATGGATCACCTTCTGCAGAAGCTCTACATACTATCCCCATTTGTAGTATATTTGACTATCAAAAATTCAAGGCACTGTTATACATTAGGTCGCTCTTTCTACATACGTAAGTGCCCTGTATGACAAACAAAGCCCATGTACCTAACATAATTAAGAAGCAGGGGCAGAAAGCTAATGTTTATTTATTCAAGTTTCCTCAACTTATATAATCTGACATGCCTAGAGTAAAACCTAGTAACCAACAGCCTTTCTTGATGACTTCAAATAAGAGAAGCAATGAAAGAGAAGTTCAATCAGAAGCAATGAAGAATTGTATGGTTTGATAGCAGTAGGTGACAACTGAAAAAGAAACTAACATTTGCTAAACTCTTCAAAAGAAATACAGGAAAAATATTCAAACATTCATTAAAAATTGGAAATGAAGTGACAGGAATAGAAAGATTTCTCTGTGTTCTTAGAGGTCAGTATCAGTATTTGGCTATTTAAGTTGCTGAAAACTACTTTCAGACTAGTTATTAGGATGATTAGAAATGACTAATCTTTATACCATCAGTAACTCACTGGCCTCCATCGGCTGACTGGAAAGAATAACAATCAAGCAAACTGTCATCAGACAGTTGAAACATGGTCTTTTAATCCATGTGAACTTGCCTTCTCTCAAAATTTAAGAGACTTAAAAAGAGCTGTCAAAGAATGTATAAATCAAAATGGACTTGCATCAAATATTAGATGGGCATCAAACATTAGATGGGCCTACAATATCCATTATGCCTAAATAATCTAAAACCCGTACATCTATATATTGCTATTAACTGTTTCTCTTCAGTGCTGCAGATTTGCAAGAGCATAGTCAAACCATTCCTTCCACCTCATTCACAAACATACCTCCCCAAAGGCTCCTCGACCAATCACCTTCAGGATTTCAAAATCTTCTTTATGTAGTCGCATCTGTTTCACTTTAGATGTAAAAGGTTTGGCTGAAACAAAGGAAAATATCATTCATTTAAAAAACAAAACAACAGAAAAACCCCAAAAAACCTAAAAAAACGCCACACCAAAATCAAAAAGCGAAACAAGGTTAACAGTAACATAAAATAGATGTTAATCAGAGCCCTGAAAACAACGGACCATTTTGCTTATATACCTATATTCCCTAATGTAATATAATGAAGTTTAAAGCTGGAAATAATGACCAGTAAGAACTAAGCCAAAACTGCTGTGAGAGAAAGTTTATGAAGTAAGCCTGCTTTTCCTTTTTTTTAATTTAAAGAAAAAAGAAAAAAAAAAGAAGAAAAAAAAAGAGTCAAGCTGACTACATTTTTCCACAGTCTTTTGAGTTCATAGACATCCACTGCATCTGTGCTATATGTTGTTAACTCTGGTTGCAAAAGTGAAGTATAATACAATGAGGAGTTCACTTTGTACAATATTAATGTCTCTGCCAAACAGCAAGACAATATTGTATTCACTGAAAAATTAAAATGCTGATGGAATGATGACTGGAAGGGCAATACTGGCCTAGACGATGTATCATGCAATATTTTTGGAGGCCACTTCTTCAACATAGAGGACACTTAATAGTTAATTCTTGGCTTCTGGAAGCAAGAACAGTTATACTCAAGACATTATTAACACATTCAATGGAAAAACCCCACGTATATAAAGTTCAGCTTCATTTCCCTCTCTTTTTTTCCCCTCTTTTATAATATCTGTGAAAGCAGCAAGCAAAATAAGGTATTGTACTCCAGCCAGGTAAACCCAGTGTTCTTTGCAATGACACAGTATCAGGAGGACTGTTCCCCTCTTTCAGCCCCATTTAGCACTACAACTGACCAGTCATTGTTCATTAATGCATGCTCTCTGCATGCATGCAAAACATCTAAGTTACTGATAACTCTACCTCAAAAAACCACATAACACAAACTTTGGGAAAAAAAGAAAAAACCCAAACAACCCAACTTTAAATAATTAAGCAGGAAAAGGAGTTCTTTTAAAAATAATTATTTTTAAATCATGTTTAATACTTTACACAAATGAAATCTATCACTAAAACATAAGCTTCAGTAAATACAGTTCTTAAAAGTTGTCCATAAAAAAAGGTTGTATAACCTAGCATACACACAACTATAACAGGTCTCGAAAGATCTAAGTCCAATTTCTGGCTCAAAGGCAGTCCTCAATGATCCTAAACAAGTAATTTCAGATACTTCACTCACAGTTTCACATCTATAAAACAGGGACAGTATTTTTGTAACAGACAAGGCACTGACCATCACATACTTGGATCAAGAAACAACAACAAAGCAGCGCAACATAAGGTAGCCATTTTACATGGCCCACAAAAAAATTCTTAGCTGATGCTTTCACGGTACAGGGACCCATCTATGTCCACTTCCATCTATACAGAGGCTGATGGAATTAGTACAGCTTTATTTTCAGTGAAGAGTTGTAACAGGCATCACACTGTAGAACAATTCGTTCAAAATAATTTTTCTAAACAGAAACGGGAATTGGTTTTCAAAAGCTCTAAAAGCAAATGACACTATGTAACAACCAAATTATATCTAGACACATGTAAGAAACCCAATTTGAGTTCTCCTAGAATCCCGTATTTTGTCTTCCCAATGTTAAGAACTAAAAAAAACCCAAACCCTATACTGATACATATAACCCATCTTTCAATTTAGAATTTTGATATTAACACACACCCCTTCAAGGCACTATAAAATCCTTGTCCAAAAGCCTACTGCCTACTATTCAGCAAAGCAGTTTTATAAACTGTGTCAAGACACCAGCTACCTGTATTTTTAATACCTAAAAAAACCCCACAACACTTCTTTGTCCCAGTCCTTAAATTAGCATTGTAAATCACATCTGAAAAATAACAACGCAAAAATCCAGGGTCTTCTGTTTCTCCTGTTAAGCAGTACAGCACACCTCCGTTGATGTGAGTGGTACAACGGATGAAATCCTTTAAAAATTGCAGACGTTGCAAAATCTGAACTTAGTCAATTTTTCTAAAATGCCTCAGATGCCAGGAATTAATTCTCTACCAGGAGTTACATTTGATACAACTACAGAAACATGAGCTTATGCCTAAAAAAATTAGGTTTTAGGTCCAAATAGTAAAGATGCAGCCATATGACATTGATACTTTCACTTATTTTAGTGGTATTTTTACTTTAAATTTATAATAATTTTATCCAAAATACTTATTTATACAATTAAAATGCAGATATACTTCTAAAACATAATTTTAAAAGCATTTTACTCAAGTTCACAGAGATTCCCCAAACTTTCAATTAATCTCTTATACCTTAAAAGAAAGGTCTTGCAATTGGAAAAATAAATGACGACAAAATGTACTGCCTTACCCGGACAGCCTCAGCTGTACTGCACCAAGTGATTTAATACAAATATTAATACTACTGACGAATACTACTGAACAAATTAAAACAAGCCATTAAAGCCTTTTAACTTGAAAAACAACTGATTGAAAACAAACATGTAGTTCTCGAACATTTTTTGACCATTATAGGCCTGGCTAGACTACAAGGCAAAGTATCTTGTTAACAAGCAACAGCATAGCTGTTTAAACCACAAAACTCTTCCCCACTTTATATTGTAAAGAAAGGCCTGTCATTCTTTAATTATTACATTTTGGAATCTTCCAGGGTTCCCATAGGGACACTGGAAAAATAAACACCATTATAACTCCTTCAGTAAAATATAGCCGACAAAAATAGGTTTGGATTAGGTTTAATGATTTGTAGTATCGATGTTAGTGGAAAAGTTTGTAAACCCTTCTCTAATTTTTTTACCACCTCTAGCAACAGACATGTCAACTTATAGCCAAGCAGTTTTATGAAGAAAGATACAGTCCAAGAAAAGAAAGAAAAAAAGAAAAAACCAAATAACTGCCCTAGGAATGCGCTGCAAATAGCTTGTTCCAAAAAAGGTCAATTTGCTTTATCATCAATGTTGTTTGTCTGCTGTGCAAACATCTGCTGTTCTTGTGGCAACAGCAATCTTAAGCACAGAAAACTTGGCCTGGCCAAGGGTCTTGGAAGGCATATCTTCAGACAGCCGTTTCATCCATCCAGCTTTCCAGACTATGAGGTTAACAGGCAGACTTCTTGCAACTAGTTTGGCAATGTCATATGAGCTGTTATAAAGACAGCAAACTGTAAGGTCAGGGAACGGTTTTCAAAATGCAATGTGCTCAAAGGGGCCCCTGCAATGCAGTTCTGTTAAAACACACAGGTACGCAGCCCTCCCCTGTTGACATCCCCATCCCCCTAAACAGAATCATCATGAAGTTAACAGAACACACCACCCTCTTTTTCAGAAGGAGCTGCAGTGTCCTTGATCATTGGTACCAGAGTGATACGCTGTCTTTGCAGCTTTTTGAGAGCAAAAGGCAGTATGGGCATTTCCTTTGGTACTTCATTCAACCCTACAGAAACACACAGAGGGATAACTTGATTTTTTCCACACAGACACCCCTTTTCAAGGTTGCTAGCCATGTGTGATACAGATTAGAGACCAGCAGTTTGCCGTGCCAAATCAAATTCTTCCTCCTCCAAACCAGAGGGTAAGTGTGGGCAACATTTCCCCTGGCTCCTCCAGGATCTTCAATTCAGCAGGAACCGAAGTTCATTATATAAAACTTTCAAATTTGCCAGCATGTTCTCTATGGTCACAAGCTGACAAGTCATACACAGAGTCTACGAAGGCGGCTACTCTCAAAAATATTCTATGTTGCTATCAATTGCTGTGGAGGAGATGGATAGATAAGACTCTACCTATAAAAACTGTTCTACAAAAACATTGGCCACCCCACCTGGCCAATACTTCCAATCTCACCCTGCCTGGGCAAACTGCACCACCACCCTCTTGACAAGAATCCTCACACTTCTTCAATCAATAACACATGGCAAGAAAGAAAAAAAAAAAAAAACCAATCTCCCAGTTCACCCTCAGGGGTAACCTATGTACAGAAGCAGTAAGCTAAGCTGTTTTTTCAAACAAGGTGAACCTGTCATGACTATTCCTTCAAGTTATTTAAGTCTCTATGGATCTTTCCCCACATTTTACGTTCTAGCCATTCATGCAATTTATGCTTCTAATACATTCAAGTAATAAAAATCAGTAAAAGGATAATTCTACAAGTGTTTGAAATTTAGATCTTTTTTCCAGTTGAAATTTGGACTAAGCTTCACCTGAAGTAACATGTTAAGCACAAAGAAGAAGAGTCAGCAGGACACCAGCTGCCAAACTAGGCATATAGAGGAGCACAGGTTCTACCCCTGGCTCTGAAAGGGGAGGATTTTATTACAACAGTCCAGCAGAAGAGAGGCAAAAAAATGGGTTCTGTAGTAGTGACATTTAGTTTCAACAGTCTGATTATCATATTTATGGGGGGGAACAGTTACTAGCATTATTTACAGCATACTTAATACCAAGGGGTTTAATTTTTAAACTCTTGGAGATAAAAGTCCATCTCCTGAACAGCTGACACAGGGAGGACCGCGACATGGTTGATAACCCAATGCAGTTTAGTACTGTGGTTACACACGTGATACCAAACCACATCACAATAATAAAACAGCAGTATTGGATGCTTTATTTGCAAAGCTAGTGTTATGTTCCTGCTTTGCTCTCTCTCCCTCCAGCTCCTAGCTTCTGTCTGCAGAGCCTGAAATTCAGATTTTTCAGGGCTAACCTGCTGGCTGGGGGGGAGGAGCTAGTGGTGAGGTCCCTCCCCCTCCCTCACCTGCTAAGGCCCCTTTCCCTCCCCAGCAAAGCACTGCAGCGAACCAGAGCTGCTGTAGGCATGGCTTGAAATTAAATCCAAGTTAGATGAAGATCATGTTGACTGTTTAAAGAAAGTGCTAAGCATCTGAGGACTTGAAGCAGCAATTGAAAATGCACCCCCACAACTGATTTAAAAAGAAAACAAAACAGAACAGGACAGTGTTTAGGAATTCCTCTCAGTGCTTTACTGATGCCATAGTTGCTTTTTGGATAAACAGGCTGGCTAACTCTCGTGGAAGATTGTATCCTCAACTGGCGGGTCTGAGTAAGATACCCATTTCTTACCTCCTAAAGGAACTACGAAACGTGCTTCCTTGGTCATCTGGGTATCACACAGCAAACCCAGCCTTCTGCCCACTGTATTGTTCAATGAAAAACACCATGTCAAGCCAAAACCACAGAAATAGAAAGCTGTATCCACCAGAATTGTCAACAACAATGGTGAAAGTTCATTATGAAGGAGCTAGATTGGAACATAAAACAACCACCACGGGAAACTAGCTGCTTGCCATTTCAAGAGAAAGCCCCCTTTCCTTCCTATAATTATAAAAATACATAGAGAGCTTTTGCGTGCAAAGGAGAAAACCCACATAACCTAAGAGACCGTCACTTAACTGAATACCAGAAGGCTCTCAGATTTCTCTGAATGCTGTCCTTGAAAAAATGAAAAAAAAAAATTAAAAAAAAAAAGAATAAAGCAAAAAAAAAAATACACTGATAGCTTTGTTTTTGAAAGCATTCTGCAGTTTTGAAATTTCTGCTAAATTCCTGGAAGGAATTTAACAAGTGTTTTTATTTTACAGGCTCAGTCCAAACCCAAAGTATTTATTTTCCACTGGCTTCTATCAGCTGTGATTATGAAATGTGTAAATAGCATTTTTGAGTTAAGACAGACCACAACTGGGGGTTTCAAAAAACTGCAGAAAGGAGGTGTGAGAGAATACTCCTCCCAAAATAAACAGTGTTTCTTAAAACAAAGGAGAAATAATTGACAATCAGCAAGGCAGAGCTGCTTGAAGTCTAATTTAATTGAGGGAAGACAAAAAAGACATCTCTCCTCTCCACCCACCTAAGACTGGCAAAACAGCACAAGAAAGCTTTGTTGCAGTTTCTGCCAACTCTCTGGAGGAAACCAGGGGCAAAACACTGCAGTCGACAGCAATAACAGCTGAATCACAGAACATTAGTTAAAGCAGTGTAAAAAATATAAACTACAAATACCCTTCTCAGTTTTAACAGTTAAGAATCAGGTTTCACGCCCTCGGATCATTTTTAACATGTTTTTCCTGATGAACAGTTAAGTGCCAGCATCAGTAAGTACAAGTTAAGAATCTGGCATTTTCCAAGAACGAGAAGCATGTTCACAAATTCCTGTACTATGGTATAGACAGACACAATATTCTGGATCCTATTCATCTTGGGCCGGGGAGAAGTAATCTGTGCTCATCTAGGTCAAGTGGAGACCATCCAGCCATCTTTGGCTACAGCTACCACAAAAGATTCTTCGACGGGAACTTCAAAATCAGAAAGAGAAATAAAATCTCCTTCCCAAACATACAGAGTAATTCTGTTTTTTCCCTCCCTAGACTCAGATGAAAAATAACCCCTGCATTCATGAAACACCCACTGCAGATCTGGGCAACACTTCCATACCACATCAAGATATAGCCATTATTTTTTTTATTACCATTCTTTCTTGTCACAAGAATTTCAGTAAACCACCCTATGGTTAAATATTATTATACCAGCAGCAAAGTGAAATATTGAACTTTAATTCATCCTGCTGTGCATTGGAATTCTGATGAAATTCTTGTAGCACGGTCAGTAAAATCTTTACTATAGGACTCCTGTTCCACCTAGTGAAAAGGGTGGAAATGCTCTGGGAGCAAGACAAGAGCAGACAGAAAAAAGGTTTTGTGATATTTAAAAAACCTGAAAGGCTAACAAAGGAGAAGGAGAAAGGTGGTCTTAAGCTTATAAAGCAGAATGCTGCTTAAGACTCCATCCCTCATGCTGTCACAGAGCTGGAGGCAAGTCAATTAAAAATCACACTTCTGACAGTCAAGCTTAAACTTTGCATTCATCAATATTTGACATGTAACTCAATATGCTGGTCTTTGACTGCCAAGAAAAGCTGGACATTTAAACTGTAAATAAAATCAATCGAACCTGTGTTTAAAATTACTAAGTGTTCTAAAGAAAATCAAAATAAACCAGGCATAAAAAATGAATACTTTAAGTAAAATTCTTTGTCCCTCAATGCATTACTTTTTATTATGTAAAATAGAGATATCACCAGTAATCTGACGAGGGTTTTGAAAAATACTATCTTACTGTTTGTGAAAGATTATGTGTTGATGAATATCAGAGAAAAAAAATAAAATCGAGTATTATGCATTAAACAAACAGTGCGCAACCACACAGCAAATGTCAAGGAGAGAGGGGAAAAAAAAAAGGGAGGGGGAAGAATTGACTGCCTGTCAAGTAACAGCTCTTCACTTTGAAGAACAGGTATTTTGTGACCACAACGGAAGCTGTAATACGTACTGTCTCAAGGGAGTTGTGGAGGTATCACTAATTCTGTCACTTCCTTTTTCACGTTTATGGTTTTGCATCCCTAATTAAAGAATTGTTCAAGATATATTTTATTTATAATTCAAATAATCCTCTCATTTAAAAAATAAAAATTAATCCTCTCTAGAAAATCTGCTACATACTGTAAAAACATAGAAGTGTTTTACCGGAAAAAAGCTAGCGACTTTGGTCCACAGAACACAGGCATCTGGTACACAATCCTCACTGACTAAAAAGACCAGTGCTGCAGGTTGCCGCTTTTTGCGTGGACCAGCACTAATGAAGCCCCCTGCTCAGTTTCCCAGGTACTTAGGAGTCTCCTGGTCCAATTCTGAAGCTAGAGAAAGAAGGATTTTAAGGGATACTCAACCATCTGCCTAATATTGCAGCCTGCCTTACATCCCCTTTTCTTGCCTCTCACAAACACACGATCCACTTTCACCTCTTCCTTGCTGTGACTCCTCATCCCAATGCTTTCCTTCTCAACTATTCGGTCCCAACCTCTCCCACAAGACTCATCATCCAGTATCACTCTGCCCTGCCCCCACACAGCTTTGCCACCAAACCTGATGGTTTCTGCCCACAGCCTCCCCAGTTTTCCCCACATCTGTACCTCACCTGCTTCTTATATTGGTCTGCTCATGTGTGTCTCTCTTTACCTCCAGGCCCCCATCCTGTTGCCCTGAGAAGCCACCATCTGAGCAAAGTTCTGCTCGTTCTCCAATTCCTTACTTATCCTTTAAAACTCTGGTCTACCCAGCTGGAGTCTCTCTGCCAAAGTCCCAGTTTCGGTGATGATGCCCTGCTACCATCCTTTCTCAAATTCCCTGATGCATTTCCTTTCTCCTTTTACCACCACCAGTCTTGAGTGCCTTTACTTTTCATTAAATTGTGACTAACAAACAAGGTCTTGAGCTACACAACATCAGCTTGCGTCCACTTTACTTTAGAATTTTAATTAAAAGGAAAAACTGTTGTCACAGTCATCTATATAGAGCAAATATACTGAGATCAGGCATTTGATTTTTTGCTGATACTGAGAGTTTCATTACATTGTATGTCAGCAGCTAACAGTATTCATTTTCATTTTTGAGGGAAAAAAGCTGTAAAAGCTCTGTAAAACTGAAAGCACTTTTAATTTATTTTAATTAGTTAAAGGATATGCTCTAAACCTTGTGAGAAGGGGGGTACACAGACTCTCCAAACTCTCCTCCTCTGAAGTGACTCGTTTGTGTAGCCATGTATTCTTAGCATATACTTGCACTCAGAACTTGTCAAAATGCACACCTGTCAAGTCTCACGCAGCGCATGAATCATTTGAGTCCTGTCTCTCACTCCTCCATCACGGTGCTTTTACCCCCAAATTCACTGCAAATCATTGCAGACACTTCCCAGCATGCTGCAAGGGCCTCAGAGCAGAAGGCTAGTAATGCAGCTGAGCTCTAACAGCAGGCAAATTCTTCTGCAGGATGTCACAGGCAAGCGCCCACCGTATGAACTGACATATCATGTAGCCATATACTTTGTTTCCTCTTTAAAAGCATGGCATAAACCTGCTTATAAGCACTTCATATACACCAGGTTTCACTGACGCTACTGTTCATATTTGCATTACAATAGATCTCAAAAGTCCCAGTCAAGACTGGAGAACCCTAGGTAGTGAATATCATATGAATGCACACAGTTTCACTCCTAATTCTGCCTTTATGGACAACACATTTGAAATGAAAGATGTTACATGAAGATCTGCATTTATGATCTATACCTGACATTAAATTGAAGTTCAAACACTAAAATAGAGTTCAAAATTTTCATAAAAGCAAGAATTACTTTGATATAACATATGTCAAATGGAAATATTAAAAACTATAGTAAGAACTTAGCATCGTGAGAAGGAATTTTGCCTAGGTTAAAATAATATACTTTTCCAGTCATGTTTTGTTCTTTAGAAGTAACCACTCATTGTCATTAGACATATTTTTAAAATAGCATTTGTGATGCAAATAAATAAAAAGTGACTTTTGAACACTGCCTGCATCAGTTTTACACTGTCTGATATATCCTATGGGTTACTCTGCAGTTAGTAAAAATAAGAAAATAGATCGTATTGCACTTCATTAATACATCACAGTAAAATGCTACTTCTGAGTGTTAAGCCACTGTAAGTGCAACGAAAAACAAAGATACACTACTGCAGTCCCTACAACTGCTTTTTACACAAATTTCAAGTTCCTCGTCACAAAAGAAGAAAACAAAACACTCTTCCTACGGCCACAGAATTTTTTCCACCTCCACAACTTAAGCTTCCACTCCACACACCCCTCATACCATTTTAATGCCATCACCCTGTATTATTTCTACTGTAAGAACTGCAAACTACTCATTTGCTTGCTCCTTGTATTCAAGCTGAGCAATGCAATTGAACACGTTCTTCACTGTCTGGGTTTTTTTGCATTCATAAAATGATAAAAAGACAATAATTCTAAAAAATGTGATGTTAAGTCATGTTTCAAGAACTCTTTTCAGTTTCACTACATTTTAGGAAATTTTGACTATAACAATATTCCTTTATTAAACTAACAGCACTCCTTAAAGAAAGATCTTAGAACTTCAGCACTCTTTCAGAGTTACCTTAAAACTAACATAATTAGAATTAAAACATAACTAATCATTTGAAAGTTCAGTGCCATTAGAATGTAAATTGTCTATAATAAACTTGATTTGGCCCACTTGAGAATAAAAACCGTATCATAATGCTTAAGCACATAACAGTGTACCAGATCCGGCACTCTCTCTCTCAACTACAATCATCTTCACTTTCTTCCTGATTAAGTGATCACTGTAAAATAATGATGATTAAGATATTTTTATTTTGACCGTATTTCACCTCATGGCAATTTTAATCATTCAATCTTCAGTGCAGTTGAAACACTAAAATCTACTACTACTTCAAAAAAGATCAACGATCGCCATTATTATAAATCACACTTTCAACAGAATCTGGATTTTGAAGATGACAAATATATTTCCCAACACCTGTAACTACCCTACAGCATACATTTTCTGTAAGTTGTAAGTTCTCACATAAACCACGTACGTCTGTGTGCGCGCATGCACATGCGTAAGAGATTCTTGCACCACAGCCCTTCTTGCTTTGATCCACACCTCCTTTGTATCACCAAGGACGTAGTAAGGAGTAATTCTACAATCCAGATCACTGATGGATCAAATTCTTTATGAAACCAAAGAGAAACTTTAAATTATTTTTCATTCAGTTTCTCTGTTCAGTTTTTAGGCCCCCTTATGCTTATATTACCTAAACATAAAAAGGTTTTCAAACCACCCTTTAAGGGCATATTGTTTCAAACTAAGCCTTTGGAGTTCCTAATCAATCAAATGAAGGGATTTGCTAAGCGGTACATCTGAACTGACTTTTGTGCTACTGAGCACATCATCTACTTCAGCATTCCTGTCGATGTCAAGTCAGAAATAAGAGAGACCTCCATACTGTGAACTCTTATGTGCATGTATTTGCCAGGCTGAGCCTAAATTAAGAGGCTTTTGAACCTTATTTCCTAGAGTAACACAGAGTTGTGTTGCTGTATGCCTGTTATGATAGGCTACATAAATTAAAGCATTTGTTTATTACTACATTGATTAAAAGCAATTTTTCTATAACAATAATTTTATAACGAGATATAGTTATTTGGTTTTATTTATCAGCTTAAGATAAGAAGAGGCAGCAAGTGAAACTAACATTCTTCCTGTAAACCAAGGATTAAGTGTTTCAGTTTGAAACTATAAACTAATCAAAGAGAAGAATTAGTATCAATACAAACTGTTCTTAATCTTCAAATTCTAGACATTTTTACAGAATTTTGTATGCTTTTTTCCCCCCAAATGTGGACAGGAGAGGTGGTCTCCTATGCATCCAATGCACTGGAGAAGAAACATTTCACAACTTGTGATATTAAATGCATAAAATATTCACTGAGTTCCGAAAATTCTTTGAATGCTTGTACCCAAGTTTTATCTCAAAAGTTTTCTTTACTAGAAACTTGAAAGGAAAAGCCATGGCAAGACACAGCACACACAAACAAGTTTGAGATAAGTAATAGGATAAGGAAGTTGGACACATTTTCAGAAGAGCACAGAACACAAATTCATTAATTTACATACAAAACGCAGCAGTTTTCAGAAAAGAGAGTACTCATTTAGCTGCCTCAGTAAAGCAACCACACGTCAGAAGTGGGTAACATACAGAAATTTTAGTCAGTGCTTATCATGTTTAAGTATTATCAATCTAGCTACTTCATGTAAATATTTAAATGGAAACTGCACTCTAATAAAAATGGATTCCAGTTACAGGTAATAGAACATTTTGAAAATATAAATCATAATTAAGTCATAAGCAAAATGAATGCTTTTCACTCTGGAATTAGTTTACAGAAGGTTTGTTCTACGAGAAAAGTACTTGTAGGGAGGTAAATTCATAGCTCACTTTTCCAAACGTCACCTTGTTCCACAGATCACAAAAGTGCAAGTTAAGGAGTTCACAGTAAAATACAAGCAAACATAAACATTTCTTTTTAGTATGGATAATTTATGCTCCACGTTATATGACTAAACCCATTTTGCTAATTATTTCATCATCCTTCCCTGTTCAGCAAGAGTCCCCAGTTCAAACACCTGGTCATGACACCTCTTCTTCCTTCAGACTTTAGTCCATGTTCTTGAGCAACATATTAAATTAGTGCAACCTTAACAAGACGGTGAAAAACAGTCAAAACGTTCTGAAATCCGAATCCTACAAATTCTTAACATTTATCCATATGAAAACAGTACCAAAATGCTATTACTAAAAATGAAAATTAGTCATAATGAAGCATCAAATGTCTATTTGGAATTAGTTATATTTGAAGGTATGGGTCATGAGTGTACCCATCCATGTAATTGCCCAACACAGCTTGTTAGTTTTAAACCACTCTTGACAAATGGGTCACGTCCTAGGTCAAACCTAGATTACTTCCATAACAACACACTGCTCTCCCTAACTGTTACAAAAACACGTGAGAAGTGTAGCTTTTCCCCTCCCACACTCTGAACATTGGTTTTTTTCTGATCTCAAATCCTTAGGAAAGTGTGGCAACTCCTGCCCTTATTAACACCTATTTTTAGATTGTTCCTCTGTATTTACTCAAAACTTACCACAGAGCATTCCTATTAGTTTTAGCTTGGCTTCACAGCATTGCTCATAAAAAAACCCCACGAATTTAATTTGTTGCCGTTTTTCAAATTCTCCAGTTCTATTTTAGCAAATAAAACTGATTACTGAAACCAAATGTAATATTCTTAAGCCTGTATTATGTGAAACATGAGGGAAAATTTAGCATTCATATGCAACACATGCAAGAATTCAAAATGCATTTCCCTCCAACAACTCACTGTTGGAGACTGTTACAGATTCAACTCATCCACTATTCATACCTTTTCCTATGTATCTATACCTCCCCAACTTTCTACTCTATATTGATACTTCTTTCCACCCAAATCTTCCTCCATTTATCACAAAGATATAATATTCAACTGACTGTTTAAATATTCTCAGTTTATCTCAAAGAGCATTCAAAAAACATCTGTATAGTACGAAACACACACCTGGAAGACCTGAATGCAGTCCAGATATGGTAACTACTGTAAGCAGCTATAGCAATATGCATTCAGAGGAAATAGGCTGCTTATCTAACTGCCTAAATGGAAAGGACTCTTTCATACAATAAGGTATTTTGGGATCACTTTCTTGTTATTTTTTCAAATAATGATGGCACATAAATTAAAAATGTTACATACAGCAGCAAACGGAAGGCTGGTATTTACAATAGTCATTGTGTACATTTTTTACAGCTAGTCCATAAAAAGCAAACAAACCCGAAGGGCAGAATACAGTCCTTATAAAGAACTGTAACAGAGGTGGTATTCAGAAACATTTGGTTTTCATCCTCTAGATTTACAATTGCTTTCAGAGAGACCTGGATTTATTTTTAAATTAATAATTTTGACTAAGCATCATCACCACCAACAAAACCTTTTACACTTAAATATACTTGAATTACTGTCGGGAGAGTGACAGAGAAATGAAAGAAGCAACACTCCTGCCATCACAGCACATGTCTGAATCCAGGTCTCCCCACAACTTCTACCCATCACCTGACTTGAACCAGATATGACTAAGCAGAAGATTTTTTCAAAGACAGTTCACTTTTTGCATGCTCTGCAAAAGTAAGTGGGTGGCAGGAGAGACTGCTAAACCCACACATACTACAATAGCATCCCCCCTTGCTTCTTAATCCCAGGGCAACACCCTGGGAACCAGACAGAGGGGTGGGAGCAGACATCTTCCTGTACAGGTGTTGTAATTGCGACAAACCCTTTAACTCAGGGACTCCAATCAACCACAAGGCACAATTCACAGGAAACCAAGCTTTATTAGTCACTTCTGCTCACAAAATTACTTCTGGGGGTTTGGTTTTTTCTGTTTTCGGGGTTTTTTTTTTTTTAATCTAAAGTCTGTGTGCAGACTCCTAGCGTACCCAGCAGATACAACTGCTTGAGAACCGATTACTCCCTCCAGCTCTTTTAGCAAACAGGTATTTAAAGAAAAAAAAAAAAAGAATAGACAAATATTTTGCATAAAGTTTGGGCAACTCCAACAACTTCTCTGATTTACTACTTCTTTGGACACACAAATACGGAAAAGATGATTAACAGGAAAGTGAGATCTCACTTTATGAAGCTGAGAAACCTTTCTCTAGAAACCTGACATCCACAGAATATTGCTCCTAGGAAAATAATTTAATACACGTTAATTTGGGAAATGACTGCAATGGGTTTTCAAGATGTCCTGGGCCCCAATCCTCAGAAGAATGCAAACATTTAACTTCTACTGAAATCAACAGGACACCTGTGACTACTAACTCTGTCAACCCTGATGCAAACTGCCAACTTCAGACAAGACAGAATTACAGAGTTGTGAAATTTTTTTGCGTACACAAGAGTTCATTACAAAAGAAAGGAAAAGAAAGGACACTTCAGAGAATGAGAATTAAGCATTCACTTGTGTGTTAGAAAGATGTCCAAGTCCATAAAAAGGGAGTAATGAATATACACAACACCCTCAACTTCCTCACCCCTCATTTTGTTTGTATTTCATTGCAATTTTTACCTACTTACACAGAGAGCTACACAGAACTTTAACGATAGGGAGCACCTTGATATGATTTACCATCAGAAATGTTCAACTCATTTCTTCCCTTGCTTTTAATTGCAATTGTTTCCCGATTTAATAAAACAGGTATTTATATACATTTAACTACAAAGGGCTCACCTTCCAATGATAATGCAATTCTAACTTTATAAATAAAATAGATTATACATTTGAGAGAGAGAGTGAGTTTAGTGGTGTATGTTAACAATTACTGCTTCTTCATAAAGTCACTCTGAGGGAAGTTTAAAATCAAATTACTTTCCTAGTTTCTTCGGAGTATTTCCAATTAAATCTCTCATAGCCTTTTCGTCAAACACCAACTTACCCACCTAACTTACAATGAAGTTGTTGGGATCTTGAATATCAAAATGTATCCAACATCAAACTTTCTCAGATGACTTACACAACCCTTGCAAAGGTTCCTTCTACTGGAGTGAGTTACTGCATGTTCTCCCAGCCATTGTGAGTTTTGCCTAGTTGGGATTTCCGCCCCCCCGTGTTTTCTGCATAAGCCACGGCGCAGCACCTCCCTCTATGTACCAACCTACAAAGGACCAATATCCACTGCAGAGGTAAATCTTACTGCTTGCTGCTTTATAAATTTCAAATAACAAACCACTCAGTACTATTTCAAGCATCAACAGAATCTCTAGCTCAACACAACTGTTAATTTAAATCAGGGTGTGAGAAAGAATGGAAAGTGCATTTGTTTTAACCCAACGTTAGTACTTGATTTAGTTTAATTCATGCTCAAAGATGGTAGCACCAATATTAATCACAGTCAAGTATACAAGCTGCACAGACAAACCTTTCACCCATATTGTGTTAAAGTACTTCTTTACAAACCTCAGGATAAATGGATGCTTTAATCTCAAAAGCCTTCTGAATCTCAAGAAGAATTCAACTTGAAGTCACGAAACAGTGACTATCAGTAACTTGGGTTGCTAGTCATCAAAGCAGACAGCACTCGCTTTAGCTTTTCCTCACTGTTACCAGTTGGCAGTATAGCTTGCCTAGGCTCCATCTGTTAAGCTAAGAACCACTCACGCTGCAGTATTTTCCCTGTTTACACTTATTTTAGCACATTTTAGAAGAAATGTGAAGTTTGTATTTGTGAAAGTTACCGGACTGATGAGTACTAGCTGTCTGAAATAAGGGCAGGGCAGGTTTCCCCACAAAGTACTGACCAACGTGCCTTATCTGAGTAACTTTTCTACTGACAAAGGAATTTCAACTTTTTTGGCTCAATCAAATCACAAATATCTCTGCTGATACTAATACAAAGATTAAATAAACAAGAAAATGCATTAGACACACTTCAATCAGCAAGGCCTAATGAAATTTACTCCAAGGGCTTAAGGAAACAAGCAAAGTAATTTCTGACTCATTAGAGCTTCTGTTCAAGACGACACAGAGAATGAACACAGCTCCAGAAGATTTAAGCTGGGCAAAAAAAGGAATTTTTACAAAAAGGATATTTGTAAAATCTAAATTCCATATCCACATCCACCTCCTGAAAAAATCTGTCCTGCAGCCTAAAAGCACAATGGCAGAATTCAAGCTTAGGGCCACTGCAGGAGATCAACAAGTTACTGAAATTAGCTGTCTGAATCACTAGAGGACTAAATAATACACACTCTCCAGCTGAAAGTCAATCTATTAACTTCCAGTCGTATACTGTAAAGAATAGTGGGTGGGCTGAAATTTGCTTATAGTTAGCTGAATTCCACTAAGCAAACAGGCTGCTGCACTCAAAAGGAAGTAACAATGATAATGAAATTATGATACACATCAGTGGAGGAGTTACAACCACCAAGCCTACTCCTCATCTATAATTTTTCCATGACTGTCAAGAGATAATAGGGAATAGTCTATGTCAGCTGAGCTATGGAAAAATTTTATTTTTATATATATGTGTGTGTACCCACATATATACACACATATATTCCGCATATATATGTATATTCCACTAAATGGAAATCAACACAGGAAGGGCATGCCTGTAGGTAATGCCAAGTTTCTTAGACCAACTTACTATCTCCAAAAAAAAAATCTCAATCAAAAGGACCAAAAAGGGAGGAAAAAAAAATTTTCTCAAATTTAGCGTTCTTTTTGAGCAGCACCATCTGTTTTCTATGGGAGATGGTGAGAATAGCTTGAAAATAACACGTAAGAGTGTCATTTAAGCAATCTTCGAAAGGAGAGGTTGAATTTGCAAGATCCAGGGGCCAAGTGACATACACTCCTGAAAAAGAGCTTCAGTCCTCCAATGGTGACACAACTTCTGCGGCAACCCAAGAGCTAGATTCTCTAGGGTATAAGTGGAATTCACTACGCCAAGCCCATGCAAGTAACAAAGAAAGCCAAATTTGGTATCAAACCAGCACCACAGTTAACAAAAGCAAATTGTAAGTATTAGTAATTAGCCTTGCTATTTACGTTTGGTGGCCAAACATCCCCTTTAAACAATATACTGTTTTGGGGTTTTTTTAATAAGAAAAAAACCCAAAACCTTCTTCTAAAAGGTTCCTTCCTCTCACAGAAGCACCTAGATTCCTATGTATCTTAATACAATTAATAGCCAGATGAAGATATTTATACATAAGTTACAGAATCCTCTGAGAGAAAAGTAAATAATTAAAAGACCACAACAAAACAACAGATGTCTGAACACACCTGAGGATGAGGGCTGCCTTCGAGGTGCTTTTTAATGCCCCAGTTGTTTTTTGAACCCAAGCAGAGTGGAGGCAATTTTGAAGTACTCTAAACAGCCGTCTCCTCCTCAGCCTGTACCACAGTCTGAGGAGTGAAGGAAGTGTAAAGTTTATCACAGACACATCCAAACTCTTGTGGCCCAGGCCCTGTGCAGATGTAAGAGACAGCACCATCAGAAGAAATCAAACCAAACCAACACCAAACAAATGCCCCAAACTGAGCAGACAACAGCAGCCCTGACGTGCTGGTAAAACAAGCAAAAAATCCTTTTGTGCAGTGTTACAACAGCTTGTCCTCTTCAGCAGAGGACATCACTGCGTTTCCACACAAAATGGGAAGTATGCCTCACCTGCTGCAGAGCTACAGGACATAGGAACTGAAATGAAAATCTCAGAATTTTTTTTTTTTTAAATATAGGTTTAAAGTGTAAGTTTGAAATAGTAAGGAAAAGGTAACAACGTTAACAAACAGGATGCTAAAACAAGATCACAAGCTTATAAGCAAGCTCCCAAGTTTTCAACTTAATTCTGAAGGAAACAGCAAATGGAGGTTCAATAAAGCATCTTTTCTCATAATGAAATATGCCACATTTTTTTCTGGACACCACAAATACATTTCAATGTCAACACCAGTGATTTGTATCTGTTATTAGAGGACCTAGTACAGCTGAAATGCTGCAAGGACATGTAGTGGTCAGAAAATAAATACAGTATCAGCGGAGAATCTTAGAACACTTGGTGAAAGTGGACAGAAAAGCATACTATAATGGCATTATGCTTAAGAGAGTCAAACAAAACTCTACGATATATTAAAGTGTAACAATGTTCAGGTGAGGGGGAAAAAATAAAAAAAAAAAAAAAGAACAGTTGAGGCCCCTGTGCTACATCCAACTTTTAGAAGAAAGCAGACAAGTAACTCGGACTCCACCCTTTTGGCTGCAGAAGAATAACAGACATTCCCAAGTTTGAATGGCTGTACAACTGCAAACAGTCTTACTACATCTAAAAGAAATAATTTTAGTACCTGCTCTTATTGTCACCTTCTCTAGATTTAAAATAACCAGTCTGTAAGTCAGCTATTTTCTTGAAAGATTCTGAACTATTTTTGAAAATATGATCAATTTAAATACCAAAGACTGCACAGACTTTTTAAAAAAAATGTAAATATAATTGCCCAGACATCATATACAATGATTTCCTAATTACTAGCAATAAGTTTTAATTCATTCCAAAAACTGACCAGTAAATTAGAGAAACCTAACTAGTAAATTAACCTAAACCAACTCACTGTACAAACAGAAAATCATACTCCTCTATGTGATGGCTAGAATCTACAAAGCTGTGTACATAAAGTACAAGGAACAAGGACCATCTTCATGCATGAAGTCTCATATGCTCTACTCACTATTTGAAGTCAAAGAAAAAGTATGCAATGGAAGGAACGCTGTGAAAATAACCTTAGGAACAATTTCTTCTCAGAGACCATGAAAGGTTTTTTTGGGCTTATTTTGTTCTGTGATTTGTTGTCTTTTTTTTAAAGAACTAAACTCTATCTTCCATCTTTGAAACAATACGGTGGTTTAATAAAGCGTGAAGGAGATTTAAGGAAGCATTCACGACTGATGTCACCAGGATGCATCTGAGAGCATTATAGCGTATAATCTGCATGATCCGGCATTTCTCCCACTACCTAAGATCAGGTAGAGAGGAGGAAAAATTACCATGACTTACTGGGGTTATGCAGGTTTATAGGGTGATTTGTTTAGCTCTTTCCCCAATTCCTTCCTTATCAAGTATAGGTGGTAGATAAAAATCTACTCTGTATCCTGCTTCTGTGCCTCCAGGAAAAGGAAATCTTTCTTTGTTCCCCATCCCATAAGCCCTGAAGTACACGTGACAAGAGTAAACAAGTTTTTGCCCCATGAGTAGTAATTTCTCCCACTGATCCAAGAAACAAACATTTTGTACATACTCAAAACAGCAAAGAACACTTTATCATTTTGCACATGGGGAAAATAATTATTTCTTGAGCAGTTTTATTTGGAAGATACTTCAAATTCCATATATATGTGTGTACATGCACACAAATTTGTTGTCAAGATTACAAGGCAGAGAGCAAGGCGGCAGCGAACATTCAGTTCTCGCCCTGATATTCTTGACAGAACCCCACGCACATAGCTCAGCACCACCTGTACAAAAATTTTAAACTGTCATTTTGAGATCACATTTTGACTTATGAAAATAACATACTGGAATACAGCAATGGATGCAAACATTTAAGCAAACAGATAACTGAGCAGTTTTAATTAAAAAAAAAAAAAAAGGATGTTTTGCATTTTATAAAGACCTTACCACACCAAACAGCAAACCTATGTTGCAAGACAATTCTTACCTATTTCTGCCTCGTTTGGGGAGAGATTTTAAAACATACATACACACATACTGTTGAGTAACAATATAAAGTTATATTATTTTCCTGAACTAAAAAGTATGCTCACCCAACTGAATTGTCCATTGGAACAAAAATCACAAGATAAAAACCAAAGATACAATAAATGGGAAGAAAAAAACTTTCTCCCATTACAAAAAATGAGGCATCTCTGACAAGAAGCATGAGGTCTTGTTGAGTAGATTATGCAAAAAACAGGATTTCTTCTTGAAGTCTTCTGCTATAATACATACGCCAGTATAACCATCTCCTTTCTTTCATGAGAGAAGAACTTTCTATTTTTGAAAACTAAATAGCTAAAGACACCATAGAAACAAGACAGCTGTTATTCAATAAATAATGTTAGGGGACTGTTATTGACATGATTGGCTTTATTTCCTCCCAGAGGAAATAAGAAAGCCATCTAAAAGAAGATTAAATTTCTTCATTCCTTTTGTTTCTTCTTTCCTTCTAGTCACTGGCTTCTGCTACTCTCTCCTTTTCAAAAGTCACCTTTTCTTCCATTTAGAAGTGAAAAAGTTGGTGATAACAAACATAACTAGGTTGGATAACAACCAAGGTGGCAACACCTGTGACCACACTATTCTCCTGCCCTCTAGGTCCTGGACAGTACTGCTGTTGCTATTTATATGATCGCGTGCACACACGGAGAATAAACACAGCTTTCGCATTTTGCTACGTAAAAGGTGATAGCCGCTTCTCTTGCTTCTAGCTCAACTTCTTAAATAGCAGTATCTTCTTATTAATACAAATAATAATTAAACAAAAGCCACTGCTACTTGTCACATCAACATTTCTTCCGATGATATGCATTTAAAAAAACCACTAGTCTAAAAATCAGTCTCAAATGAAACATGCTAATGATTTCTAGTGGCTCTTTAAGCATATTACCAAACATTCAGGATAGACAATCCATCAATTAAGATTTTATTTATTAATAATCAAGTATCAATTTAACCTTTAAAGACATAAAAGCAAATTAGATTATCAGTTTATTTTTATTATATGTCGTCACTCTAAGAAATATAATATGCAAAGTTATGTACAAATACAAATAAAGTGCTAGCAGTCCTGTTAGTACAGTCGAGAAACATATGAATGCTTTTAGTATTGTCTGTAAACAAAAGTTACAAAAAGGTGAAGATGAAACACTGTGTTTTCAATTACTTTTTTTAGAATTAGTTTATCTCCTCTAATCTCACAGAATATTATATCTAAAATGCACAAATTCATATGCTATAGATCTTTTACCTCAGAAAAAAATTCTCACAGAGTTCTCTCCCTGGCTATGACCTTGACACTAAGAAGCCCCTCTGCTACATGGCTGAAATAAAGCAAGTGTCACCTCCAATATAAAATATTTTGCAAAAAATAGTCTCCACAGCACTAGCTCTCTGAACATTTTTTTCACCCTTTCTCTCTCAAATTTTCAAACCAGCCTTGACAACAGAGAGATTGCCCTTAAAAGAACACTTAGGCATAATGTAAATCAGCTCTTCCCAGTCCTGCTTGTAAGCAACACTGTGGAGTACCTTGAGACCAGAAAAAAGAAAGAAAAAGTCTCCACCCAGGAGTTAACTATTCTTCTCTAAGAACGTGGGAAAACTGTGGAAAATGGCTTTGCCTGGTCTATTTGAATTCTGCCATTCTGTCCTAGGGAAAAATTTAAATATAATAGAAATAAAACATTTTCCTTGATCTAGAGGCAGCAAAAAGATAACAGGATTTTCTGCCCAGTGTCACTCTTAACTAAAGATGGCAGAACTTCCACACAGCTTCAGAAGAAGCTCATGCCACGTCTTTTTTACTTCCTTTTATAAAATTAGTTGTCATCAAGTGAAATTTTATTTGGATGAAATGTTGCATACTGTACAGTTCTCTAGAACAACCGTTTTTGCTCCAGAGGAAGTTGATGACAACGAACCCAGACTTCGCAACAGTTGCAATACTCATGCAAAATAATCATTTGCGAACACATGAAATACTAACATGAGACAAATATTAAAAAACACTCTTAAGCCAAGAAGTTACCAGTCTAAGATAGCTTACAACTGATTCCAGTAAGTAGTTCTGTTCTTGCAGGTAAGATTTTCAGAACTCTACACATCCAAACAACCAAACGAGCACCAAATCATGGTTACATATGGAGACGCCATTAGGTTTGGTAAATAAACAAAATTACTGTTTAATAAAAAAACATCAAGATCAGCTGGCTATTAGATTGTGTTATACTGATGAACCAGAACAAATGCATATACATACTTCCGCCGCACGTAAAATTACAGAATATCTGCCACAAAATCACTATAGCAGTGATCAAACTAGAGCCCTCTATATTTGGATTTCCCACCACTGCACTACAGCAACAAACAAACCCTAGCCATGCAGGTAGACTGTCATGCAAAAAAACCCCAGGAGCTGCTAGAAATTCAACTTGGTGGTCTACATTCAGCTCTCTATATGCACCAAGTATTCTAAAGTCAGCATATAAATAAAAGAGAATTTAGCTTTGCCTCTGTGACTAAGAGTCTGCCTACACTGCAGGCATTGATGTAGGAATACCCAGAGAAAACAGAGTACCAGAAGTCATCAAGCACAACCCTGCCTAACATTAGTACAGATGCACTGCTAGGATGAATCTGGTAGCACAGGTTCCTCTGTTTATTATAGCATAGATACGCTATTTTCTTCTGACATAATCTCTTCTGTCTTTGTAGCTTTTTTTTGCTGATTTTTAGAACTAGGCAGTTCCTCCACAAATCTCTGCATACTTCTCACTCTTACTTAATGTAAGCGATTGATCACTGTGCAAACATAGCTTAATTTTGCCCCGCTTCTACTCTCATATTATTTTCATTTGGCAATCATAATAGCTGTATTTCGACGAGAATATAAACACCCATTTGTTAAAACAGCCTGATTCAGTTAGGAGAAATAGCTATTTACTTTTGTCAACAACAGGTCAGCCTCAGGCAAATACAAAGTTTAACCAAACAGTTCATGTTTGCAATGTAACCTGCAAAAATTTGATTTAGGGTTACCTCTGAGAGCAACAATTTGATCTTCCTACAGTGATCTGAAGTATCTGTTCAGAACTGAGCAACATTTAAAAGGACAGGGGAAAACCTCCTGTTATACCTCAAGACCACAGAAAACGCATTTTAATTACGGATATATCAAGGACTTAAACTACTCAAAAAGTTGCTCAAGATTGAAGTCCAGATGCTTTAACTACTTGTTTCTTGGGATTTCTTAATTATAATGTGAATGACCCCATGAAAGAACACTTCCAATAGGATGTTATTCCTTCGTTATTGTGAGGACTTCTCAGCTTCCTTCCTGCACTCTACAAGATCTCACGATTAAAGTTGGGTGGTTGACCTGGAAAATTCTGCCTCATGTGATAAGACATTAAATTTCAAAAAAGACACAATAGCTAAGCACACAAGCCTTCTTTCAAAAAAACACAAAGAACACAGAACTCTTTGAATAGGCTTTATTGCTGTATTAATAGCTGAAACGCAGAGCAGCCGAGGGAGCAAAGCTCTCTTTTCCTCATTTGAACTCACTCAACTGGCACAGGATCCCTTTCCCACTCTCCCAATCCCTTGGGTCCCTACAAATCAAGACCAAAACAGGACCCAGCTGTCTCAGCATGTTGTTCAAGCCCATTCAATTACAGCTGGAAGGTGGAATATTTCCTGGCAAAACCTTCCTCTGGGATACTTACTCATATGAACAAAACGTACAGACTGATCAGGTACATTCAACCACTGCAGAGTATTAGGCTTGTTAAATATACTTCCTACACTCTGAAGAAAGTGCTTAAGTAGTTACAGCTTTAATTAAGCACTAGTAAATGAATTAACATAAAAAGCATTAACAGCAAAGAAATCACAAAGTTGTAGTTGTCCTGACCATCAATTAGGATGAGAGGATCTTTCTGCCAAAGGTCTGCAAGTCAGATTCTATAATCACGGTAGCGATTACAGATATTCCACTTGACTATGCTAGGCTTGTGATTGCATGTGCAAGATGAACAACTACTATAGAACATACACACACAAAGCAGTTCTGTTAAATTTAGGGATTTCAGTGGGGAATATTTCTTTGAACTTCAAAATGTTGCCACTTTTATGTTTGCTACCCTTTTGTCACAGGATTTAAAAACCATCTACAATGGTCCGGAGCCACACATGCTCCAGAGTAAAGTCATCAGAATGTCATCTCCGTTTGTCTGTGAACGTACAAGAGAATATTATCCAAAACCACAAGCTAAGCAACAGCAGTATTTGAAAATATACAGAATAACTCCAGTTATTTGAGTCAAAATGAAGGGGGAAAATTCAATCCTTACCACTTTACTCCTACCTACAGACTGCTCTGAGTACTCGCAAACAGAGTTGGAGATTGCTCCTACAAACAGTCTTCAATTTAGTTTTATTTTAGCCATGAACAAAAATTCCTGAAGCAGAGAACAGACAGATACACAATTTCTCCTCTCTCCCTTGCTTCCTTCACCAGGTCAGATAAGTCTTCTAACTCACTAGTCTTTGACCTCTGGATTGTGAGCACTTTGGGGCCTGCAAAAAGTTCACGAGTAACTGAAAGAAACACATGGATATCACAAACTTAAATGTTCTGTACAGAAGTCCACATTTCCAGTGGAAATTCTTTTTAAGTCAAAAAGGTAGAAAGCTAGTGTTAAGGGATTCCAAATACTGTTTACATTACCCCTGTAATTGAAACTTTTTCAAAAACTCTAATCAGATATGCAATTTACTGTTATTACTTTAATATTTATGTTATTAAAGCCCCTGTTAAAAGACATGGCTTTGCAAAATACTACAGCTTTCCCCCACATTCAATCAATACTTTAACCTCATAATGCTTCGTTAATGCATATTGACAACAACGGTAGCACATCAGAAAAACAATGCCACTTCTGAGAACAGCATAGTAATACTTAGTAGAAAATCTTCCGGGGTCAGAACTGATTCTCCTGTGGAAGTTTGTAACAGACATTCACCAACTATCTTTCTGAAGTGCTCAGAATCATAACAAGAGCAGCAAAAAACAAACAAGTCAGGAAATCCAAATAATGATAGCAGTAAAAACCCGCCAGCCACAATTTTGTTTAAACTGTCTACAGCCTACTCATAATAATTGATACCAGACAAATCCTATAATTATGCTGTAATACACTACTGTAGACAACACTTTGTCCTAAAAATTAAAACAAACCAAGAACATTTGAAATAACTACGTTCAGAAATACGTCCATTGCAGATGCGCACTGACATTAATGCTCAATCACAGTTTAAAACATCATCTGTATTAACCAAAACATCTCATGCTTGCTTTGTGTGTGTAGTATACATTTTCCTTTATAATATCCTCTTTGAATACCGATTAGCTTCGTTAGCTTTTATGCTAATGAAGATATGCAAACAAATACAAGCTGCACAACACAGGGTATCAAGCTCAGAAGATTCAGCTTTGCATTGATCTGCCAGTATTACTTTGTCAGAACTAGTGAAGAGCAGTCACCTCTGCCAAAGAGTTGTTCGACGTTTTCTCGTATGATCACCAATACAGAATCCCATAACTCACAATGTGCACCAATTCCCATGCTGAAACCTCTCCTATTGCAATCTGCTCTGTAATACTACTCGACACTGCTCCTGGTATGTTGCCTAAATGACCTTCAAGGGATAAGAGTTGTGCATAGTTGCCATATTATTTGCTTGCTTTACAAATATGATATTTAATAAACTGATAAAAATATGATTATTAATAACAGAAAAGAAATCAGAATTGATTAAGCATGTTGTATTTGGTACCTCATTTATATTACACTTAGTACCTCAACAACATAGCATCTTTAAAAGGCCTCAGAATAATGTAACATTTGAAATAGCAATTTATGTATGTATAGCACCCAGTAAGGAGCAAAAATGATTCATTAGCTCTGCAGCAGACAAAAAAAATCAAATTAGTTACACTGCTCTGAGTAAATAACAGCTGCAGTCTTTTAAGAAACAGTCAGCTGGTGTTAAAATTAGAGACGAATGCTGCTCCTGCAGACCATAATGGGCATTACTCTTCAAAGGCTCCAAACACGAGCCATTTGATCAACAGTGAAATGGATTTCAGAAAGCAAAGCAGCTTTCATTTCTGTGGCAGCTCCTGTAAGACTCGACACATTCTTCTTGTTTACTGTTGAACAGCTCTTTTTAACTATCTCCCAGCTTTCATTGTTACCTGTAAAGTTAAAAAGGGTCATGACAACAACTTGTTTACTACAACTGCAGAAGTGTTACTGCCCAGTTACATATTTAACAACGTAATTTCCTGTAAAATGTGTTAAATTACTCCAACCATGTTGTTATATCTTCAAAACGTTTTAACTAGCTTTTAACAAATATTTTTGTGAATGGCATGACTTTCTTCTAATACAATGAGTGCCTTAACCTGTAGTCCACATATTCCAGTTTCTTTATGTTAACATATTGAACATGGCCACAACTGGATCGTCAGTTCTTTGACAAGGGCACCAAAAGCTCACAAAACCAGTTTGCATTAAAAATTCAACTAACATCAGTACTGTGTATTCTAGATAAGACAGATGAAGTTTAGCAACTAGATCATACTCCATGATCAGTGCATCCATTTTTAAGTCAGACAATAGTATGTATCCATGTTCCAACCATGCATCTGATCATGAAATCCAGTTATCACTGAATGGGCTACAAGTCCACCTAGAGCACGGCCCTCAAGATTTTATAGCTATAGCAGAAATCTTGAGATTTCACTTGTTTAAAAATCTTTTATGTTTATAGTCATATATAAGAAAAGGCCTCACAACTTTGAATAAAATTTGGATAGCCCCAGAAAGTCACATTTCAACCAAAAAGTCTGCTCTCTTGCAATTACTATGTTTTACATAACTAAATGTCCCTACTGTTTGGAGACAGCTGAATTTCTCCTAAGTTAGACCAAGAGCAAATTAACTAACGCTAATGCACCACAGAATAAAAGAGCCTTAATGTCAAATAAAGGGCCAAGATGCAAGAACGACAAGTCAGCAGTTTAACTCGTTTCCTTCCGAAAATGCAGCACGTTTCCCACAAAGCAGAGAAACAAGAAAAAACCTAATAAAAAAATGACACAAGGCAACTAAACACAAAGGAACCATTCCCTGGCTCACCAGTGCCTGAGCGGCAGTGCTATGCAAGAACAACCAGGAAAGGATCTTTTGCCTGTCCCTTGCCACTCTTCCCCAAGGCTGTTCTCCTGACCTCAGCAATGCCAATGGGACAAACTACCTCCCACGAGAGCCAGCAGTACGGCTCATACTACCTTCGCCTTTCTTGTCCCTATCATAGTACCTTAATAGGAACCCACATATAAAGATCATTGCACTGGCGGAATCAAGGACTGAAACAGCACATTACCCTTTCAGTAGTTCTGGGTAACCCTCACGTTACTATGCAGCGCAACTGCTTAGAACTTCCAGGAGACAAAAAACTGCATGACTTCCAACCACCTTCAACTCTGATTCAACTGATGACTACAAACAATGAAAGACAACCCTTCCCTCCCCCTGCAAATATCAAACACAATTCATCTGCGAGTGGAACATTTATAAGAAGAGCTGGCAAGTTTTGTTAGAGTAAAATCAAGTATGAAGTCTGTGTGATTACACATTTGTTTGCAGACTAGACTGTACAAGCAAACAAAAACAAGGAAAAGGCTATTCTTGGAGGAAAGAGGTCTCATTACCTTTGCCAACAAAGGGCTAATGGAGGGGAAATGGAGTGGTTTCAAAGAAGTGAAAAGCAAACAGGAAAACTTCCTGAGTATCTCCCTACACAAGGGCTTGGAAATGAATTCTTTTTATACTAGGAAAAATGTTCAAATGTGTGTAACAATTGCAAAGCCTTAAAATACTGTTATCTCAAACAGACTTAAATACGAAACAAGATAACTATGTAGATTTGTCAACAGTTCACAAATACTGACCTTTTTACCTTCAAAGTAGTTAATATCTATTATAACTTAGTAGAGGAAACTGCCACACAAAATCCTGTATTTAAAATTTTTTTAAATGGTCAAAAATTCAGTTAAGAATACTCTAAAATAAAAGATTATAACATATTCTGAAAGGTACAGATATTTGTATCAATATATTATTTTATTTCAGGCAGTGATACATTTTTAAATGAAAAATCTCTCACTATTTCTCAGTAACAAAAAAATATGTGTACATTACACGTATGTTTCCCCTCTAATGGCCCCCCTTCCCTCTGATAGCTTTTTCATCTTACTTGGTGTGCACAGAACCTGGACCATTAAAATACAAGTTCCATTTTACACTGCTATCAAAATCATAGAAACATAGAAATAATTTGATATAATTTCTGTCAAGCATGTGCATCTGTGTAAGAGATTCTTTAATACTTACCTGTTTTTCTACTGTGTACTATGGCAACTTTATTAATTTTTAGAATTCAGGCATTAAAATATGTACGTATTACAATATCGATGATGTATATCAAAAAGGAATTGACTTCACGGTTAAAATGTTTGATCTACTATTTTTACATGTATGCAGAAAGGTAGAAGACAAAAAAACCTAAGTGCCTGGAACATCACAGCTTGATCTGATAATGTCATTTTTTGCATAAAACATTACTTTGAGTTTAGTAACAGCCTGATTTTGAACGCTTTCTGAAGTCAGTCTTTCCACATTTTCCAGTGCCCTTTACATCAGACATTTAAAAAAAAAAAATTTAAAAAAACCCTAACATGCACAACAGCTAATCCAGTATTAAATCAGAGATAATTATTTGATTCTTCCACATACTAAGCAGAGAACAGTCTTAATTCTCCCTGGGAACTAAGAGCTTAAAACATTTCTGAAGGGTATCAGAAATTTATGTAACTGTGCCTTAAAATTCTAGCCAAAACCAAGTACCAAAGCATGCAGATGGCTTTTTTTTATAAATATATAAATACATATATATATGTATCTGTGTGTACATTTGTGTCTACATATACACCTACACACACATACATATGTGAATACAGCATACCTATATTTACATAGAATTATATCCATAATTGAATAAAATTAATTAAAATTAAATACAACCTACAGATACTGCAGGTCCTTAGTCACATGAGGTCATTAAGAGCTATGCATTGCATAATTAGGTACAAGTCAACATGCCCTCAGTCTCTTGATCCAAAATATTTTGCTGTAGAGTAAATACTCAAAACATTTTATCCTAAAAAGTGCTGCAGAAAGTTTCCTCTGAACTCAACTGTTACTTGAACTTGAGTATATACGGGAATAAACATTTATTTTCAGATTTTTTGGATGTAATCCTCAAAACACTCACTCATTTAGTACATTGGAACAGATTAGTAAATCTGTTTTAGGCATTTATCACAAGTCTCATCCCATATATAGCCAAGAACTCTTTGCTGTTTGCTCTGCCTGCTCTCCACGCCCACATCTATGGTTTATGAACACCTTCTGCAACACTGCTACAGACAGTCACTCCGTCTTTCCAAGGAATGATTTCTCTTCCCTCCACCAGAGTTTTTGTCACTTTCACTCGACCTGCAATTGCTATGAGGAAAAAGGTGCTTCCTCTTTGACTACACATTAAGTGTTTTGACGTAATCCAGTTTTAGTTGTATCTTTATTTCTGATAAAAATGTGAGGAAAAGAAGTACAAAACTTCACATTTTCTCATCCTGCTAGGAGTTTTTAAAGCTGTAAAATTTTGGGGTGGGTCACAGCAATTAAAAGGCATGGGAAATACAGTGTAGTCAACAATTCTAGCTGCCCAAAGAGGCCATTTCAAGAGGATGGTATGGATTGGCAGGAAGTGTTCTTACATAGGATAGTCTTAAAACTTCTCTGAAGTATTTACACAAAGAGGAGCTAACTCTGCAAAGCTTTAAACTATGCTGGATGACAGGAATTCTTTTAGCTATTTTGTCACTTAGAACTGTATATAATCAAACATCAATTTCTGCATTTCCCCCACCCCCAATCTTTAGATTTTGCACAGACAACAGCATAAAAACATAGCTCAAGTGAGATGTTACGAAAAGATCCCTACTCTTTGCTGTGAAGCAAGTTCAACGAAGAAATTTTCCCAAAAAACAAATCTAGATTACTCTTCTAGATACATTTCCTGGTCACTCTCTGATGACCCAAGCAGGCTAGCAGAGCCACCCACATTCCCACCTCTGGCCCAGGCTTCTAAACCAGATAATCGGTCATCATAAATCCATTCGCAAACAGCATGCTTCTTCCCCGAATTTATTACTGATGACAACAAAAAATTATTACATCACACAATGTTCTTGATGCTTCAAGAGGGGAAGGAAATTAACTGAATTCAGTGCAGATTCTGCAAAGTCATTTTCAATCATCTTCAAACTACTTTTTTTAAATCCTACTGCTACTCGTTCCAAAAGACTACTTTCCACAAGTTATTCCAGACAATCTTCAGATACTATCAACCTCTTTAGTTAATTTCCATTATTTCTGAGCTTTAAGTTTCATTTTAAGATCCAAAGAGAAATGTATTTAAGATACATATGCTTAGCTCAACAGAGGAAATGCACACTAACATTGTTAGTACCAGTTTCAATGAACGGATAATTTGTCATTCGTGCTGGTACAGCACTTCCACCACATAAGTTTGAGGTCAACAGTTCTACCAGTAATTTCTGTTGGAGCTGCTGAACACTCTGTACTAGTCTCTATTAGAGAGAGAGAGAAAGGATTACAGGAACAGAATTGAAATAAAAAAGAAACTGAAATTCCTATTAAATCAACATCCCCCAAACTACTGTGCCTAGTATTGCTATCCCAATTTGTCTCTACCATTACTGCCTCCTCCCTCTCTTTTTTCAAGTCTCCATATCACTTCCTAGAGGGCACATGTCCTAAGGGGGCTTTGGAGGTATACTCTAACAACCCAAACTGAGGAAGACTGCTACAGCTATCCGCATCTTGCTCAGTACCTACTCCTACACTAGCTCATGAAGTAGGACAGAAGCACAGCAGCGTGGGTTCCTGGCCAGGTTCAGCAACCCTTTTATCTTAAGGATACATTTATGTCCCACATTTATAAATTAAAAAAAAGGCCTAATGGTAACAGCATATGCAAGGAAGAAAGCAAATGCATTCTGATTAATTGTGTCTTTCCCTAGTTTTACTTAGCACTGTAATAAATGCCTTTAAATTACTTTAAAATGGAAAGATAAAAAAAATCTGCAGCTGTATCTAGAAAGCTCATCTTCCCATTCCTTCAGAAAAGTTTTATAAAGAGACTGACACCCAACAATGCTATTACTGTGCCTCAAAAGTTACAGAAGAGCAGGTCCCAACCAAAAGTTAAAAATAATTACAAATTTGCATACTGCTATATCCTGAAAGTAAGAGCTTCAAAACAAGATATAAACTGTTCTTGATCAAGAATGAGGGTGCAGACTTGTTTAAATCAATTTAAATGTGCTGTGTTCTCAGACAGGATGGTCTCACTCTCCTGCCATAGCCTTTCCTTCTACAAGCACTAGGGCTTGTGTAGCTGAATCAGCGCACTGCTCCAGCTCAAGAACAATGAGCAAGAAGTCCTGTGTGCCTCTGTGCACCGCTTACCTTTCAAAACCCCCAAATGCAGCATGCACACGCTACACTTCTTTTTTCCTTTGGGCGTGTTTGCATTTGACACTATTGGCTTTTGTGGGTTGTTTTTTTTTTTTTTAAAGTGACCCACATTGCCAAGTTTTCATGCACAAATTCTCATCAGCAATAGTTCTATTTGCTTTCAGATCTTTCATAAAAATTACTCCCCAGCTCAAAAACTGTTAGCCATTCTGTGCGTACGTTGCAAAAAGCACCACCTTTTTTAAAACTGAAGTACAACGCAGTCCTAAATCAAAGATAGTACTCTCTGCAAATACAAAATTATTACCAAAAGTAAGTAGAGAACAAAACTGGTTTCAGCCACAGGATTTCCTGTGGTTGTAACATTACTCTTCAGTCACATAATCAATTAAATGTGACTTCCTATGACAAAGCAGGAGGAAACCAAGAGGAACTTACTCATCTGTCAACCAGTATTACATCAAAAAATTACAGCAAGTCTCAGTGATATCATAGACCACAAATAATCCACAAGTTTCTACAAAGAACACTTAGATTTAGTGAAAGCAGAAAACCAAAGAGATTAGAAGCACAACTGCAGATAAGCAATGACTATGCATTAACACACCAGCTGTGATTTATTTCTACTATAAGTAACTTTTGCAAGCCATGAGGTGTAACATCAGGCATCTTTCCGTTTAGGTGATTTGATGAATATACTTACAATAAGTCAAAATTACATAATCTGTACATCTGTAACCTGAAGGTCTGATTTGATCTATACAAACAATGAAATAATACTAGCTGGTATTAAATTAGCAGCATACCTAAATTAGCCATAAAAATACACACTTGCGGGTTCACTGAATAATTATGAAATCCAAGATTTCAAACTAAAGAAAAATCAAGACAGCTACGTTGCAGATATCTTTGCCCTGTTCTCAATTACTACATAAGGTATAATGCAAATACATGAGGTAGGAAGGAGAACAGGAGGAAACAAAGGGTATGGAAATGTTTTCCAGTAAGCACGTATATTAGCATACAACCTGCACAGGGCTGCAAATAGGTATCTGAAAAGACCAAAAGTTGAAGACACTGCAAGTAGCTACAAATATCTTAAATGTGGCTTAAGAGTGGCATTTACACACTGGGCTACAATTGTTTCATTACTTAAACCTAATTTTAACAAAAAACAATAAACAAGTACTTAGTAGAAATGTCCTTGGATTAGCTCCTTCCATGTTCTCCATAAAACACACACTACTAATCACCCAAATAAACATCAGCACCATAGTTGTAACAACATTCCTACTGTTGGACACACACTATTTACTGTCTTTCAGAAAGCAGTACCTTGAAACAAACAGCAAACAAGCCATACAAACATCAAGCTATTTTGCTTACAGTAAATGAAGAGTTAAAAAGAGTTAGGCATCTGCAAACCACAGAGTGTAATCAGCCTATACAGTCCCATTCAATTTCACAGCTCATTACCTGGAATAGATGGTTAAAACCCATACCAGATGGATTTTGTACAAGACAACACTTCAAACTGTATTTAAAAATCCCCACTCAATTTCAACATGACATATGTGGTGTCTATGTGTTGTCTTTTTCTCTTAGTATAGAGACTATCTTTAGATTCATTTACTTTTTGCTCTATTAGTTATCACACAGAGAAACCTATTAGTACAGATACGTGTGGTTTTCAAATGAGACATGCTGACTACAGAAAAATGACTAAGATACCATGCAACCATTATTTCTGAACTGGGATTTATTCACGTTAACTATGTAATGACAATATTTAAACATAACCTGTAGCATATCCTTAACAACCATTCTTTTGAAAGAACAAGAAACTTCTAATGCCAACGTATTTTGTCTAAACCAAGACTAGATGACATTGATGTGATATGATGTTACAGTGCTCTGATCCACTGAAATTCACGAACAGGCTCCAGAAGAAGCCCTTACCCGGTTTTCCTTTGGCAAAAACCTTGATGGATACAATAAGGAACTTCATAAAACCAAGAAGGCAGAAAGAAACTGCTGAAAATCCCTCACTGGCAAGGGAATCACAGAATCACTACGGTTGGAAAAGACCTGTAAGATCATCAAGTCCAACCATCAACCAACAAACCCCACCATGCCCATTAAACCATGTCCCGCAGTGCCATGTCCACACATTCCTTGAACACCTCCAGGGATGGTGACTCCACCACCTCCCTGGGCAGTTTATTCCACTGTGTCACCACTCTCTCTCAGTAAAGACATTTTTCCTAATATCCAGCCTGAACCTCCCCTGGTGAAACTTGAGGCCATTTCCTCTTGTCCTCTCACTCATCACTTGGGAGAAGAGGCCAACACCCACCTCACCACAACCCCCTTTCAGGTAGTTGTAGAGAGCGATGAGGTCTCCCCTCAGCCTCCTCTTCTCCAGACTGAACAACCCCAGCTCCCTCAGCCGCTCCTCATCAGACTCATGCTCCAGACCCCTCACCAGCTTCGTTGCCCTTCTGTGGATGCGATCCAGCACCTCAATGTCCTTCTTGTAGTGAGGGGCCCAAAACTGAACACAGGATTCTAAGTGCGGCTGCAATTATAAGCCTACAGCACCTGGTATTCCCAGGTGGTCTCCCATCCAAGTACTAACCAGGCCCAATCCTGCTTAGCTCCTGAGATCAGACAAGATCAGGCGTTCTCAGGGTGGTATGGCCATAGGTCGTAGATCTTCCAACATGCTGGAAGATCTAATCCTAATAGGGTTTTGCCATTTCTAATTTCTACAATTCAAGGAAAATGAAAAGGCTTTGTCAGGGATGAGCAAAATCACCATAGTGACCAAGAGGAAGCAAGAACTAAATATAAACTACCTATTGGTAAATATTCTTCTATATAGGTTAAGTAAAGAATGCATGCAAGACTTAATGTACTTTACTGGAATACATTGTAACTACCCTGCCAAACTCAAGTCCCTGAGAGGAAGCCATACACTTATCCGAACTATTAAGTTCTCTTATCAACTCAGGATTCTGCAGGATGTCATCTAGCTACCATGAAAAAAATCAGTTTTGTAAATTGAATTCTGCCAACTGGAATACATACAGTCCTATCCGAAGTGAAATCTGTATGTGGAGAAAGACACGTCAGTGCCTTGGAATGACTTCCCTTTCTGCCCCCATCCAAAATGTCGTCTTCCTGAACTCTCTACTATAGTTGTTTTCCTATTAATCTCAAACCTCAAATTTATTGGTTTTTTCATTGTCTTTTTGTACCATCAAAAAGAGAAAGCATCTGGAAATTACTTATTTTTAATATACTTTCTGGATAATACCTAATAACTTAGTTATAATTACAATTGCACAGCTTATCTTAGCCCAAAGTCAAACAGCAGTATGAGCTTTGACCCAGATTCAGAAAAGTACGTGGTTAAGTACATCCTTACACTCGGGAAAGCACTTCATGATGTGAAAAAAGGCAGCCACTGATTAAGGCTCATTTACACCTCTCGAACAATTTTATTTTCATTTATAACTCGGGACCTTTTCTTCCTCTTCTCGCTGACCACAAATCTAACCAATCCGGAAGAAAATGATCTCTTCATTTTCTATATTAACAGGATACAACAATATCTGAAGATGGCTTTGTGCCAGAAACTACATTTGACAGCTGTTTCAGACCACAGCATAGCTAGCACATTTTCAATGCCTAGTGTTGACAGGGATTACTTAAAAACAACTGTACTAGAAGAAATTGTTCCGCAGGCTATTCCTCAGCAGGGTCTTCATGAACACAGTAGTCATCAGAGCAAGTGCTAATTTGTATTTCAAAACATTGATTCCAGTAAATATAGCAAATTCTTTTTTATAATTCACAGTTTCAGAATACTTACTTATCTACTAAGACTAATGGTGGAAGAGTAATTCCAGCTTTCTGAGCATATCTAAATTTCGCATCCATGGTAAAGTGAAGATTGATCACTAACTAGCGTACAAGACTACAATCTTTTCACATCTATTTTCAGAATTTCCTCATTTAAAATAGATAAATTTTAAAAGCCAATTACTGAGCAGAAAGAGGGTTTTGTGGTTGTTGTTGGTTTATGTTTTATGTACTTTGCTCCCAGTGAAAAAAGACTGATTTCTACCACAGCAACTGTGAACTAATTTTGCCTAATTTGTGGGCAAACCAGTAACAGAGTTCACATGCTAAAAGTTGTTCCTAAAGGGATTTAAATACAATACACAAAGACTTCACATAAAAACAAGAAATGGTCTAGTAGTTACTTAACACCTATCAGAGATATTCTTTGGTCTCAAATTGGTCAAATGAAAAAGCTCCTTTATAGGTCTGAAAAACAGAAAGCTAATGAAAAATCCACAGATACAGTGCTAAAATTTAAAAGCTACTTCTGTACCATTAATACCCAGATGTCAACAGTTTTTCTTATCTAGTAACAGTCAGGAAAAAAGTCTGAGACACACAGAAATGGTCTTAAAATTACTATAGTTGCTGAATATTTCATCAGCTGTTGCTGTTTACCTGCAGGGTATCGCATAATGCAAAAGGGACCTACCAGAGAATGAAAATGGCTCAGTATTTAATGACTGCCCAGATTCTCAATAATCAGGTGCTGCTTGGGCTACACAAAAGACAGTCATCTCAAGACTACCAGTTATATTACTTGACACATGACCAATGTGTAGCAAACTAGCCCCACAAACACCGACTCCGTCATCAGCAGGAATCAGACGGGTACATTTGAGAATGTAACTGGATATAACAAGCAGATTCAAGCATCCGTAGCCGGGGAAGCGTCATTCCCAGGACTGCTCTGCGGCTGCAGAAATGGAGACGACAGCGGCAGCAGCTCCCGATTGCTCTGTGTTTGAACATGTAGGTGGACGATGGACAGCGTTTGGTGATTACCACCGCTGGTTAAATTGTACCTGAAGAATGGCTGTTTACCTACTCCGAGAAAAGGACAACAAAATGGACAGAAAGGTGCAATGGCCCAGACCCAACATAAAAACTTCGTACTGTATGGGTTTCAGTTCAGTGTGGGCAAGCGGAGCCCCTTCACAGTCCTGAAAGTTAACTTTCAAACTCTCACTTTGCAAGGTTGAAAGCAACACCGGTAAACTTTAATCTTTATATATAATGACCCAAAACCTGAGGGTTCAAAGTTGATTCCACAATAGGCAAGTAATTTTCAACTAGAATTGGAAAGCATCATAAGGAGAAAAAAAAAAAAAGAAAAAAGAATCTTTTGTTTGAATTAATAAGATAGATTGTTGTTACAATTCTACTTCCAATTACAATTCTACAGTTTTGTTGCACGGTGGGACAGAAAGCGCGGCTGTGCAGCAAGGCGGATAATTGAACACCACCTAATATCAGTGCTAGTCATCTTGACCTGTCCTCTTTTACTTGCCTAATTACCAATTTATGAAGGGATCGTTAATCCAGTGTAACAGAACCAACTTTAACCGTGATTCTCGGCTACTTCTTACCATTTTCAGCTATTAAGGTGCACTGGTGCCCGTGGGGAGGTGTTGGGAGCAGGGGGGGCTGTGGGGAAATCTCTGTGAGGAGAGGCCGGGGCTGCCCCGCGCCGGTCAGGGCCGGTCAGAGCCGGTTCCGCAGCAGCCCCGCCACAGGGCTCAGCACAGCCCCTCAGCCACGGTGGTGGCAGCATGGGGGAAGCGTGCTTAAGGAAGGACAAAACGCCACAAAGACGGAGAGAAGTGAGGAAAAAAAGTGAGAGAAACGGTCCTGGGAGCTCAGAGGAGGAGGAGGTGCTGTAGGCGTTGCAGCAGGGACTGCCCTGCAGCCCCCAGAGAGGAGACCACAGTGGGCCCTTTCTAATCCGTACAATAAATATAAGCAAGCTGCTAAAATGGCTTTCCCATACTGCGATGTAAAATATGCATCTCTCACAAAACACGAACACTCTTCAGTCTGAAAGAAAGCCCAGCCATCCGATGTCTTTATTGGCCACTCGCTAGCGTTAGCTTTGATGTAGCAATTAAGGTCAGTGGGAAAGCACTTCAGCTTCCTTTACATTAGGCTCTTCAAATACAACAAGAACACCAAAACACCGTTTTCACTCTTTGGTAACAGTCATTCATTCGATATTATCTAGTGATGCTGTGGGCCAGGCTTCCAAAACCAAAGATACCCATTAAGGTACTTAAAATGAACCCAAGTAAACCCAACCTCAAACATTTAATTACTTCCTATCTGGACCCCACAATCAAATTCCACTTAGCTGCGATCCATTTATGGGAAACTATATGCCTCTAGCATCCCATTTGAAATGCAAGAATAAACTTCAGAAAAAAAATTAAGCGTGGTCATGCCTTCCTGAAAAGGGAACTGCTCAGAGAAACATGGAGCATTTGGAGTTATGTTTCACCAACACGGAATAACTTTTCTGAATTAGAAATAATATATGATTTGAATCTTTGCAACATCCTCCTTCAGCTTTTACCCACAATTTAATTTCCAAAATTAAAATATATTTGCAACATCCTCCTTCAGCTTTTACCCACAATTTAATTTCCAAAATTAAAATATATTTGTAAATGATCCAGGCTTTAATCAACAGAAATTCTTTACAGAATTTGTTATTTTAAGCCTTCAGAAATACTAAAACAAGAAAACCCACAAGAAAACCCAGCTGATAGCCTGACTTGCAAAAAAACCAACAACCCACAAACCTCACACACCAATACACCTAGACATTCACATAGCTCTACTTATCTTAATACGTTGCAGACTTTCTGTGTGTGTATATGTATGTATTTTAAAAGCCTATAATTCCTATTTTACCTGAATGGCCAGCAGATCAGCAGCAGTTATTAAATAAACTCACACTTATTTTTCACATTTTAACACTTATTTTTATATTGGACTGTGCTTTGTTCTCCCACAACTACCCATCTACCGGTAAATGCCCAAAAGATTACTGAATAAAAATAGTATTAGAAAATCAGCATGTACATCTGTTTAATTAGAAACTGGCTATACAGAACAGAAAAGCCATTTGTCTTTTGTTAGAGCAGCTAGAAAACAGAAATTTATCTCAAAAACAATTTTAAAACATTATTTTAAATTAACAAGCTTTGCATGATACCACAGTCATATCTGAGCACACAGAGTGACTTTTTGTAAATATTATGAATTGGACAATGACACAGTGTTTGCCTAAACTGAGAAGTTTTGTACGAGTCTATTAACTGTCTTTTACATGTAGATATGGGAGCCAGAATAAATTGCATCAAAAAACCACACACCTTCTCTTTTGTATCACATGCCAGTTGACATGTTCCCATTATTTAACAAAAACCTCATTTCTTTGGAGTTTGAAATAATCAAATTTCATAGGTGTTCCTTAAAACAATGTTTTGCTTACAAAACATCAACAGCAACATGATTACTGTATCACGTTGTTACAATTGCCTGAGATCAATGGTGAAGTAAGCACCAAAGAAGAAATGCTGCAGCTTGTCCTTACTTCAGGAGCAGTCAAAATGTGGATGAATACCTCAGGTAGCTCTTTGGTAACAGCAAAATACGGTCATGAGGACTTTGCTTTTGTTCTTAAGAACAGAAATGTTCAACTTAAAGGATTATTTTCAGTACAAGCTTTACTGTTTCCCCACAAAAAATCAGTTAAGAAGTTGACAATAGTTAAAAACATCAACAGATGATACAGACCGTCTTCTAAAAGAAATGCCAAGACATTTGAACCATTTCAGATTTCTTTTGGATTCTGTAACTGTGCCACTTCTCACATTTTCATCTGAAATGGCCTTGTAGCCAGGAAAAAAAAAAAAAAAAAACAAAAAAACCAAAAACCACAGCCAAAATATAGACACTTGAAACACCTTCACTCGAGGTGGTAAGCATGGGTGTGTCTGTAAATTAGATCCTTCTCACAGAACTAAGTAGGCAGCAACACTGCACAACACTTCATATAAACCTCTGATTAAAAGGCGAGTACTGGGCAGGTAAAAATAAATTAAATGGCTCTGGACAGCTCTGAAGTGCAATACAATGGCTTAGCCCTTCCGTATGCATAGAGTTTAGTTTCCCCGTGAATATGGGGTACACAGGCCATGACCTGGCCTCTCCCAGTCTTCTCCGAGCATCGCTCACTGGAAACTCCAACAGATTCACTTCAATTAGTTCTAAGGACCCTTTGTTCCCCTGAGACTATCAACAGACAAGGCTATGACAGAGACCCAGATTAAATTATTAATTTATTGCTTTCAATACAATACATTTCACATCAATTCCCCAAAGCACATCACGTATTACCGCTAAGGAAGTCCCAAGACTCCCGAGAAGCATGTATCAACTGTTGCCCACACTTTGCAACTAAAGAACAGAGAAAGCAAGTATCAGGAATTTGATCTGAATCAAAAATGAGGACTGATTCTGCTATAAAACACTGCAGTAAATAAAATACAAGGCTGTGCCAATTCTTTCCTCTTTTAGGTATGGTAAACCCATACCATGAAAATTCACTGTTTCAAAGGAGACAATTAAGAAGGTACTGTAGACAATTTCCCCATACCCTGCAAATCTACTGTCAGACTGAACAGAAGTATTGCTTTTCCAGACTTCTATGGAATTAATCAGAAAATACGAGCAGAAAAATCATAGTAATTTGCCAGTAAAATCTGTCTTGAATTTCCCTAGCTAGATCTGCTAAGCTATTTGCATCATTCTGCACAAATCAGTAAGGTTCAGCAACCTTTCTGCCTCCTATATAATCACACCATTACCACATGTATCTCCAGGTACAGCTCTACCTCTACACTGAATACAGACAGGCTGCCAGGAACTCTGTGGATTGAGTATCCAATACTGGTATTAATGGACTATCTTTTTAAGGATGCCTAAAGAAAGATTGTACCCAAAGAGATCTCAGGTCTAGTGCACGGTGCACAAGCTTCCAGGCGTAGGGTCTGAAGAGTTAATGAGTCACCAGGAGCAAGAAAAACTTTAAATAAGAGAGGCTGCTCATGAAGTAGTAACATGCAAGCAGTTTAAAGCATAACCTGTATACTGTTCGTTTCCTTTCTCCAAACAGCGTAGAAGTAGCTGTATGGATGTTAAGGATTAAGGATTTGGCCATTATTGAAGGTTTTCTCTCTGTTGAAGGCTTTCCTCTGTTCTGCACTCTATGAATCTGAGCAAGAGCACCAGGGCTAGACGTATACCTACCAGGGCAGAGACGAGGGGCTCAAGATGCCCACACCTCTGTCTAGAGGAAGGTTTTTCCTATACCATCTAGGCAGCACAATGGCAGCAGTGCTGCTTTAAATATTCTTGTGATTAACTGAGAAGCAGCTTGCTTTGTTTCTGTTCTTGTAGCAGTGAGATTTTAAAAGAGGAAAGTACAAAAAGCAATACTTCGCATTTTGGAAAGACAATGGGCGTTATGCTTCTTCTTAATTTAAGGTTTGGAAAAGTATCTTCCTACTACAAAGCCTACCACTAGAGAAGGAAAACATAGTGCTCTTTTCCCAAAAATGGTGAAGCGGAAGAGATACAGAACGTCCTTTATCTTTGGGCCTGGATGCTGTCTTGTAGCCACAAGTGACTGGAGGTGGAATTGAAACACTGGCTTGCTTCCCTACTGGCTGAGGCACATCACTTTGAACAGGGAAACATCTTGCAGCTGTAGCTTCCGTAGGATCACCCCTCCCTCAAATGAACACCAAAAAAACCACATATATATGTTTTGGACTATGGCTTTAGAGTTACCTTTGGGTGTTCCAAGATACAACAGCATCAGCTGCAAAGTGTTAGTAAGGCAAACTGACAGGCGCACTATGCAAAAGCCGAACTACGCTCTCCTTAAGGTTGAGAGAAGTACATGACAGAAAGCCTCTAATTTAGGCAGACAGGATCCCTCTCTGGAAGCCTTTAAATACATTTACACACTCTCACTGAATCTACAGGAATTTTAAACACGCACTCTAAAATGCACTTTACTTCTCCAACACAGACTGTCTTATTTTAGGCACAGCACACCCCCTCCTTAGCTATCTACAACACACAGTGACACAGAGACTAAGCCAAATGAAACTTGTCACCACTTCTTTTACATAGATTTTTCCCTTTCCTCATCTATCAGTAGCTCCATCACACCTCATTTTAATTCAGAAAAATTCTACTCATCTCTTGCAAAACAGAAGTTGTTTTCAAAAATTGTATGAGCTATGTTCAGAGAAACTGGCTGTGCTGATCAACAACAGCTGCAACAATAAAGTAGGTAGAATAAATATATTATGATTTCCATGCATGCCTTATGAGGTACAATTTATAAAGTGAATACCCTGTTAAAAAAACCCCAAACACAAACAAAAGATAATTCATTGGAATAAAACTGTGGCTGGACAAAGATGGGTCAAAGAAAAAACAAAACCAAGAATGGGCTAAGACGTCAATGCTGAATAAGATTAACGTTTGGGGTGGTGACAAACTAGAGGACGTGGACGCAAGAATGATGACAGTCTACGACCTTTCTAATGCTCAAATAAGATTTATTCGGGTGGTTCCTGCAAACAGTACATCTTATTTATTCTGCAGCAAGATTTGTTAATTCTCACAAAATTTTTAAATGCACTCTTTATGGCAGGATCCTAAACACATTATCTTTCAAAATACCCTTCCAAGAGCCAGTGACATTATCACCTTTATGACACAAAGAACTGGGACATAATAAATTAGGGGAAAAAGTAGTCATCCAGTATTAACCAATAATTTTAGAATTCCATATATGAACTTTTTAGAGCTTTACACTTTAAAGCAGAGCCCCAAGTGATTTCAGTGACAGCTGAGAGTTCTCAGTAGGAAGTCCACTAACCACAGGAAATCAACTAACTGATCCGTATGGTGATGAACACACAATTAGTGGCTACATGCAAAAAATGCAGTTAATATCCAGCATCACAATAAAAAAAAGCCCCTCCGTAGCAGTGAGCAAGAGAATCAAGCGCTCTTGAATGAATAGCATCATTCAATTCTCCCATTAAAAACATTTTCCGATTCTGCAAAGCACAACTTCATTCAGAACATAACTGCTCACTTTGACAGCTTACTCCCCAACAAAATCTGAATTAATTTCCAGAGCCCTACTGTCCTATGGGATACGCAAAACAGGTCCTGGTGGGGCAGGGAAAACACCACAATCATACAGCCACAGACGAAGATAGGACGCACACAGATAGTTAATTCTGTCACTTTGCGTTTATACGGTTTTAATTATTTCTTTCAGTATTTCTGTCATAGATACATACTAGCAATAAAATGAGTTTTCAGAAATTTTTACTGTATTCTTAAGTCACTTAATAATCACTTAAATAACATCAAAGCTTTCACCCAAAATCCACTTGTGTAACATTCAGGATACATCTACAAGAAAATCACCTTCAAGTTGCTCCTAAACCCGATTTCTACCAGTCTTCTGAAGTGGACACTCCCAGGCCTGACACCTGGCAGAGCCCCTGGAAGGTGTGGTGAACATCCCTCCTTCCCTCTCTCCTCTGCAGCATGCTGAAAACTCACCACGTGTCAGGGGCTCTGCAGAGACAGCTGCCTGCAGCTCCTTCTTCCTGCCTTCTGAGGCTTCATTTTCTACGCTTAAGTGCCCGCAAGTAGAGATAAGTATAGAAAGGAACACCGTTAACCTGCAAAGCAATTCCCAGAGAGCCTCCCCATTGCAATTTGGGATGCATCTTACCTTCCCATTTGAGAATAAAGTATAACATGGGCTACTTTGGCTAAAGCTATAAATGATACTCACATTTCCTTTCTTTCAGGCTAAGAGAAATTCCGTGACTTTTAATGCAAAACCAGAATTAGCTCAAGCTTTTACGCAGCCAAATTACTTCATAGATGGACAAAGAACATCATGTAAATTTATTCACACACCAACATTGCCACTCCTTACTCTGTCCTTACACCATTAGCATCCGGTGATGTGTTTCTGGGAAAGAGATAAATAAAAATCTCCTGACTGCTCAACAAGGTACAGTTACACGATACACCTTCTTCAACTTCTTACCCTAGCTTTGCTGCTATTGCAGACACATTTCACCCTACAATCAGTTCACTGCCCTCAGGTGTGCAGATGTCAAACTGTGGAGCTGAGCTGTAAATCTTTATCACTGAAACAGTAACCAAAAAATGCTCAACGCCCAGTGAGTGTGGAAGGATTCGACTTCCACAAGTGCTATCACCTGATGTTTTGAAAGAACACAAAAGAGCAGTAATACAGGCATGAATTAGGCCTTGCACTTCCAAATGACAGGTAGGACTGGCTCCTGGTCTTACTATAGACTACCTGAGATCAAGACATTTGCCAGGCAGCGGGCACGCTTTCACATACAACACAAGCTCCTCAAATTCAGGAGAAACAGTATCCCAGGCCAAACAGGTCAAAGACAATCCTTGTATTCTGTTCAAGTCATACTCAATGCACAACACACTTGGAATAATTCTGAGAATTAGGTAAGCAAGATTTGGTCCTACCTGTCCTGTCACCAATTTGAAACCACTCAAAAGCAAGGTATGTATATTGGGGGAACAGAGGCTTTGGGCTTCACGTTTAATTCACATCAAAACACTAAGGTTTAAGAATGAGTCATAACTCTCAGCAAACACGGAAAGGCAGTTCTGAACCACCATTTATTTGTTCTGCGCTTGTGCAGAAGCTAAGCAGGGGGCAGTGCCCTGAACACGACCAGAAGGCCAGTGCTCTGCAATACCACTGAAATGGCGACGGCTCAAATTCTCTTCCCATGGTAAGGTTTCCTTCCTGAGCTATCAGGCTTGAAAGGGAAAGGAAATAAAAATTATCACATTGACTTTTCTTGTGTTTGTCTTTCTCTTAACGTTGTGATCAACATAAAAGAAAAATATTAATGGATTACTTCAAGTATTTAAGTTTTGAATCCTAACTACTCTTTTCAGGTAGTAAGCCCCAAAATGATGCACAGTAGGCAATTAGTGAAATCACAAGAGAGAAACATGCCTCCTCTTTTCCAGTGTAACCAGTAACATTTTTGAGAAATTAAATCAACTCACAGTAGAAGTATTATCATGCTTGGTGCAGAAAAGTACCTTAAAACAAAGATTATTTTGACTGTGCTAACAAAGCCTAGGAGATTCTTGAGCATGGCAATTCAGTGTCACTACCAGTTAAAGGCACAAGAAGCAAGCGGGGCAAAAGCATTCTAAGGGATGACTAAAGCAATTACTCTCCATTTAATCCGCAGCTCCCCTACTACAGCACTGAGCTCACAAAATGGAAGGGACTTACTATACTAATATTACGTAACAGAGGAAGCGTTCTTTTATATGGAATTGAGAAGAGAAGGGGGAAAAGGACCCAAGAACCTCCAGGAGAACATTAAGTTATTCTGTGCAAGTTGGGATGTAGCTCAAGAAATCAGCGAGTAACTGGCTCTATATCCTTCTTTAACATAGCTCAGACACACAGTTACATTCAGCAGCAGAAAATACAAAGAATAAAAACATTCAGCAGGAGATGGGATAACTGCATTATTTACAAGCAGGAAAACCACAAATGAGCTGTTGAAACTCTCCAAGACAAATACTGATGTAGGATCTGGTTTTGCATTAGCTTGTACTTCATTCAGATGTTACTGTTCCGTACCAAAAAAGGGAAAAAAAAGTTAAACCCCTCTACTGTTCTGACTGCCTTTGATTTTACACAGGTGTGAATGACTATCCATTACTTCAGATGTCACGTGATCAGGCTGAAGTCTAATATTTTATTAATGCTTTTTTTCAAGAAAGCTCACTTTAAACAATCAAAGAATTCATCAAAAGTTACTCTTCTCTATCCATCTGCTAATGAAGCCAAGACTGGACTAAAACCCCAAATTCCACTCTCCACGGACTAGCAAGAAAACAAATTCATTTTAGTAAGTCTGTCACCTCAGAGCACCGATTCATTCATGACCTTCCACACCTGACTGTAAAAGAAAGAATAGGAGGCAAGTTTCTAAAGTCCTACTGTACTGAATCAAGAATGAGAACCCTAAATCACTCTCATTTTACAAATATTCAATGTGCAACAGTAGAGCAAAGGAACAGCTATTCCTTCCCCATGTTCAGAAAGTATGCACAAGGGCAGTAGGCTGTGGAAGGCAAATTCCAACCCTTGCCATACTTTCACTGAAGAACTCTGAGAAACCTCAATACCTGCTCCGATTCCTCTATTCCAGGTATATCATAAACAACTACCTTGGGACACTTCAAGAACTTTTGCTGTTTGAATCTGGCAGAGCAAAAAGATAAATTACAGTGATTTGTACAAAATGTTTCCGCATAAACAAAATACGAAGTAAATGCAAATTATAATGAGACAGCAAAATCACTCAAATATCCTTATTAAACAAGCTCCCCCATAAGTAATGATAACTTCCGACGCAAAGCATTACGTATTACATAAATTACACTGTGCCTGGGAGGTAGTTGCTATCTGTGAAGTAATATCTTATGAACAGTTCCTGAATTTTTCTTTCGCGGTACTATTTAAAAAAGAAAAATTCAGCATTTCTCTTCTGGCATGTCATGACTTAAGTTGCTGTAAAAACAGACCGACCAACCAACGTCAGGGGACCCTACAGAACAAGTTCAAAAGCCCTTAAGCACGGAACACCGAAAGAAAATTAACTAAAAGTGTAGAGCATCCATTCTCAATGGAAAGTTGAGTTTTACTTAGCACAGCTGCTTTAAAACCAATTCCTCGCAGGGCGGTTCAGTGCAGTGGGAATGGGCAGGAAGCAGATACTCAGGAGGACCAGGCAGAAAAAAAAAAGAGGGGTGGAGGAGTAGGGAGGGGGAATTTCCTGATCCACAGAAGTAACCGTACTGTGAGATTGCCTACCTGTATTGTCTTTTTTACCTCAACTGATGACTATATACAAGGTTATAAGAGGACTTGCCTCAACCTTCAGTTACAACTTTTTTGAGCAATACCTATGCACATACAGCTTTCCAGGAGATAATTTCCAGGGTTAGCTGGAGGTTATAATCAAGAGTTTCTGGTTATCTCTGTTGTCATCATATTTGACTTCCTGAAAGCATACAAAGTTTTATGGGAAAAGTTTCTAGTGTAGCAATGTTACATACAAATTCCCTTTCTGCTCTCTGAACTGAGTTTTGCAGCCTAACAGTTACTGGCTCCAACACCGCCACCACCAGTCTTCCTCAAGCTAAGCAAACCCTACACATGGCAGGAGTCAGTGCAGACCTATTTCATCAACAGTAGGTATAAGACAAGATTTAAATGTACGCATTACATTTTATATGAGATATTTAGACGCTCCGGGAAAACTTTTCTGAAATACCAGTGGCATGCATGTACTTCATGGGGCTGCAGGAAAGATTTTGAAAAGGTGAGGTACAAACTGCTGTTAAAAGAAGCTTAATTTTTATGGAGGTCCAAGTTCAACATACATAAACAGTTGCTCAAAACACAATTCTGGCAAGCATCCACCTCACCACTGCAGAAAAGAGCACTTCCCTTATGAGAAATAAAACAATTGCCACTGCTCTGAATTGTACAATGCTAAAGTTAGAGGAGAGGGAGGAAAGAGGACATCACAGCAACAGGATCACAGAAACAAGATTCCGAGCTTTCTCAAGTAACGACACCAAGAATAAGAGCACCCAAACAGTACACTGAAAATTTAAGCAAATAAATAAAGCACTTAAACACACAGAAGTTACAAGCCACCCACACCTTCAGGAATCTCCACAGCAAACATTTCAAAAACTTTGAAAAAAAAAAAAATTTTGGAAGGAACATATACATAAACCTGGATCCTAGAAACTGCTTTTCCACTGAATTTTTGAGTGGCCTTCAACAAATCACAGCTCTGCCTCCACTGCTTTGCAGAGGTATTTAAGATGTTAATAACCACCCACTTTTCTCAAACAGATTTTCAAGGCAATATATGCAAGTGCCCAGTATCATTGTAAATGACTTTCTCACCAGGAATCACACTATTGAAAGAAAAAATGAATATTTACAACCTTCTTAACTTGGAAACAAATACACATTTTTAAAGTACACTTTAAAAAAATAAAGCAAAATAAAGAACATATTTTCTCTGGACATCTAGAAAAAGCTACAGTACTTGAGCTCTAGTTTCAAATACTTAACCAGTTAATGCTCTCAAGTAAGTGGCTTGGCTTCCTTTAAAAGCTCAGCAGCAAATATGAACTGCTTTAATACCGCACAGGTATCAGTGAATTAACACCATGCTTACCTGCATTAAATGAGAGCAGAATTTGGCTTACAAATGCTTTCTTCTTCCTACCAGACAGACATCACGGTTTTGGCTCATAGCTGTTAAGTCAATGCCTACCAAAGTCTGTATAGGTTTACGGTAAAAAAAAACAAAAAAACCCCACACCACCACAAACGTGTTTTCCTATACTTATAATCTATACGTATACACACAGAGTCTTCTAAATACAGCATCTGAATTTCGGTTTAATCCTTTTGTACATACTCATCTTGAAAGACAGACAGTCCTCGTTCCTGAAGATCCACTGATGAATCCAGCCCCATTCAGACGTCTAAACTTTCTGAAGTCTTGACACACCACCTATAGCTGGGAAATGTGCCTTTCACTGGAAAGCCTGTTTTTCTCTCAAAGAGAAAAAAGCAACAAGGAAAAATAGCACCGAAGTCCTCAAGTGCCAGGCATAGAAGAATATGGTATGAGACTGACACTAAGGCAGAGACAAAGAAGAGAATCCAGGTTTATTCGTTGAGTGCTAGTTGAAATTGTGAGGCTCGAAATGTCTGCAAATAGCACACTTACAGACTTCAAATATTCCTGTCTTATTTGAATACTCTAAGCGAGAAAGGACATCGGGTATTACACAATGCAGAAGAGCTACACTGCTTTTATAAACACGCACACAAAGGACCGCAAACCCCTGTGATAGGTGTTTATGCATAACTCAAACGTGCAGTTTGACATGCTTGACCTGGCTTCTCTTGAAGCTAATGAAAATTCTGCCACAAGCTTTTAGGGGGACGGTGGTTGGGGGTGTTATTGAAAACAACAACCGGCATACCAAGAAGAAATCCTTGTAGCTTTGCCAAAATTAGTTCACTCACCATCTTCCGCCTCCTGCAAGTTTCCTCTGCCGCTTCCCACAGGAAATGGTTTTGTACCCCTGATGCTGGAACAGTGCTAAGAATGACCTTCGCACCCTGTCACTGTAAAAGCATGTGATTTCACATGCCGTAAAGGTGGGGGGGAATACAGAAAGAACTGGAGAAGGTGTGCCTGAGAGAAATCAAAAAACTAAAGTAAAAACAAAAACAAATGGTAGCCTAATGTTAGCAAAAGTGCCATAAAAATCTGTCAAAGTTTTCTTTATTGCTTTAGAATCACTGGGATAACGTCAGAATTACTTTATTTTACCAAAGAAAATACTTGCCCCAAACAAATGAATTAATTTGATCTAACCAGATCTGATGGTAACTTATTGGAGAAAATGGTTTCCTTAAACTGGAAAAGAAAAAAAATAAGAAGGAAACAAAAAATAAAAGGAAATCCCCAAAAGATGGAAGCCCTCTCTGAAGCAAAAGACACAAGGCAAGAATCTGTTGTTCTTTTAGAGACAGAATAACATTTGCTTAACTCCTAGGTTTTAAAATGTAAAATTTAATTTTGCTGAACACAAGTAGTCATCACTAACAATTGTCAATCAAAACTCTACTTCTTAATTAAGGTGGGTGGGGGGAAAAAAATCATAAGATCACATGGAACAAAATTAGACAAGTTGTGAATAATCGTATGACAGTTTGATGTCACTGAAAGGTTTTAGTGCCAGAAATTCAGCGTGTTTTAGAACTAAATGTATTGAGGCTTTAGAAACAGTCGATGCGCAGCAACCTACCATGTAGATGCTGGAGTGTTTAAGAAGCTTTTGTAATTATTACTCTGATCATACACATGGTTAAATACATTTACTGACAACACAAGCTACATGACCAAGATAAAGCAAAAAACCTTGAGACTGGATTTTTCCTTTATGAAGAAAACTTAATGATGAAATTAAAGCAAATTTTGAAGTACTGATATCAAGAGTTTCTTGGAAGAGATTCCGTTCTGTTGCTAGTGCCAAGGATCGCAAGGTGAATGTAATAGTGTCAGTAAATAATACTGACTAATTCCATTAAATAATCTTAGTTTTGAGGAAAAGGAAAGTAAAAATTCAAGAAGAGTGTAGCTAGACTGCAAATCAGCAACCCCTTGCCCCCGCTGCACCCTTTTTTCTCCCCAGACAGTTAAAGCACTAGGCTACTCCCAATAAGATCAGATGACACCTCTGCTAAATCACCCAGGAAGAGACTTTTCAGGTGTTAACATGAGCTCACACAGCATTTACTCAGCGGTGTATTTGTACAGATATTCACTGAAGAAGCTAAGAAACTATGTCACTAGAAGCAACTGGTTCCCAGATCATCTTCTTTCAAGTCAAAGTGTCAGTAGAGGATCAAGTTAACCAAGAAATACCAAGTTAACGAAATAATACACACCAGCTGTGGTAATATGCATCATATACCATTGTCTCTTAGTAACCTTAACTCCATTTAGAGTTAGCTTTTTGAGAGTCTGGATTATCATCAGTGGTGACATTAAGTCATTCCTTACTTTCAGAAAAATAGGTAACACGCAGGAGTATAAAGAAAACAAAAAAGCCAGACTACCAAATACTTAGATCCAGAAAAAACAATTTATCTAAATTTATTTCAAGAATTAACTTATGACTTTTGCAAAGATACAGAAGTTTAGAAATACATCGTTTGTTAGCCAAAGGTGATTGCTAGCTGTGAAAATAAAAATAGCCAATATTGGGGGTGGAGGGACACAACAAAATAAAGCGTCTTAGGACAGAAACAGCACAGCTAAACGATAACGATTTTCTCTGCAAATTTCTATTTGCGTAGGAAGCGGCTTCTATGATTTCCCTCTAACATATCGGATCACAGCAAAAACAAGTCTCTTTTGTGTCAGTCCTGACCAAAATTATAAAAGGATCCTTTTAAATTATCACAAAATAGAACGTCAAGCGTTTTCTAAAAGTTGGGGGAAATAGAACGCAACTATTCCAAGTGTGTTAATATAAGAGTCCTTGTCTTTCCAGTTACAAAATGTACAAGGAAAGCTGTTTAAAAACGTTGAGTGATACTATGCCAAATACCATAACACACACAAATACACCAACACTTTCTTTTTCCAAGGAACTGCCATCATCAAAATCAGACAGCTATTTTGAATTTTCTCATTGCAAGAAGAAAAGTTTTGGTAACTGTTACAGAAACAAAAAGGCTCACTGCATTGCTACAGCAAGTATCTATCAGAGAAAGCTGGTAATGTCAAAATTTGATTCAAAATTGAAGCTTCCTTGTATGTTAGAGGGAATCTGAGAGGCAGCCTCTAAACTTGGAGCACAGGAGCTACAGGAGGTGAGGTGAAGCCACCGAGGTCTGGGCTGTCACAGTCCTAGCCCCCTCCTGTTGTACAAACACCCGTGCAACCTCTTCACGCAACCGGATCCACAGATTGACACATTTCTGCAGGCTTAGTTTTCGACTGGATTATGTCCCTCTGCCCACGTAAGCCCCAGCAAAACAAAGATCTGTGGATTTACCCAGCCTTTAGACACCATCAAGTCAGCCTCCACCCAAGATAAAACCAGCGAGTTACAATTAAAATACCAACTTCTATTTCCTTCTCCTCTTGTTACTATGTGTCCTGAAAAACATTCGAACAACACAGTGCTTTATTTACAAAAGGCAGCGTGGTAAAGGTGACAGAGCTTTCATGAGCAAGAGCAGGAAATACCTTGGGACTTACGGTGTCCCCACAGCACGAAGGACATTGTCTTAAACCACTTTGCATTCCTGTAACAAAAGTTGTTGCCACCCTTCCCACAACTGCTTTATTTTAGTTCTAGGTATTAAAATGATAAAACCATACTCTCACTTAAGTCTCTTCGTATTTAGACTACAGGAGTAAAATCAATCACAACTTCTTACTCACAGCCAGAACAAACAGCCCAAGGCCCCAGCTCTACAAGGGCTTACAAGCAGAAATGGTTCAGGTTAATAAATCAATTGATACGCACTGGATCTAATAAAAAAATATACAGCGTGTTTACAGAAAAAGCTGTGTGGATGCACCTGTAGGTAAAGCCTCTGTATTTCTCACACAGGTGATGGCTTTTTGTTACCGTTCTCCATACGCAATCTCCGTATTACGAACCTGACCAACAAAGTCATGAAAGCTGGGGATGACTGGGGGGAAACAAAGATAAAAAACAATCAAAATCCAGACACCAAGATTTTGGCCATGGGAAGATCAGACTGACACATGAATATCCACACCGTATTAGAATGACAAACTGAGGTCTTACTCGGATGAAAAGCAACAGAATGGAAGCGGGGAAGAGAAGGAGGCCTCAGCTTCGAGGAGGTAAGTACATTAAAGCTTTGCTTTGGGACAACATTACCATGAAAAATGCACAGAAAGGAGAAGGAGGAAGAATTCAGAAATGGAGACCTGCCGGGCACTTCACCACAGGTGAGGACACCTCACAAGCAGGACAGTCACACAAGCCTAAAATAAGGTAGGATTTTAAGATGAAAAGGATGAAACAAGGGCAACAGTGAGAGCGAATAATTAAAAAAAAAAAAAAAAAATCACTTTACACAGAAAAACTGCTCATGTACCCTCCGCTCTGGGAACAAAGTACTTCCACGCTCCCAAGCTAAGACAACAGAGTCCTCCTCCAAGCCCAGACTTCGGAGACTGAAAAGAAACCGAACAAAAGAGCAACCAAGTGTTGCTGGCCTAATCCCACAATGTTCAAAGGAAATGTAATTACTGTTATTAACATCTACAAATGCTTTTTCCCTCCCCTTTAGAATGCCACTCTAGACTCACCTAGTCTTTCTACAGAAGGAATTACCAGGCATTTCTACTAAATTGCTGAACAAAATATATTCAAAAGGTTGGGGTTTTTTTTCCTCAAAACGGCCTTCAAAATACTGCAGTTCATCTACAAGCTCCAGATCAAAAGTTTTTCAAAAAGATGCAGAGAGAAGACACTCTAAGAAGCTGATCCCTAAGAATAAAAGAAACCTACAATATTGTGTAACAAAACTAATTTAAATCAAATTAGTCTGGAAGTCTGGATACGCATAAGGAAGAATTCTGAAACACAAAGTCTTAGGAGTCTGGATACACCTCATGTGGATTTTATCTGTGGTGACCGCTAGTAAACCTAATTAGGCTGTATTACTAAAAATAAAGCAAACTGACCCGTCTGAATAGAAGATTTTTGCAGTTATTATTAAGCCGAATGTCATGTTTAAACTATTTGAAATAAAAATCTTGTAGTTAACAAAAGATTGCACATGACTGACCTAAATCACTTGCATTTTTTAAAGATTTTAGTCCACATTAGTGGCATACCCAAGCTTAATGAGGATTTTAGAAAAATAATGTGTTGAGGTAAGTTAGACCAGAGTAGAACAAAATATTCCAGTTGTTCAGCCAGAAAAAGAAAATCAAATTAAACAAGTACAAATGCTTATGGAAGGAATGCCTGCTTTGCCAAAAGATAAAACTTAAGAGTCTAGAAGTTGGCCTTTTCTTTTAATTCTGTCTCAGCTATCCACTGTACTACTTTTATTCAGGTTTTACAGCTTGGCAACAGGTTCGAATTGTTTCTGGAAGCTTTCCGTGCAAATGGATAACGGAGATGGTAAACTTTTTAACAGTATAAAAGTAATTAGGGTCTCTATGAATGGGTTAATATTTTGCAAAGACACATCCAGGATAATTTACAGTGTCCACTTTCAGAAAATAATATGGGAAAAATAATTTCCAGGATAGTAGCCTGCATTCACTTTGTATCTGGAAATTCTGTATTCGCAATTTATAAGCAGTAAAATTTCAAAACAACACTGGCACTTAACTATCCAGCCACAGGTATGACTCAGAATTGAAACTACTTTTATTTGCTGCTGCTAGTCAGCATTCAAGCACTGATCTATGGGCGTAAGATAGAGCTTCAAAAAGAAAGGTGGTTTCTCTTGATCTTTGTAAAAAAAAAAAATATATATATATGTATATAACACAAAGTATTAAACTATATTGGGCCAAATAAGCTCATTACAGCACAATATCCTTCTTTCAGTCAACTGCAAACTAGTAATATACTACAGGTTATAAAGGAGTACATCAGTAAAAGTCAGGAGAGAAGGGCCAAAAGACAAGGAAGGCGTTTAATCAGGTACACACACGCACGGTGTCATATGCTACCCAGAGGTTCAGAATTCAAACACACCTTCAGCAGTACATTTTACAGTTATGATGGTCCCACAGATAAACTATTGGATTAACCCTTTAACATGAAATGTCTTAGTAACAGGGAATTTATTGTGTTGTCATGAGGTTTGTAATGCCCACTGAGCAGACTAACTCATATAATTGTATTTCTCCATTTGTCCCCATTAGACCAAAGCATGCTAGGAATTTCTGTACAGAATAAAGGCATTCCTAAAATTCCTGAAAAATGAAGTATTAGTTAGCTTTCTATCTAAGCAAGCCATACTCCTTTGCAATAAAAAGGACATCACTGCAGAAGTCAGTCAACCTAAACACGCAAGCTCCAAAATATCAGGCAGCCTCTGAGTACCTCCAAGCTTCCCCAGGCCAAAAGAACAAAGCCAACCAAAAGGAACATCTTTACAAAACTTAATTTTAAGTTTAAAAATCTTGGTGTACTGCAAATGTGTTAAGAAACAAATGTGTTACAATGGGTTAATGCCTCACTCGACTGGAAACCAGCTTTAACCCTAATGCAAAACAAGTAGAATTAACTGGATGGTCTCACAGCTCATTTGATCACATCATAACTGTTGATTAACTTACAGTAATTAGTTTCCTCTATTCAAGACATGAATCAAAACTGAAATAAATGTGGGAGAGGTCACAATTCAAAAAGTACAGAGGTTAAACACAGAGCTACCTAACAGCAAGGTCTGTGCAGGCAACCATTCTATGTTCTTTCCTGCAATTTCTTTTTCTTTTCAAGTAACTTGGTATAAAACGGCATCTCTACAAAAGCTCTTTACACAGTATTCTGAAATACGGAGATTTGAAAGTCATTTCTATTTGCCAGCATTGAAGAACCTCCTTCTCTCACCCTAATCAATAAAAAGCATTTAATTGCTAGCTGCAACTATGTAACAGAAACAACAGTTTACGTAAATAAGCAGCAAAGTATTATCATAAACAAAGACAGAAATTTATGTGTCAAAAATGCCACAACGACTTCAACACAAATAGATCCCCACACCTCCATATACCTCAGCTGCAGGCAATGAAACAACTCACATTTAAAATTAGGTACATGCTTAAGCACGTTAAGTGGCCTTGTCAAGCAGGATGCTCATTCTTTCCCAAAAAGAATAACTGTTTTCACTTATGTCAATCAGACCAAGAGGTGTTCCCAGTTGTATGACTACAATAAGAAAAAAACAATTAGAATTCCTAAAATGTATTTTTTAAAAAAAATGTATTTCTGATGGGTTAGATAGTACTAAGCATCAAAGTCTACTTTCAAAAAAATAGGGAACACTTGAAGAAGTTGCGTGCTAAGTCTTTTGCTGCTGTCTCTGCTAAGAATAGGACCTAAATGAAGGATTTTTTTTTTTTAACAGCCTGTTTTAAAAACAAAATATAAGCAACTCATAGCTGAAAACGCCTGTGATTTCTTTCATGACCTACAAACATGAATAACATAGAAGAGTTGCAGGAGTCTAGAGGCAAGATTCTGTTTTCTTTTGTTACTAATATTTAAAAAACAAACCTAGCTCGAAACCAGGCATACCATTTTTTCTTAAGAAAAAACATGTGAGAGAGAGAGAGAGAGAGAGAGAAAACACAGACAGGCTCTCCACAGCTCTGTCTCGAAAAAAATGGGTTTATGATGATAGAACCATTTTTAATGGCCAGATGCTGCACATCTGAACGACAGAAGTATGAGACCAATGATGACAGTCTAGTCTATGACCGTATCAGCACTGCATAAACACCACAACATTTCAGTTCTGCTAGAGATGAAATAAGAACAATTTAATCCATCTTCCAAAACCTCCTTTGGTAGAAAAAAAAGACAAACATAAAAACCACTAAAGGACAGTTTACATTTTTCCTGCAAGAGAACAGACTCAATCAAGTCACTGACCTCACCATGCTATTGGTAGTGCCCTCCACCTTCCCTCCCTTGTATCTCCACACGTTTTGAAGCTTATTCTAGTTTTCTTTCAATGCATCGTAAATAACATCGCTCTAGTTTGTTTTTAAAACCAACTCAAATCGGTGCCATTGTAAAGGAAGTTTTCCCAGAACAAAAACATCTCTAAAAGCTTTTTTCTATCACTATATTTTCCTTTCAAGTTCATCTTATCAGCCTTCCTCATCTCCCTCACAGTCTTGAGTCATTGTGGCAACTCATGCACATGTAGAAAAGAAAAAGCAAAATGCTTGGAATTCTGAATAGCTTTCTCTGGTAAGCTCCAGCTGCTATAATTAGACAATCCCTTTTCTAAATCCCAAATACAACTATCAATAGAGATAAAAATGAAAAGTAGCATCAAATACATAGAACAAGCCAAATCCAAATGTTTTGTTTCCTTCCTGTCATCTCAAAACGTGCCCTGATTTAACCCTCCGAGCTCAAATATACCAGTTGTTTCCATGGTTGTCTTTTATAATACCTATGTAGGTATTATAAAATACCTATATAAAATAAACAACAAAATCAAATCATCTTATTCACATGTCACAAAATTAATAATGTATAAAAATAGGCAAAGTAATTATGTTTTCACTTTAAGACAAAAAAATACGTTTTAGAAGTAATGCAGATTCTAAATCACAAGTAATTAACCTGACCCTTCAAACCAGTCTAACATCATTTCCAGCACCTCAGAAAGACTGAAAACCTACAAAAATGTAAAAGTCAACTTCACATTGCAGAGACCTTATCTTCTCCATTTGCCAAGTTAAACTTGTAACATCAATCCAAAACAAAAGATGAACAACCAGTTCGCATGCTCATCTGTTTTACCCTGCTTAATTTTCTAATAAATTACCAAACTAGGTAACACGTTCGTAAAATAGTCCTAAAAGATCCAAGGACTAGAACATGAAGCTTCTTAGTTGCCCTAAATATAGCAGCAGTCACATGGCTATCACTAAGACCACATTAGCTTTTCTATGCTAGAATACCTCCTAACCTTTCCCCAAAAAAATTTAGATTGGGCTATAAACACTCAGTCTTACATGAAATATGGCATGTAACATCTCGGACCTAGAACAACTTAAACAAAAATACACATCCACATACACCCCCCCAAAAAACCCACCCCAAAACCCCCACAAAACCAAACAGTAGAGCCTCAAAACTGCACCCCTGAAAAGGAAGAAAAAAATTACTTGCTGTTGTGCTCAACAGGAATCTGTGACCTCCAAATAGTTACTTTTAAGAAAAGGCTAATAAATAGCTAGCTATATAAATAAATCTATCTTACTTCTAGAAAGAATAATTTTAAAAAGCGGTTTAAGCTTAAGATGATGAACAGTTCTTAGGAGTAAATTTGTACTTTGCAATTTATAAATGCACAAACGTACCAGTTCATACCATTCCGAGACCAGTTCCAGTTCAGATTGCACTCATCATAATAATAAAGCAAATTTGTGGATGCTTGGCATAAGCCCACAAAACGTCTTTCCACGACAGCAACCAACTGACATCTACCAGCAGATATACCACACACCAAGTTTTATTTCACTGATGGGAAGAACAAATTAATACACGCTATTTTATACGGTATGTTCAAAACTAGGAGTGTTTCACGTACAGCAGCTTTCAGAACTCCCTGGTGTAAATCCAGTGGTATTTTCCCCACTGTTCAAATAGGAAAGCTGAAAAAAAACGGACCTGAAAGCATTTCAACATTGAGTCATGACAGAGGCAGGGGCAGAGCCTACGATTTCTGGCTGCCAGCCTTCCGCTTCTGCCACTACTCGGCACGCCTCCGACTTTAAAACCACATATAACCTCTTTCTAATCAACCACTTGCATTGTTTCCCCTTTCGGGGAGAGAGATACGCGAGATCACGATTATATCAAAGAACAGGGTACCCTTAGCGACTTCACCGCACCCGAGTGCTGGAGGGTACGCGACCTCTGCAAGAACCTGATTTTGCCAACCCCCTGATCTCCACAGAAATGCCGGAGACCGCTAGTTTCACTAGGAGGGCTGGCTTTCAGAAGAGACAACTCATGTGCCTGTTTGCAGGATAAAGACATCATTCACATAGACACTTCCAACGGCAGGTACTAGAAACCGTTGCTCTTGCATTTTGCCCCACAAACCCTCTTGAAAACACTCTCGGGGTAGAAGTCCGGATAGCAGAGCTGGGAGCAGACAGAGGACTCGAGCAACTCAGCCCTGAAAATGGGGGGAACTGGTCTCGTCTGAAGCTCAGGAGTCCTGCTAAGGCACAGTTGGAGCACGAGAGCGGAAAAGTAGCAGGAAAAATAGGCCAGCAAGAAACCTTATTCCAGCCTTTCCAAAACAGTGTATTATTTCCATCAGCAGACTGTAAAGTTTATTACAGAAATCTTCAGGTACTGTCAGAGCCTTGTAATGATGCATTTATCCATCAAACAACCACCCCTGAACGCACCAGCACCCAATACGATGGGTCCCGAATGCACCGTTACTTCGATCATACTGATATGGCTAACTTTTTTTTTATTATTATTTACAGGATATCAGCTGGCTAGATCTGCTGCAGACTATACTAAGTTCTTGCATCCAAAATACCCTTGGAGCCACCATATTTTCCCAGTCTTTCACAGCTTCTGTATGCCACAGTGACAGTTTTAGAGGGAAGATTCTTCAGCAGTACTTTTCATTACTATTTCCTCCTTAGCTAGAAGGCGTTAATTATAGCCTGTTCCTCCAGATAATAAGAAAACAAAGACCAGTGCAATATGAACAGCACAAGAAACTTAATTACTGAGTCAGATGTCCTTTAGATGTCAGTATGACCACAGTGAGGAGCAGGAAAATAAAACACACACTTATCAACTCAAGTTGTTAGATCAGTTATCAAAACAACATCTTTCCTCAGCGACTTCATTATGAAGAGCTCAACCAGCTAATTAATCAAACGCCCATTACGCTTTCAAAAATGTGCCTTTTTTTTTTTAATAAAGGAGGCCTGCTGATGTATTTATTACAAAGCAAATGTGGTAAATGGTTCTGCATGTAAATGCAGAAGTGCAGCATGACTTTGAAGTTTGAAGGTCAGATACAGTAACCGTTCTCGTCAAGGTTCTTATGTCAGATTGCATCTTCTGTTTTGCATCTATATTTAGGAGGAGGAAGAAAACGAATTAAAAAGAAAAAAATAGAGACAACCAGTTCTGTGACAACTTAAGAAGAACTGGAACGCTATCATTCACCTGTTTTCATTTAAAAATCTGAAAATACCCTATCTCCCCAAAATGAACAAAGAAAATGGAAAGGATGCTGGGGGGACACAAAATTTCATTCTGCTTTTCAACTTTGTTTTCCTCATCAAGAACATCAATCTAATTAAGTCAGCAATGATTTTATGCTAAAGAAGAGAATGCCATTTTCTCCATTTTCACAGTCATTTCAAACCCATATCGTTTAAGGGAGCTGGAGGACTTTCTTGTTGATCAACACTTTTATTTTACAGCAGTATAGATTTGACTGCAGATGCAAATCAGACGATTGTGTACTGATCTTTTTTCCAAGCATTAGAGAATTTATCCCTCACCCTTCTATATTCCCAGCAACTTTAGGATACAAAACCCAGCAGCTGGGCCTGAAGGCAAACAAATATGCCTCATGTACCAGAGCATGACCTATGTCAAAAAAGGCAAAAAAAAAAAGAGGAATAACATGTTTTACACGCATACCTCAAAGTCAAATAACCAATTTGGATTTCTTTTTAGCACCACCACCACGTTTAAATACAGTAAAACTGATAACACTTCCCAGTAAAACACCAAGTTATAAACAATCCCCTCTTACACATAAATAACAGAGACATTATACAAAGCAGACAGGAACATGGACGGATGTACAGAAAATAAACACAAACTTACCCCACTCTAGATACTCAAGGATGTTCTTCTCTCTTCTCAGAGGGGAATTATTACATTCATCGTAAAGGCAGATGAGTATATCCAGCAAGGTTTCCACACTGAAGCATTGCCCATTAGTCTGAGTTGGCCCATCCAAAATAAACTGCTCCAACTGCTTCAAACGCACTTCTCCAGACATGGTTGTTTCAGTTTGCATTGGGGTTTCTTTTTTAATGATTATTATTACTTTGCCACAAAAACAACAAAAAAAAAATAAAACAAACAAACAAAAAAAATCTTTTGAGGGTTTTGTTGTTTAAAAAGAAGTCAACAGTATTTTTAACAAGTGTCAAACTGTGGCGGTGATTAATTTCCAGCCCACCTCGGTGTTCCCAGCCTGAAACTAAACCCTTGCGAGTTTCAGACACAGGCATATAGCGTGTGTATCTGTGCACGCGTAATTTTTAGGAGAAGGAAATGGTTATCCTATAAAAAAGTATCCTTTAATATGCTTAATAAGAAGGGGGGAGGGGGGAATATATATATGGCCGCTCCTGGTGCTTTAATAATAATAATTGCACTCAAATTCAACCGAGACTGACTGACACCGATTTCACCGTGCGTGCACAGGCGTACGCACTTCTGTATCTGAAAAGATCTTCTCCTTCATTCAAAATGCAGATCATGCAACACGATCCACCGCATCATTACAGTGTAACAGCCCCCTTCGGCTGGCACCGGCGTCCCACTTCCCAGAGCGGATGGGAAGGGGGGGGAAAAAAAAAAAAAAGACGTGTATTTATATATTCGCATACACGAGAGGAAGAAGAAAACAGGGCGCACACCGGCGGGAGGGCGGGAGGGGGCCGCGCAGCCCCACCGCCACCGCCTCCCCGGGCCCCGGCGGGCAGCGCCTCCGCGCCCGCCGCGGGGGTGGGGCGCAGGTCCCCCCCCGGCCGCCCCTCCTCAGGGCGCAGCCACGTCCTGCCCCGGGCAGCCTTTCCCTTCCTCCTCCTCCTCCTCCTCCTTACCGAGTCTCCTTTTAAGGCTTTTCAGTGATTGAAAAAAACTAAAGTCTTCATCGTCGCCCCCTTCTCCTCCGCTGCGCCAAGGGGCGGCGGGCGGGACGCGCGCCCCTACACACCGGCACCGGCTGGGAAGCGCTCCGAGCCCTGTCAAATCCTTCCCATGGCTGCTGCTGCCGCGGAGACGGCGCCCTCGCCCTCCTCCTCCTCCACCACCTCCTCCTCCTCCTCCGGGTGCGCGTCCTGGGGAAAGCGCAGGGAAAGCGCCGGCGTACCCGCTCCGGCCCGGGAGGCCCCGGCGGCTTCACTCCCGGCGGCGAGATGCTCTCCCGGCTTCGCCCCCCCGGGCAAAGGGCATCCTCCCGCCGTGCGTGTGTGGGGTGGGTGCGTGTGTGTCTGTGCGTGCGTGGGGCGGCGGGGAGGGGTAACGGCGGCGCCCTCCCTCCCTCCCCTCCGCTTCCGCGCCCTCCTCTTCCCCGCCGCTCCCTCCTTCCCTCCCGCGGTCACACGCAGCAGCCGCCGCCGCCGCCGCCGCCGAGCTCGCAGCAGCCCAACATGGCGACCGCGGCGGGGGGGAGCCGCCGCCGAGCGCCGCCGCAGCGCGGGGAGCCGAGTCCGGGGCCGCCGCTACTGATGGGATTGAGGGGAGGAGGGGGTGCTGCAGCAGGGAATGCAGGGATACGGGCGGACCGAGGCGGAGGGGCGGGAGAGAGAGAGAGAGAGGGCGGGAGAGGGGAGGCCGCCGCGCAACGCCCCGCGGGCTGCTGCGGCCGCCGGGATGGGCTGCCCCGAGCCGACCCACCCGCCAGCCCGGGGGTCCCTCCGGGGCCTTCCCCGCTCGCCGAGGAGAGCCGCCTCCCCGCCCCCGGCCCGGTTCCCCTCAGGCCGCCGCCCTGTCGGCTCGTCTACCCCCCCGGCAATTAGGCTGTCATTAAAAACCACGGCCTCATTAAGGGCGGCGGGCGGAAGGGCGGGGGGAGCGGCGCCCTGCCGGGTGTTTCATTTCCAGGGTGATCTCCGCCGAGCCTTGCGGCACCGAGCTCCCGCTGCCAGCGCAGGCCCCGTCCGCCTCGCGCCTCGACGGCCGAAAACCTGACAGAAAAGGCGGCAGCTCCCGGCGGCTCCATCCCCTCGGGAGAAGTGCCTCCCCTCCCCGGGCAGCCCGCCGTGCCCCGCCAGCACACGCCGGCGGGAAGAAGGTTGTTTGGTGCGGAAACAGGGCCGCCCGCGGGGTGGGAAATGGCAGCCGTGGTGGCGGCTCTCCTCCCGGGAGGTGTGAGGGCTGTGCGGTGCTGTGCTCAGGCTGCCGTGAGGGATTAAATGTCACCTCTGAGTCAACCCGTAACTTAAGGTCGCCCTTCCTCAGAAGTCGGTGGAAGGGGAGGAAGGCAGCGCCGCTCCCAAGGGTCACCGGCCTTGGGTGGAGTTCAGCGTTCTCCGAAAGCCCGTGAAGTCCTGCGTCTGCTGGAGCTCCAGGGAGGGAAATGGCTCGGGCGTCTCCTTCCTCAGTTCAATAACCAACAAGAAGACCCTCAGCTGGGTTTTGCTCTAACGAGCATATATACAATACCTTTTCTTAAACTGGCCTTTTTACCAGCTGATACAAAACATCAACAGTATTATATACCCATGAAGACGAAATACACAATATGATTCGATGAAAGTCTGATATGTTTGCTCAGAGTCACTCAGCTATGTATAAACTCATTGTTGCGAAGCTAGAGGGGACAGTGACTCCCACCCCGCGCGAGTGAAAGGGCAGAGCGGGCGGGCTGAAGAGTGCGTTCTGTCAGTGAGCCTGGGAAGGGGATCCACCAGCTTGGGCAACGGCCCTTCAAAGGAAGAAACTCTCCTGCCAACTCTTGGCGAATGAAGAAACGTGCAGAGAATTTAATTCTAAAAGGTTTTTACGCAGAAACCCTCCAAGAAATGTTGCTAGGAACTACTAAAAGTCAGCTTGTGATGGGTAGAAGATGGGATTAAACTGAGAAGTTGGGACAAGGAGAGGGTTCCCTTCCCACGCTGGGGTACACCCTTGGTATGACAGGAGCCCTGTGCGAGGATCGGCGGTACTGCTGGTCCTTGCCTACTAAAGCCTTCGTTGAACAAGTCGCCGCAGTGCCTCCGTGGTAGGACCCCGCTCCGAAGCTGTGGCACACAGGCGGTTTTACAGTGAGAGGAAGGTATTTCCTGCTGGCTCTCCGCTGAACTTGTGGAAATGGGGATTGAAGCTGGGGGTGGGGGCCGCCTGATGACGGCAGTAAAAATAAATTGCTATTGCCGGAGTAGGTGGACCAGATCAGATAGCACTTCCTATAGGGGCTGGAGACACGTCAGCCCGGTTCATCCTGAACATACATTAACCGTTAATAGCGTTGCAGAGGGAAAAGGGGGAAGACAAAGAGTTAAAGGGTTGTTAGCTCCTTGGACTTTGGCACCACTTGGTAGGGAAGTGAACTAAAGAACCACTGCCAGAGATACGATGGGTGTGGATATTTCACTTATTTACTTAGGTTACTGTGTTTTCCTCAGCCAATAATACAGTCTTTCCTTGTTTTAATTGCAGACCAAGTGTTTGCAAACAAGGAAGGATACCTAGCAAAGGCACTCACTTTCCCTATATTTCTGGTTGTAAAGCCAAACCCTTGTTTCTGGCAGCACCACTTGACAGAAGCTGCACATCAAGCCAGTTCTCTTCAGCACGCTTTCAGCTCGAGTGAGGCTACAAGAGGCGCATGGCACATTTCTCTATTAAAACTATGCTACATAAGCTGCAGTTGAACACAAACCCCAGGAATTATTTGTTCTCTACTCATTTGATAGCCTGTCCAAAAATATATAGGTGGTCCCCACGACAGCTGGTGATATGCCCACTGGGCTGTAGTCAGCCGTCCTGTCACAGAAGCTGTGAGGAACAGGTAATACCAACAAAGACTAGAGGCATTTTTATTTGCTGGGAATTATCTGTCTACCAGATGAGTAATTCTCACAATACCCCCATGGGATGGACAAATATTCTCTCTGTTTTATAAGAAAGACTGCAAGAGAGACTTTAGTCCAGAATATTTAGAAAACCAACAAAAGAACTTAGTGTAACACTCGGAAATTCCTTCCCTCTTGTATGTTCTGTCACTGAGACAGATCGTGTCCTAAAAATACACCCAAGTTATGCAAACATACCCCAGTATCTTTCATAATTATCATGTGTTTGTTTCACCCCATTCTTATTTTAATAATATCACAATAATACTTGCTTCCTATTGCTTAGCTTTACCAATGTTTACGGTACCTGAAAAGTAACTAATGATAATAAGGAATTTATATCTTACAATAAATTAAGCAAGCTGATAGCAACACAGCTAGAATAGTGGGAAATGAGGAGGATACAGCTGAAACTATAGTTTATGTATTAACAACATGTATGTTGAGTGTCGAAATACTTGATGTTAGTATAATGGAGTAAACAGTCTTTTCTCTACAGGGACATGTGATTTGTTGTTTTGGGTGAAATATTGCAGATAATCTGCTTTTGGCATGCAAACCGTTACTAAAGTCATAAAATCACAGAATCATTTAGGTTGAAAAAGACCCTTAAGATCATCAAGCCCAACCGTTAACCTAACACTGCCAAGTCCACTGCTAAACCATGTTCCTAAGCGCTTCATCCACACGTCTTTTAAAAACCTTCAGGGATGGTGACGCAACCACCTCCCTGGGCAGCCTGTTCCAATGCTTGACAACCTTTTCAGTGAAGAAATTTTTCCTAATATCCAATCTAAACCTCCCCTGGCGCAACTTGAGGCCATTTCCTCTCATCCCATCACTTGCTGCCTGGGAAAAGAGACCGACATCCAAGTCGAAGGGATCCCATACACTTCCCCTACAGACGAATAAATGCTTGCAACTGGTAGATCTGTTACACTCTTAGGGCCAAGTACTCAAGAGTGGCCTTTATATGTTGACAAAATTTTGCATCCAGGCTTTTCTGTTCTCCAGAACTTCACTTTGTAGACGTACAGTGTTTTTAGTGACATAGCAGTTCATCTCCTGAGGAAAATTTGGGCAGTACGCTATGCAAAAACGGTATTGGCACCCAGTTTAGAGAACGTGTGTTTGGACATGTGATGGTACCGTTTGGAAAGGGGTCCTACAGCTGTCGTCTGAACTATAGCAATAACTTAGGTTATTGTAAGAGATTTCAGGTAACTACGGACAGAGCACACATTGGTTGCACTCTAGGATGACACTGAAGACTCCCATGTATGAAGTGAGAAAAACTTTTCTAGTATCTGTAGCACTGTAGTTTCACATGAATTTTACTCCTGGGGCAAACTTAATCCCGGCAGACAGAGAGGTCTCTTCACTGAAACTAATGACTATCACAGAACTAAATTAGTCTCAGTACCTATAATAATGCATTTAGTAACATGCTTTGATGTTTTTAAAGACTTGCAAATCTATTATTCTTTTCCTCACTGTCTTGCCAAGACCTATTTCTCCTGTGGGGTCTACAGACAAGTCCAAGTACAGCGCTAAATAGTACCTGGCAAAATTGATGTTTATTATTTACCTAATCCCAAAACAATGATCATAAATGCGTATGCATATATAGATATTGTAAATATGGAATTATCTTTCTCTTCCCTCGTGCTTCTTTTATTGGTCTTTCGAGTCTTATTTATAGTCTTAATGATTTTCGGTGAATGGCTGAGCTGACTAATTTTACCTCAGAGACAAATTGCATCATACTCATCTCACTTCACTGGTTCTGTATCAGCCTCATTCCCCTGGTTTTAGTCTTCATTTAAAACTAATGAGAACGTGGACACCACCAGGATATAATTTTCTGTGAGGACATGAAGTGCTTTTGGCCCTGCTGAAGTGTGCAGGGGTGCTGTGCTCCAAATAGAAACAAGATAGCCTCTCTGTTTAAGGAAGAGGAGAGGAAGCAATGAAATTACATTTATAACTGCATGAAATTGCTATTATTTTGAATCCTGCTTTTATGGTGCAAACTAGGAATTGAGCAAAATCATGACTCATGCTGGCCTCCAAACAGGACCCTGTTTGCACTCTGACAATGCTGTTTCATCTCTCGATATGGTGTTTTTTCCTGTAAAAGTGGGACCAGGTCTGCCAAAGCTCCTAGGGTTGCTGTAAAGCTTAATTAGCATCTGTATAGCAATCTGAGATTCTTTTTACTTTCCTTTCTTCAGTAATATAAGTCTAAGACTGTTCTTCTATTTTATTTTCTCTCTTGTTTTTCTGGTCTATAATGTCTGCAACTTTTCAAGCCTTTTAGTCCCTCCGTAGTCCAGTTCTGTCCTGTGGATTCCTCTATCTACGCTGAAGTTTTCTTCCACTGTCTCCTGAATCTGTTACCCATGTTATACCACCTTCGAAATTATCCTCAAGATACTTCAGTCCCTTAAATGAAGCTATTTAATGAGGTAGAACTCTTCCTCAGGTCAAGTGGCTTTTCAAACTGAAGAGTTCTCAGGAAGACCACGTATTTATTTGTGAAACTGGATGGATGCAAATTTCTGCCACCGCCAGGCAAGGCACAGCAAGAAAATCCATTGATTCAAAAGAAAAGTGGATACATTTACATTATTTGGCTGATGCCTATACAAAACTAGTGTTGCTCATCTTTCTTACAATTGCGATAACTTGACATGAGAGCTGCTTCTAAACCTACTGTCTTTGCAATGTTTCATAGTTTCTACTGATCATAATCAAGGCTTTTGATATCTGTTCTGCTAAAACTAGTACCTCTTCTGGTGAACACTCAACACTGTATTACCGATTTTTTTAAAAAAAGGGTATACTTAGAGATGAATGCAGCGAGGACCTAACTGTGAAAGTGATTTAAAAAAAAATGCAATGAGCTGCTACTGTCATATAAGTAACAATGATGGAAGAGACAAGGAATGAGGAAACTTGTGGCTAAGAGATCTTTGACGGGGGAAGGAAACAGGATGAAGTGAGGAAAAATGGGATAGAGAGGAGAGAGGGAGGGAGAGTGATGATTAATTTGGAGATCGTATGGGAAGGAAGAGTGATTTAGAAAGGGAAGCCAAGGGCAGGGAGTTTGGCAAGAGAGTGGGAGGGAAGCTTGTGAGGAGGGAGAGAGGAAAAAACCTCCTTATTTGTAAAAAACAGCACAGCAAGAAGCGTAATCTGGAATGTGAGCCCAGGGTGGGTTGAGCGGGATTAGAGTTACATCAGAGAAGGGCTCAGAGTGCCCAGCTCGTTACAGAAGGCAGCGTGAGAGATCACACACTGATCTCGATTTTCCCAAGGTTGTGGAGTTTTCAGGTTAGAAGTCTGACCAATTCAGTTTTTGTTTTAAAGTAGTATCTCGGTTTATTTGAATTTTAATTGAAAGAACACTGATATATTGAAAACAGCGGTGCCTCTATTTTATGTGTTATTTATTTCTAACTTAAAAATTGCAAAACAGCAACATGGCTTTAAAATATGTATTTCATTGGGAAAGTAGTTACGGACAATGATGACAGTTGCAATTCAGGCAGAAGTCAGTGTTTTAATCAGAGACAGGACACTTAATGTAAAGAGACACCTCCGTCATGGTCTGCAGATTGAAATCACAATACTGTGACTTATCAACAATTGGCATTTTTAGTTTGCTTGATAAATTTTATTTAGATGGGGAGGCAGCAAGCCCCATCCCTCTCTTCATGGATTAAATTTGCAATCAGTCATCACATTTTAAGTAGGTGATGGCAATGGCGCAGCTAACAATGACTAGAAAACAGCACCTTTGTTATTTGACGGTACTATATTTTGTGGATTGATCCCTTCTGCGGTGAAAACTAATAGAAAAATGAAGTGCTATGTAAAACTTGAGAGATTTGTGGAAAGCATTTGTTGTAAATAAAGACCTCTTGCCACTCAGCAAGTAACTATAGGTCACCTCCCAAAGAGAAGAAAATCTTGAAGAGAAATGGGCAATGGAAGACGATTTCAAAACATTATGTGATGTTCAGTCATGATCCCACTCAAGCCAATGCCAAAAAAAGCCTCCTTGATCTCAGCAAGAACATTAGTGAACTCATAATTCCTTCTGAAACAAACAAAACTGTTTGGACTCAGATTTATGAATAATGAGAGTGGTTTATATCTTTGCACAATGCCAGCCATTTTTCTTTGTAAACTGTCAGTGCATAAATTAAGAGGATTTAATTATATGGAAAGGTTAGAAGTGTGATTCCAAGTATTTCTTGAGGTAGAGAAAGACAAATATTTGTACTAGTTTAATCAAAAGTGTGAACATAACATTGGCTCGGATCCTCGTGTATGGATAGCAAGGCCTGTGCACTGGAAATAATTGTACCTGTGGAAGGAGCTGTTGGCCAGTGGTACAGCTTCATTTTGTTAACAGTGCTCCCCTGGTGAGGGTAACCTTTCTTACAGAAGTGAGAGCAGATCTGCTAGCATGAGTGCTCCCTACCTGCATCAGTGCAAGAGAGCGAGGTTAGCAGTGAATCACTGTGTAATTGTTTAAAGTATCCCAGTTCACCTTGGCTGAAAGAAGTTGGGGCTCACTTAGTCTCCCAAGACATAAAAAGGAGGGACAGCCTCCAGCAGATGAGCAAAGACAAGCATCAGAGATGGGGTCGGGGACAATAACTTCTCCTAGTGGGGCACACATGGGTCAGGAAGAGGACATTGTTCTACAGTCACAGTCATTCAGCTGGGGAAAATTACGGAGTTACAGTGAAATCTTCTTAAGGAAGGAGTGTTGCTATGGACTGCATTAATTCAACTCAATCAATCAAACTGAAGACAAGGACTAAAAATACTAATTAAAAGTAAATATTTCCAATCAGAGTAAGTTTTAACAGCCCGTAACTTGAAAGTCATTTGGCTGATTTTCCTCAGTTTTTGCAAAAGTGACTAAAATACACCTGGCAAGCTTCAGACTCAAGCAGCTTTCCAAGCCAAAGTTATGACGAAGGAATGGAAATAGGGTGCTGTAACGGAAGCTAGCTTCAGCCTTAACCACAGAGATGTTGCTGCCTCCCCTTAACATCCCCAAGCTATGCCAAAGCACACAGTGAATTAAAATCATCACATCAAATGGAATGTTTGTAAAACTTTAGTCAAGTAATGTATCTTGCAGGTCTTTTACAACCTTAATGATTCTGTGATTCTGTGATTTATTTGTCATAGAAACATTAATCATAACACAGCTTTATCTCAAACCTGTTCTTCCCCAGACATGGAGATCAGCACAGTTTGCCCAGAAGACTGACCATTTCTATGTGTGGTGCATCAGGAGGAAGCAAGGTCCGACTACATTCATCACCTGGAGGCCAGTGTTTCTGCAATCGATTTCTTGCCTCTCTCCTAAAGAGGAGGGTTTCATTTCAGAGGCTGTGAAAATTGGGTTTCCATGCATGTAATGAAAAAAGATTTTCTGAAGATGATGTTATAAAGGAAAGATTTGTATTTTTACAACGAAGAGCAATAGCCGTAGTTGTGCGTTCCCAAAAAAAGTCGTCAGCAGTTACTAGCTGTTCTTCTGGCTTTTCCAACAAAGTGAAGATTTTCTTACTTGACCGAATAATGAGGAAAGTGGCTAGTGGATGTATAATTAGCTTCCAGCTATGACTAGCACAGCTCTGCACGGCAGCAATCCTACAGTCGCTAATCTCACTGCTGTCTCCTACAGGAGGAGGAAATGAGCTGGGCCACAGTCTCTGAACCTCATCCTCCCTCTGGTTGGGGACTCTGACAGACCCAGGGCACAGAGCCTCAGGATGTTGAATTTATTGCTCCCGTTTGCTTCAAGGCCTTTCATAAGACTTAATTCCCTCGCCCTCCAGTAAAAGTGATAATAATAAAAAAGGTCTATGATTCACAGTAAAGCACGGTATCTTAAGTTAAACAAGTACCTAAGTGCTCTGCTGAATTGGGGCCAAGGGTGGATTACTGAGAGAGCTGGGCAGTCTTCCCATCTCCAGCCAGTTCACCAAGTAGTCTCAGGCTAATCATGCAGTTGTTCTGGGGCTTAGTTTCCTGCACATGTTTATCATAGGGTATCTATTCTGACTGGTAAAGATAGGGAGATAATGAGGGAACATGAAAAAACTCTTCAGAACATCACAGAAGGGAAAAAGCACTGTAGAGAAAACAGGATTCTGCATTGGGTATATATTGCACGTTACGTTCTCCTTACGATTTTTCTTTGGTCTCTGGACGCTATTCAGTATTCATTAAAAACATTGGGTAGCTTATTAGCAGAGAGTCCACTTGCACTTTAAATGGCAAGAGTGTAGTCTGAATCCCACAGAAACCAGTGGAAGGAGATCCAGCACTGCACGCAACCAGCAGCCCAGAACGGCTCAGGCTGTGTTGCCTTCAAGCAGCCTCATCACCCTCTCAGCACTGGCCTGCTGTAGGAGGTGAATGCAGCAGATTTTGTCCAGGCTGTTGCCTTCATGACATACAGCAGCCTGAAAAATTGACTCTGACCCCTTTGCAATGGCTTATTAAAAGGGAACTGGAACAAAGCCTTTGGCAGTCTCTGCCTAACCTGCTCTGGGAGAATTTCCTCTAATCAGATATGGAGCTTTTAAGGCTGTTTTGCATTTCTCTGACTTCTATCTGGCAGAAAGTGGCTAGAGAAAGGGCAAGAGTGTCACTGTGGAGACCATTTTATTGATATGAGAGAGGCCTGGTTACCATGTAATAGTTTGCAAGAACAGACTTCTCTTTTAACACTTTTTCTACTTGGAAATCTGTATTACATTTTTCAAAGGTAGAGCAAAATAGCTTAGTGTATTGAATTGCAAGAGAGCTATCCTGAGTACATATGTTTACTCTATCATTTGATACAGAGGAAATTAGCATAAAAAATCTTAACTAAGAATAGATTGTGCCAGAATATTAGTTTTGTACCATAACAAACGGGCAGGAAAATATAAACATGATAATCCATCCTATGCAGGGTAAGAGCCGAGGTAAGGTGCTGTCCTGATTAACAGCTGCTAGCTGATGTTGTAAGCACAGTAGTGGAGATCTTAATATTACATTACAGCATTGTTTGTGAAACCAGAAAATGCCAATGTTACTTTTTGTGGATTTTGAGCTCCAGTTCTGAAAGAGAATAAACTCTTTTTTCTTTATAATAAGCAGCCATATTTTGTTTATCCATAGATAAAGCAGCACTGTAGCATACTTCTGTTTCTGTGACCTCCTCAAAACCTTTCTGCAGGCATTTCCTGATTCCTGAGTTCTGCAGATTTAGAACCAAAAAAGACTGAAGAGCAGTGAGTATCAGTGATATTTCCTTTTTCTATTGCGCACTCATGGGTCAGACCAGCGGGAATAAGCACAGACCGAAATAACTGGGTTTGCTCAGGCTCCCCTTTCTGCAAGGATAGAATTCCCAAATTCTAATCTTGCCCCCAATTCTGGCTCACTTTCTGTGCGTATAAGGCATGGGGTAGCTGGGGCCAACGTGCAGACAAAGGATTAGCACCCGTGGGGAATGAGCTGTTTTCAGCTCCCCCTGCATAACTGTGGATTTGAAGGCTTATTTCCTTACCTCTTTTGCGGTAAGTGAAGGGGAAAATCCAGGCAACCAATAAAAGAAATGGAAACACAGTCAATGGGAAGGGGTTGTGGAAAAGGGGTTTGTGGAAAGGGGGTTGTAACTAGGCTGTATCCCATGTGAGTAGCTTTCAAGGCCCACCCTCCCATCTTTGCTGGGGATGCACAGGAGATAGCAAGTGATACAAGCCCATTCTGGTTATTTCCAACCATGGGAATGATCTCCTGAGCTGTTTGCCAGCTGATATGACAGACCACCTTTTACCTGACCCAAGGCTGCAGGTGAGCAGGCAAAGAATTGGGTAATTAAAAACTGGGCCTTGTCATCTCCTCCAGGGTATGATGTGTGGGAAGATCTTAATCCTGACAGACAGCGAGTCCAAGACAGGATTTGCCAGTCCTTAGCTGGAAACAAACTGTTTAGAAAAGACTTAATGCAGGGGCAAATCTTATGACGGAAAGAGCAAATTTGAAAGATAAGCATGATATTTAAGACATAACAATTCAGTTGCAGAAAAAACCCGCTACAAATGCAGGCAGTGTCCACTAAGTGCATTGTTCAACTAGGATGGAGGTTGGTCCTGGAGCTAATGAAAAAGGATGTGATTCATCCCTTACTGAAACGACACTAAAATTTCTCATGAAATGATAAAAAACATTAATACGTGCATTACATCAAAGCATATACTCCATCAACAATGTAAAGTCTTGTTGCTTAGAGAGAGGGAGAATACATAGTGTGTAATTACAATACCACTGAAGAATACAGCTTATGTGTTTAGGTATGTCAGCTGCCCAGCTGCACTTCAGTATCTTTCAGCATATCCATTACATTTGCATATGATATATGTAAATTAATATGTCCTCAACTCAATACCTATTTCTGTATGCATAGATGTAGTATGCGTGTATATACATGTATACATCTATAGGTATGATATAAGCGCATATTCATTCAGAGCATTTTAGTATAGTTAAAACACTGTGCCAAAAATGTACACCATCTGTTTTCAATCAAAATAGCCTATTTCAGAGGAAGGGAGTGTTGTCTGGTGATCAGAGCAAGGGAACTAAAGAGTCAGGACTCATGGATTCCATTCCCGGATCTGCCAGGACTTGGCTGCATGGTTTTGACAAGGTCTGCCACTCCTGAGTACCCTGCTTTCCCCATTTGCAAAATGGGGCAGTATCTGCTCATAGGATGTTGCAATGGAAAACATAATTAGTATATGCTTGGAAAAATACAGAAGCTCTTGTTATATCATCATGGTATGTTTGAAGAGTGGTATTTAATTGAGAAATACAGTACAGGGTTTGTTTCAGGAGACATATGTAGCAGCTATGTGTATAATTACAGCTATTTGTACACACGTGGGTAGCCTAATTTTTGAATGATAGTACGCTTAATAAAGTTAATGGGGAAAAAATGGTGCTCAACACTCTATGAACACAGCCAATCCTGTAAAAGTTTTCACACTCTATTGAACAGGGTTTCCACGGTGACGGCCGTACACCAGTGGGTGAAATACGTGCTGTACCTAATTTTCATCCTGAAATAGGAAAATACAAATGGGTATTGGGATTTTCTGGCAGGTTCACTGCAGAGAAAGCCTAGCTCCACCGAAGACAATGACAATACTCCTATTAACATAATTAGGACAAGATTTCACCCCGTCCACTTCTTTAGAGTCACTGTGTCCCTTTCAGGAATACAGCAGGGACTGATCAGCCCATCCCACAGTGCTTCCTCTTGGGCACGGTGGCCACGTCTGCACTGCGGCACGGAACAACGTCTCTTCCTGTGCTCGGTGGGCTGGGCGGGGCGACCCGACCTGGGTTTGGTGGGGGGGCTCCAAGTGTCGTAGCAGGCAGAACGGTAAGGGTGCTCCACGCTCCTGGTCTCCCACTGTCCTCACCTGCCGATTCCCAAACTCCTTTGGTTTCCCTGTAGCCTGCATATCTGTGGGGTGTTACGGCTGTGCCCTGCCTCTGGAGAGAGAGATCAGAGGCGCTTTCCGTTGGGATGAGACATACCATATAGCAGATTGCATAAATGCAACAGCTGTGGAGTGTTGGAGAGGGAAAGAAACAGTGTTGGTATGTCGGGGTTTGCCTGGCTGCCAGTACAAAAGTGGCAGTGAGAGAAATCATGTGTGCTGCATGCTGCTTATGTATTCTGCAAACTGAGGCATTCTAGTATGTGATAAATATTTGATGTAAATATGAATGTATTTCAACATCTATGTCTTCGTCACCAAGAAAAATGGGCTGAGCTTGTTTGGTTTTGATGGTTTTGAGAGCTGTTGTTCCCCAGGTTGCACCTCGTATCTCATGAGTGCGCTGTTGCTTAAGTACAGCTTCAAAAGGACACTTAGGATCTTACAATGTACACACGTAAAATGAGGCAGTTGCTCATCCAAGTGGGCTAGTATAGTGATATATGTGATAAAGCAAGGAAAAGACAAGGCATTATGGATCTCACCACTATGAAGTGCATTTACAGGTTTGTCACTCAAAGAAATGCTTTTACCCGAATGAGTGAGGACAATGTGCAACATAAGGTTATGCTGGAGGGACAAAACAGTTGATTCAAACACCAGTTTGTGAGAATTACATCTCCACATCTGAGATCTTAACGAAAGTTATCATCTTCTGTCTTTGTAAATTTATCTGCCCTTTGGATCCTACCCACCATATTTTAAAGAAAGGGTGTATTCATGTAGTGCCTAGGATATGCTTTGTAAATACAGCTTTCAAGCCTTTTTCAAGCCTATGGAGAGTTTCCATCATATATATGTGAGTTTCCATCATATATATGTGCCATATTCATTTTCAACTGCCTTGAGTCAGAGCACTGAAGTAACAAACTTGCTAACCAGGATAAACTTTTCTTTAGTTCTTGAACTTTTGTAAGACGAGATTCCTCTTTAAAGGGGGTACAATTAGTAGCCAAACGAGACAACAGCTTCTAATTTCAGGCTACCAGTGACACAAAGAAGCAATTAGAGAGACTGAAGCAGGGAAGAGGGGTACGGTGGAAGGGGACCAAGGGTCTAAATCCCGCTTTCTGCTTATGATAATCTGTACCTGGAGGGAAGAGGAGGAGATGCACCTGGGAGATGCATCTCTTGTGTGCAGTAAATGAGAACTATTCAATCGATTCATGCAGTAAGCTCATACAAATGCACCAGAGGCTCTTCTTATGCTCAGACTTACGTTTTGGGAAGAGAGAGGTTTTGCTCTTATGGCCCACTTGTTTTTCTGTCTTTCTACTGTGACTTCTAGCAGGGAGCCATGGAATCAGGGTGTATTGCCAAATGACTATCAGCCAGTTCTGGGGCCAGGGCCAAGTGGCAGTGATAGGGAGCTTGTGAAGATCGCTGCCTCTCGGCATGCTCCACGTGGAGGGCAGTGGATTCCTGGGTCTGACCTTGAGCAGTCGGTAAGAGCATGAGGAGGCTGCGCCAGGCAAGCCAGCTCCCTACAGTGGCCACAGCCCCGGTGCAGAGCAGGGCTCGCTGTAGGTTGTCTTTAACAGCCACTTCCACCGAACCGGAGCAGAGTCCGGCACAGCCCAGCTTGGAAGGTCTGCTGGGTTGCCTTGTTTTTGAGGACACTTGTCTGACCCAAATAGAAGGTTTTCACACGTTGACAAATGCACCGGACATGTCAACAAATGCATAAAAATGTTTGGTTTACCAGCAGACTGAAAAAAAATGAAGAATCTGGAAGGCAATAAAGTCTGCAGATTTCTTCCCCCTGTAATCCCAAAGAGCATGACTTTTAAATTACGTATCACTCCCTAAACCCAAAAATTGTTCTGCAGTCCGTTGGCGATAGTGTTCTCGGAAATCTGTAACTGAAATATACTTTATTCTGTTTTGTAATACCCTTCCACTATATTCAGGGATTATTCCTGACAGTGTCAAGAAAGACCTCATGACTTCAGTTCATGCAAACTCCTCCTCAGAAGAGGAGGAAAAGTGACAAGAGAAACTTACTTAAATTCTTTATTCATGTAAGATAGATGCAGTTTGTCAGTGACTTTTTAACTATGGAAATCTGCAGGTGTTCCAAGGCAGCATTACTAGCACCTGGGTTAAGATGGATCAAAAAAGGGGAGACACTCTTTAACGTTTTCTACATAAATACACCACATTGGCTTTGCTGTTCTTAGGTGGATGATACACGGTGCGGTGGTCTGACATAGTTGTGTCAGCATTTGGAACATGGAGTCATCACGTTACATCACAGTATTTTCTGCTCAGGGGTTGAATTGAGCTAGTATATACTGATCTTGTTTTCCAGTTTCTGCTGCTATCTGTGTCGAGCTCTTTCTCACACATGAAGCGCAAAAGCAGGGCTTGAGGCAAGCAATGCCTGATGCTTCAGCAAATCTTCAAAAGTACTACGCGTGCTGCGTGTGATTTGAGTCTCACGCGGGGATCAATATCCAGCTTCTGCTTTTGCTTTGTTACGGTTCCTCAGTGTCTGAACTGTGGCGAGAAGCATCTCAGGTGAGACAGAGGAGGGGAAGCTCTCTGTGTCAGACATGAAACTTCTGCTGTTATTACAAAGAAAATGGAACAACATGCAATGAGAGCGCCGACGCACTCCAAGCCACAGCCGTCCTAGACTTCTCCCTCCTTCCAAGTCTGATGGGGATCCAGATGCAAAGGAACTTTTCCAAAAAGACAGACCTTGGCTCTCAGTGCTTCATGCTGCAGAGAATTATGCAGTTTCTGAAATTTTTCTTTGAGAACATTTGTTTTCCCGATGGTGTTACTTCATGGGCTGTATTTACTTTTTCCATTTTGTTCATAGTTACCAGTGTGTCTATTTTCATAGTCATGCTCTAGAAACAGAAGTTCCTTTCCCTCTCTCCGCTCTAATCCTTGTAACCCTCACCCAAGGTGTGGGCAGAAGCCAAAGCTTAACACCTAATTTGGATAATAATTCCTGCCCACCTTCTCCCTCCTCCCACTCCACTCGTCCCTTTATTAGATTAGCTATACAGAATGAAGTGCTTTCTAACAGCTTTGAAAAACACGGTAATGAAAGGAGCCAAGTAAGAAAACAGAATGTTTGGCGCCAGTAATGGAACACAAAACCTTTTACCTTCGTCCATGGATTTGAATCTAACCCAGCTCAGTAACAGCCCAAGTTGTTAACATGTCAGGGTTATGTGGTAGCCTGAAATAGTTCAAGTTCTTAGTCCATTTCGTCAGGTACGGGACACAGAACCCTGGACTCCATGCATGGTCTTGAACATAATCCAGCTCCGTTCTTGCTGTCGGGGCAATGTGGTTGCCTGCATAGAAACAACCCATGCTGTTAGCCAGCTTTCTAGCAGAAAAGCTTCCCCATCAAAGAAACGGTCAGGCCAAGTAGGGCTGCCCCATCATGCCGGCCATCCTGGTGGTAGGGAATGGTGAGGAGTCGGTGGACTGTAAGGAGACAGTTCCACCTTTTAGAGGCACAGGAGCTGTGCTGCGTAGCAGTGCCCCTGGAGTTAGGAAAGAAATGAGGACCTTTGTAGAAATGAACAGCCCTTCCAGGAGATCCTGGCATTTGAAAGCTAGCTCCCTTGATGCTTTTTCTGAGGGAGACACAAGAGGAATTTTTTTAAGAGCCTTGTCTTCGCTAAAGAGGCTGGCTTTCAGAGACTGTGTTAGAGTTGTTACCCAACAGGCTGCTGTCTTCATCCCCAACAGGCTGCTGTCTTCATATGGCTGATGCACGCTGTGCAGCAGAAGTGTCCCCTTTGGACAAGGCTCCTCTAGTGTGTCTTTGCATCTGGCTTGCTGGGAACTCCTGCAGAAATGTAGAGATTCAGGCATGTGCATAGGCACAGAGGAGTCACAGAGCAGGGCAGGGAGGCATGCCCAATTCTGCATGGTGCTTTGGGCTCGTCAAAGTGGTCTCCAGCCCAAACAACACCAGTGCTGAGGATGCTTAAGGTCTCACAAAAACAGGCTCCAAACCAATGTGAAACGGGTCTCAGGCTTAGCTTTCAGAGTGTTAGGTTCCTGTTATACTGTGTTTCCAGCAAGAACTATCTGTCAATAATAGATCTTCCTAGTCTAAGGATGTTCCAGTTATGTGTCAGCTTTACACAGCTTTTCTTTTTCATATCCATCTTTGTTGCCAACATAGCACAGGACTTCTCTGAAGAGTTTTGTTGGAGAAAGAGTGCATACCAGCATTTTTGCCCCATTTGCGGCTACTTTATCTTTGAATAGAGCCAGGACCAAGGCAGTGCAAGGGGAGGAAAGGTTAAAATGACTTAACAGGTGCATTTTAGCAGCCTTGGATGATGAGCTTCTCTTTCAAGGAAGCAGCTGCATAAAGATGATCCTGAACGTCCTGCCTCCTGCACGAAGAGGCCTTGTCCCTTATGGACTGAGTCTCAGTCTCTTGCAGATTCTGTGGTATCCCATGAAGTGTCTTTTGTCATGATGGGAGAGCCCTAGTAAAGTCTTTATTTTGGCCGCCTTTGCCAAAACATAATCTCTGTGAACACTTTGTCCAGTTTGGTAGGAATTGTCTGCTGGATTAAAAACTGACATCCAAGCAAGGCGCCTAGTCTGATCTGATTTCCTTTTTACAATAAAGGCTAAAACCAGGATGGGACTGTAGTTTTTTCTTCAAAAGGATGGAACTTACTTTCAGCTTCTTGCAGCATGTAATGTATGTAGAGTGGCTCAGGAACAACTCCAATTAAACTAAATGTTTCCTCTACATAATGATCCATTCGCAACAGTAATTTATCAACATTAACATTTAGAATTTATTTCCAGAACCGATGTTTTAAAGTATGATTAATCTTCAACGAGATTAAAATAATTGCTTGTAACATTTTAACAGACTTTGCCAGGTGACGAGAAATTTGTGAATGTCAAATTACCATCAGAGCTTCAAAATGCACTCACTGTTTCTACAAGTGCAAAACAATCTTAAATAATAAATGCAAAATGTCAGTGCTACCATCTATCAGCACAGAAATCATCTTTAAAAATTTCATTAGCTATGCCCTTAAACTTTTTCAGGAGATCTGGAAGCAGGGTTATTTATCACGTGTGGAGTCCACATTTGTGAGAGGATCTCACAGTATTAGAACCCTAGAAAGCGAGTTTCTCTGTTGTATTTGAGGTTATGGCTCTCAGAGTTCAATATTCCCTTATTCTGCAAACTCTTTTGATTTTTACACATCACTTTCCATCTCACCTTGTGCACTGCGTCCCTGAGCAAGTAGTTGTTATTCATGTCTCCCAAAGCAGGATGTTCACATTGGACTGATTTGGAAACCATATTTAGAGCATATTATCCCAATGCTTTATCTGTCGGCTTTCGTGGGCAAGAGGTTGAGACGTTCTTCTGTATTGGTTCTTTGAAAGCACAGATCTTGCTAGTCCTGAATTCTTATTATTGTCAGTGCAATTGTAGCTTTCAACCCTTATGCTGTCAGTGAAGTGAGGTTTTCCTTCCACCCTCTTGAGCTCCAGAGCAGATAAAATCCCAGTCCTTTTCTATGTCAAGCCCTTGTACTGTCATATTCTGCAGGACTATGGGCAGAGGATCTAGGCTTCCAGATCCTTCATGGTCACCTCTGACTTCACTGAGTCGACATAATCCACAGTGTCTGCTGCTCTGTCTTGGGCAGAACTTTGATCAGCACATTTGCAGAGATAGCTGAATTTCGGTTTGACATCTTGCTGATCTCTGCTGGACTTCCAAAACAGGGTATGAGTCATAAACTATTCCCTGTAAGGTAAGCCTCACTGGTTTGCGAGCTATAAAGGAAGCCTGTGTTATTTTTAAAGGACAGAATTTTTCTTTCATTCCCTCCTCCCCTCCAGACACTCTCTCTGTTTATTTTTCATTCTGCCCCAAACCTCTTTGTTTATATCCCACATTTTGGAAATTTCTTTCTTCTCCTTCGTCTAACTGCTCTTTTATTCCACACGGTTTTTCTGAAGAGGCGAGCAAGATCTGGAAAGAATCAGACATTTACATTGATAATGTTCCAGCCGGATTAGCAAATGTTTGGAAAAGACCTCATGCTTTGGGCACCGACTTCTCTCTGATTGGGGTAAAACACTTTAATGACTGGGGTTATTGCTCGGTAGAGGCTTTTTTCCTTTACGGTATCTGGTACTAGTTATTATCAAAGACAGATTGCTGGACTATGTGGACTGACGCTGGGCTAGTCCAGTCTGGCAATTCTCATCTCTCTATGAATGTGAATCCAGACACATTTCAGTCTAAGCTGGGTGTTCTTTTTGATGCATACAGGATAAATAATGAGGTATACTCAGGAAAATTGATTTGCCACAAGAGGTAACTGGTGACCTTTGTATCCATCAGCCCGTATACTTGCTGAACTGAATCCCCAGTTCCATTGGAAGAGAAGGAGCCACAGAGCTTTCCACATATTTTAAAATATATGTAATCGCAAGCAACAAAGACTTAGCAGAATGCCTCAGTCATCTGGGTTTAGACATAAGGCAAGGTTAAATTTAAAGCCCAGACAATACACTCGCAGCTAACTTTTTGACCTCATTCTATATGTGGGTTTTCTTCATTGCAGAATCTGTGTCATGAGGCTGAGAATGCCAATACACTTTTTAGGCAGGGAGTTGATCCCTTAGGCACTTCTTTAACTAAACTGGAATAATTGCTTCCTTTCCTCTTCTATTTCTTCAAGGCATTTTTATATGTCGTAGTCTTAGAGTTTCTGTTGACCAGAGCAGGAAGCCATACAGCAAGTTGCAGCCAGATTTCAGGGACAAAGCTGATTAACTCTGGTGAGGCTCTAACGCAAATCCCATCCCATTTAATTCCTTAGCTGGCCTCCGCACTGCATGGTATTCCCTCCACAGACACAGTCCTACATTACCAAGTGTCACAACACCGCCAGCAGCCTCACATAAATCTTGCAGAGCTCGGGGCTGCCAGTTCACGCCGCACAGTTTTGAGGTGAAATTCCCTTCTCAGTACAAGGACTAAACAAGTGCCACGCGATGTTCAAGTCACTCAAAGCTCTGCAAAGCAAAGAGGGCTCATGCTTTGCCAAAGGGATCTTACTGTGGGTGGTTTCTGCGATCTGCCAAAGTGTACTTACTTGTTCTGTTACCTGGATAATGAATTAGTAAGTGTTGTACTATAAATGGTGTGCACGTATATTTATGTTTATAAGTACACACCTATACCTACAGAAATACGCTCCATTATATAAAATCTGTTCTGATGACACCAGTTAGAATAAAATCGAACTGCTACAAAAGTAGAAATCACGGAATTTCTACTGTTTTTAGGGATGATAATCTTTTTCCTGCAAAGACCTTTTATGAGGGCAGTTTGCTGCTAATACAGTAAGGAAGACAATGTAAAAGCAAAAAAAACCCCTTTGCTGACATCACTACATCCACATCAGCATAAATTAAATGAGAATTTAACTTCAAATTGTCAAAAGGTTATTAGGCCCATGTTTAATAGAAAGACTGATGTTGTAATAGAAAGACTGATGTTGTAGTCTGATTTTCACAAGGTTCAGGTTAATACCAGCTAGCTGAATTCCACAGACATCGCCACACCTCTGGGAGCTGCATATTCACAGACAGAGAGAGACAGTTTGACCTCATCCAATTTATACATTTGATCTAATGCACTGGAGGTCATCTAAAAATAGAGATCTGGAGAGGAAGACGGCTAATGCTCCTGAGCCACGGACCAACAAAAGCAGCTCTCCTTCTTCCAGTCTCTTTTCTCTGTCTGTACTAGGCTTCAGCTCAAACGTCCTTACAGTAAAAAAATTGCTTTTATCACAGATCCCTCAGAAGAGATAACTTCACGCTTAATAAGTCTAAAAGAAGATTTGTCAGTCCTTCATGAATAACCAGATGTTGGGAAAAGGATGGTGTGTCATTTCCCTGAGCAAACATTCTTGGCATTTATGCATTTCCTCCCGTATCTCCTTAAAAAATGATTGTGTGTAAATTTAGTGCTGACAAAACTGAGGGCCTGGGAGAAAATGGATTACTCATTCTTTCGGTAATTATAGTTGGTCAAAGCATGGAATTTCTGTTTTCTGGGAAATTTGACACTGAAATACTACTTTTCATTCTGATTCAGAATATTTAAAGCAAAAATATTACCATAAAGCAGAAAATCCAAGATAGTGTTGTATCAGGCTCCTTTTTATTTGAAAATTTTAAGGCTTAGAGTTCCTTTCACAATATTTTTGGTTTTCGTTACATGATGAGACTACTGATGGAAACTTGCTTTTAAATCATCAAATGCCACTCCTACATACTGGGCTAGAAAAGATAAGATATTTCATTCAGTACTAAAGAGCATCTGGCAGTATTATTTTGAAAATGTGTTAAAATAGCATATTTCAGTTATCCTCAATCATATGCAATCCTTCAGTTATATGATAATGTGCCAGTAGTAATGGTGCATTTACTCTAGCACAGCTATTGAAATTAAATAATGAAAAGAAAAAAAGTTATTTTTAAGATAAAATTTTAAAAACTGCCAAAACACAACCACTTCCATTTCACCGTTTCTGTGAAAATCCTAAGTGTAATCAATACAGCTTCACGTGTAACAGAAGAGTGGATCAACAATACTTTTACAATTAGAAAAACGTTACTTGAAATGTCTGTTTCGATAAAAAGGTCAGACAGTCGTTTATCTCTGTATTTCTAGAATTCTGTTCATGTCCAAACAGATGTTTGGTGGTTTATGTAGGTTTATGTGCATTTGGTGTCATTCGCAGACTTCCCACACAGTCATCTCCAAGATGACTTCTTTCAGTATCGGTGTTTTATTGATAATTTCCACAGAGAGCTCAAACAATTAATTTGCACGGATGGTGAAATACTAACCATCAAACTTCAGTGAATGAAACCCCAGTTTTCTCATTCTATACCTCGGGAATAGAACAGAGGTATTAAAACATTGTCTATGAAATGAAACAGATTTCTGTGATGCACCTGTATTGCAAAATGATTGAACAAAATAACTCCCTTGGAACCAATGTACCACTATCCTCTTTTGAAATGGCTCTTGTCTTCCTCTCTGGATTGTGCATCTGATTTGAAAAGGGTGCAGTGCAGCAAATCCTGTACGGCTCTGCAGATTTAGTAATGTACTAGCAGAACCATCAATTGTAAAGAGAATTGCTCTCTCTTCATTGAAGTAGGCATAACATAGTGGCAGAAAGGAAGCAGAGCCAAGACTGCAACTGATAGGTATGGCTATTTTTTATGCGTGTGGGAATTTCTCTGCCATGTGATTTTTCACACTGCATGACTTTCAAAAGTCGTATGTCAGAGAGAACCCCTGCCCAGAGCAGTTCATTAATCCACAGCTGCCTCTAATAACTGCTGTGAGAGAAGAAAAATAAAAGTTAACGGACCAAATTTTGCCCTCTGTTAAAAGTCACTACATTGGAGTTTCCACTGATGTAACCGAGGCTATTGTATCTTTGCCAGGGTTTAAGCCATTCTCGTATATTTATATAACCAAATAAATTGATTTGAAACAACGCACTAGAGCAGGGCATTGATCCTTCAGCTGAAGCTGAATCAGCAGTTCTGGTCTGCTGATTACATCTCGGAAATCCACCGTGTCATTAAAATAGTGCCCTGCACACGTGCAGCGGACATGCTTGATGTGGTTCAATGGTTAGCAGGGGAGCGTGGCCACCATCCAGCTGCAGTCCTGATGCCATGCGGCACACTGGGCAGCGTACTTACCACCCTTTATGTATCATTTGTGCATCTTTGAAATAAGTTTTCTTATTTTGTAAGAGTATAATGATCTTTGGATGAGACATAACGTAACTAAATGAACTGCTAGAAGTCTCTGTTGTTAGGTATACGCTGCCTAACACTGAGCTTTGGATTCTCAGCAGTTGAACTGAGCCAAGCCAGAAGCCCTGCTGAAACACCACATCCACATTGCTTTCTGCTCTGCACTTGAAAACCCCTTTTTCTTCCATCCACTTCCCATACAGACATTTCTTCCAGTGAGGTACCTGCCGGCAAATTCCCTTCACCAAGCTATTGCCTGGTGACCCACAATGATCTGTTTGTCCATGTGTGGTTTCCAAACACTTCAATAGTCGCTCTTGCCATAAGTTTAAAGCGATGCTGCCCTCTCCTGTTCACTCTTGACCGGAATGATATGCTTCTAAGCAAAGAATGCAGGACCAACCGTGTTTGTGACCACCTCGAGCTAAATCGTAGCCAGAGAAAAGGGTCTACATTTTTCCTGTACTTTTATCAGTCTTTCAAGGTCTGCATAAATAGTACACCATGGAAATGTTCTTGCAAATTCTATTCCTTGAAATGTTTCCCTTCTCTTCCTAAACATTTCTTCTCTCTCTCTTTTCCCATCCCCCCTTATATTCTTTGTTTACAGTTTATTTTCTTTTTTTTTTAATCCATCTGCTTCTTACAAGTCCCTTCTTCCCTCTGAGAGCTTTCTAAACACATTTCTCCAACAGACTCAGCTAAAAGAACATGGGTGCTAATTGCAATAAACAGTTCATTAACAATCAGAGGAGACAGTCAGTCAAAGCCTGGTTCCATTATTCGGTCCCTGAGATAAGAGTTTGACACAATAATTGTGTTAGCTCAGACAGCTCCCCAGAACAGCCCATCAGGGAGACAAACCCTGCTTCAGGGGAAAGGGCAAATGTATGACAGCACTGAGGTCTAGAAGAGACAAAATAACAATAATTTAGTTCTTCTATTGTTCTTGTTACCACCCCTCCTACTCAATAACTTAAAATATTCACACAGCTCTTTTTAGGAACAATGCCCCTCACCCCCATTCAAGCCGTTATTAAATGCATGTATAGTTCACTCATTCTGAACCCAAAATTTCCAAACCATGGGTTGTGGGGAAAATTCAAAAGGAGCACTGGAGGGTTAGGAAAAAATCTTATTGTTAATGTAATTGTTTAAATTATGATTGATTTAATATCAAAAGAAAGCAGATAATTTGATTTCTAGTGTTCTTTTTCTTAAGTTTTACGCTGACAGCATCTCATTTTTCCCAGGGTGAGGGCAATTGAGAAGTGGCTGTAAATACTGACTTCTAGCAGTTACACTAATCAGCCTTTAAGTGCTGGCTGCAGCTCAGTCCCTCCGCTACGAGGGAGAGAGCGTTCTGTGCGCTCCTTCTGTAATCACGGCCAATTCTCACTCCTCTACCCTGGAGGAGCTCAACTGCTCCTGCCGTGGAAAGGTAATTAGTGATTGCCTGCCTAGGGAGAGTCAAACGGAGACGGAGGAGCTCAAAAGCCTTAAATATCCACAGCACTAAATGCTGCTGTTCTACTCCTTGAATATCCACTGCACTAAATGCTGCTGTTCCACTCCTTGAATATCCACCGCACTAAATGCTGCTATTCCACTCCTTGAATGTCCACCGCACTGAATGCTGCCGGTTCAATCCCTGCCCGGGGTCTGTCTGTCGCCGCCTCTCTGGCACTGAGAAGTTCTAGAGCCAGGTTCTCTAGCCAACCTCCTAATGTCCCCAGATGGGGAACTTAGTGCTGCCAAGTGTTGAACATCTCTGCACCAGACCTGAGGAGTATCTATCTGCTCACCAGGATGACAGTGTTACCCCTTGGTAAGCACTGTAGAGCGGGATGGAGCCTTACTTCATGTGACCTGATGTCTACGATCATGTCTTTCCCTGGTAGCACATGCTGGTTCGAACGAGGAGGATGGCTGTTGTCTCTTATTCAGCTCTTTTGAGGAATGCAATCATCAATGTATTGTTCCTCTCCAACAGCTACTGGATTTTGTCCTTTAAAACTGAGCGGGGACTGGTGTGTGTTTTGATAAAATTTCTTCAGAATATCCCTGTTTCCTTTTCCTCTGTATTCACAAGAACCGCCAAAATCCCACATGCCTCTGCCTGTTTCACAAGGAAGTCAGATTTGCTTCCTGAGCTATGCACAGGCACATCTCCAAATACCTTACCAACTAATCTTTCATTCACCTGGAGGCCATGTAACAAGGCGGACTGCCTTGAGCATCACTTTCATCCATCAGCGTTGCTCTCAAGGTGTTCAGCAGTCTAACAGCATCCGCTTCATTTGCAATCTTCATTCAAGGCACTCCTGCAGGTCCTGTAATGAGCTGTGATGGAAAACTTTTTGCTTACATCTGGAATCACTGTTCTTGACATCTCGGATGGGGGTGAGGGGAAACCTTTATAAAGAGAAAAGGACAATGAAGCAAGATGTTAAGACAGCTAGTCGGTCAATGAGTCACAGCTACTAAACATTTGGCATCAGCCACAAAGCAGCTAAATGTAACCAGCTCTGAAAGGCCCGCAGGACGTCTCTTGCTCTTTCACTCACACACAGAGGCACACAGAGTTTAGACAAGCAATTCCCCCCTCTGCATGCTCTTAAGACTAACTTCGTAAGCAGCTTGGGCATAGGGTTTAATTTCCACAGGAAAATTTCTTTTGCTTTCCTTCAGCTGGTTTTCTAACACCCCGATGGAGACTTCTGATGGTGTCTTAGGGTGTCATTCGCAGCCTGCTGAACCCAGTGTGAGTCCTTCTTTGATGTTCAGTTAAGAGACCACAGATCAAGCCCTTAGCAATCCGTTTGGGCCACATGTCCTGATGGCTTACGAGGTAGATGCTGACAGTGTAAAACAATAGCAGAGGAGACAGAAAAGGGGACTGACTATCTGTGTCTGATGCTGTATGACGGCTTCTAATGTCAGCTGTGGCCTCCAGGTGTATCATAGTCACTACTGACGTGGCAGCAGCTTTGAAGGGGAGAAGGTAAGAACATGTAGTCCCTAGAGAAGGAAGACAAGAGAGACAACAGGGTGTTGAAAAAGAAGGGACAGGAGGACCTAAGATCAGCATTTGTGAAGGAAAGCGAAGAGGAATGTGAGGAAGCTGCAAAGGAAAAAATGACTAGAAATGGAAACCAGGTTTTCCCAGCCGCCCCCGAGGGGTAAAATGCCAATAGCAACAACAACAACTAACCCCAACAACATATTTTTCAAAAAAAGCATACAGCATGGTGCATAAACAAAAAGCGGGCTTCTAAAAATTCTTGCCGTGGTACTGTAATAATTATACAATGTTGGTAGACACCTCTAACTGGAGCAAAAATGTTTCTACAAGCCCCAGATCACATACTCAAATGGGGCAGTGCCCACTTGTGCCAGCTGTGAATTTGGTCTCTGGTTTTTGTAAAATTTCAGATCCTTTGAAGGGTCTTTTAAAGAGGAAGTTCCTCAGTTCCCTTTCTGTGAAATAAGAAAGTATCATCGAGGAATTATTATTTCAAAACTAGACTAATAATACACTTTCAAATTCAAGTGTTCTTTATTGTGATCCTGAGAGCTTTTTGTTTGAAACGTGCTGCAGGTTGGAGAACAGGTTTTAAAAGTCTAAATCTATTCCAAAACCACCATGAATGGTTTTCTGGGAAGGAAAGATTATATATTACACTTGGTTCCTCTCCAAGATTTGTATGTCTTACATGAATACTCCTCTGTCTCCCTCTGTGGTGACATATCTGAGATCAATTATGCCAACAGTAAAGTCTGGAATTTTTATAGTCCAGCTCTTTACGAGCATTTTCATAGAAGAACTTACGAAGGCTGAGGCATAGGAAAAGTCCAATAATCCTGGCCTGTTATCTTCATCATCTCCAGCCCTGTGTCTTTTCCTCTCTGCCCTCTCCAAGTGAAAACACTGGCTCACGTAATACACATACTCCATTGTGGTGATTTAAATGGCCATCTGTATGTTTATCTGAGGCCTCTGGTGAATGGGCAGCCTCATTAGTGCTTGTGTCATGGACGGATGGGCCAACACAAATTCTGTTTGTGTAAGATAAATTCTCCTCTCCTGCCTTTATCTCTTTTGTTCATTCCTTTTGCGCTCTCTCATTTTCCTTTCCTCTCTGGGAGTTTATTCTTGCTAGAACTCACTTTCCTTATTTCTGAGGTTGGATGCTGACGCCTTTACTTTTGTTTGGCTCTGCATACGCTTAGGAGAAATTTATGTGAAAAGACACGCACTTTTAACCTAACTGTGGCTTTTCCTGCAGGAGTGGTATTACTGAAATTAGGGGGATTAATTGGAGAAAAAGGTGTTATTCAGGATGAGAGAGGGTATCAGGGGTAGTTCCCAAGTAATAACCTTAAGCCGTGACTAAGGACCTGAAAGTTTTGAAGGTAGCCCTTAGGTTTATTTACTTTTTGCAATGATAAGAAGCGGTGAATCTGTTTTACTTGTCAATAATCGATATACACTTCATGTCATCTCCCAAAACTACAGTGTCTGGATTATAAACAGTGAGGGGAGGCTTATGAATTACAAGCAAAATGTTTTCATTGGATTGATCTTCTTTCGTTTGGCTTTGATCTTGAAAAACTTGTTTACAGGCAGGATGCTGAATCTGTCATGCTTAGTTGCACTGAGTAGCACTGCAGTGCACAAATGCTCCTACTGGGTGAGTGAAGTATTTAATAAATTCTGAGGAGCAGCGTTGTGCTTCACTGGCTGGGAAACTGGGAAGTGGAGAGCTAATTGTATTAGTCAATATGAAGGGAGGTCACCATCAGTGTTTTAAATCAAGGCTTGAAGAGAGCAAACATTAGCCTTAATTCAGACAAGTGGTGGTTCAACTGCAGGTGGGGTTTTGTCTCTGCAAAGAAAGTGCAAGAGTGATATGTTGGGTTTCCAACATAATGTTGCAGCATTTTCTACATCATATCTGCTGCATTTAGTTCACCGCCCATTCTCAGCGCTGTCTGTGACCTGAACGCCATGCTGGATCCTTTCTGGCTTATTCCTCAACGCTAATATCAGCTTCAATGGGAATTTTGAATGCGGGTGAGGACATTAAAGAGATACATGAGTGATGGCTGAAAATCACTGAGTGTCCAACAATTACTTACTCCTAACTACTTTTGAAAGCCATCTGCAGAAATTGAGATAACAGAATCCAGTTTTCTCTTTTATCAAAGAGCATGTTCAGGAAGGGTAATGGAGCTAAGGAGGAATACATTTGCTTTCAACAATAAGTAATTATCTATGACTGAATATACACATGCAGCACATATGTGGAAGGAGGCACAAATGTAACAGTCTTTTCCTTGGTAAAAAAACATTTGAAAAACTTAAAAAGGATTCCCCAAACTCACAGAAGGCATTGTACCCTCTTGCTAGCTTTTTACAACTGAACTTAGGTTTCAGTGTTTAGATTGCTTCAGCATAGCTATGGGAAAATATAGCCCTGGTCCTAGGAATAGGAAGGAATGTCTATGTTTCATCCTCATGTAATTGAAAACTGACTGAAAACAATTGGCAGGAATCTAAATATTCACATTTGGGCAGAGACCAAACATGGGAAATTTCAGGCCAGGAGAAGTTTTTTGGGAAGATTATGAGGAAGTGCATAAGAATAGCTTTTTTTTTTTTTTAATGGTAAGTGTTTTATTAGAGGTGACTCAATGTATAAATTGTCCAACCTTTTTTTCCTGGTGCTTGTTCTTCAAATCCCGCATTTATTACTTGGTATAAAAGTAACAGACAGGGTATCTTTAAATAGAAATTACATTCCTGTCAGCTTACCCAAAGCCCAAATATGGGACAGAGTGTCAGAGAAAAACACTAACATGAGGGATTCAGGGACTTGACAACGGTACAGGCTCTGCTTCTGCCTGATAAACAACTTACACTGACTTCTGCTGCCTGAACTCGCATCCCAGGACATAAAAGTAAGGGAGAAGTAACCCATTGCTTGAGCAACAGCAGAGAGAGAGAAGTAAATCTAATGTAGAGTGAAGTATGGGATATCTGGAAAGTGTAGGGCAACAAGGGCAACCATTTATTTTGGTATATTGCCACCTTGTGCAGAGGTTGATAAAGAGGCACATGGCTTCACTGGCAGAAAGATTTGGCTATATGCTGTAAACTATTATAAATATTACATGGTGTAGCTGAGAAGCTTACACTCCAAATGTAATCTAGTGTGGTTCAAACATTGAAGAACCACTCCATAAAAATGGCACTTCTCTGTTCTGCACATCTGTTTCTTGCATGTATCTCAAGAGTCAGATCTGCTTAAATAACATTTAAATGAGGGGTTTGCTGTGATTTTTTTTTAAGAAAAAAACATCTGTGAGCCCTGCAGAGCCAATTCCACTGTAGGAAAGGGAGCTTGCTCTTCTTCTGCGTGACTTTTAACTGCAAGATCATTTTTGCTCTCCCTGATTTCTCTGTGTGTGTGCAGTGAGGAGGGAGTCAGGAGGATATGCCTTGTAGCGGTGCGGGACTGGAGAGAAGGGCAAAGGTTGCAGTTGGGATCCTGGAGGCTGTTCTGAGCTGGTTTGGCCCAATTTGTTTCAGAGTAGTCCCAAAGGTCCTTCCTTCCCTACTAAAATCCTGCCATCTTTTGCTGCTCAGCAATGCTGGAGACCAGCTATACCTTACATAGGAGTGTCCGTCTGAGCCCATGCTGCTGGCAGGGAGAGCTTGCGTTTCACCAGTGCCGCTCTTGTGTTAACAGTTCCTGCAGGAAAACGGCAGCAGCCCAGCTAGTGCAATGCTGGGGTCCTCCTGCAGGGATAAAGATTAAACTAAAAGCTTCCAGGGATGCGTAGCGGTGCGCAGTGCTCCACCGGAGTGCCATCGGGACTCTGCGCCAACCTTCTCTTTGTTAGCAATCCCAGCTGGGCCCACGTCTCTTCTCCCCCACCCCTGGGGGATTCCTTCCTCACCTTCTTCCTTCTTCCTTCCTCACTCTCTGGGATTGGGATGCTTCCCGGCTTGCTCTGTTCTTGCTGAGGAGAGCCTTGGCTACTCCCGCTGGTGGGAGATACCGTCACACCCTCCAGAGTCCTGGAGCCAGAAACCAGCTGTCCGCTCGACTCCCAGTGACCTGCCTTTCCCTTCCCGCTCTGTGGCCTGGCCGTTTTTGTCGAGAGGCTCACACCACCACCAGCTTCCAATGTGCTGCTGCGATTTGAACTCGGGCAGCAGGAAAAAACGGACCATCCTGTGCCTGGTGGGTCACTGTGCTGAGCCACTACATCAGCTAGAGTCTAGCTCCTTATTACATCCAGATGCACAAACAGTTAGTTTGCCTGCCAAGAGCATGCTTGGTGCTTCGTGAAACCCTATCACTGAAACGGATTAGTGTTGGGACTGCCAGGAGCAGCTTTCGGGAAACTCATCAGGAGGGAGGAAGCCTCTGTACGTATGGTACATCCACCTCGTGAGATGGGCTTGATTCTGAAAACTGCCTTTCTACTCAGAGGTAGTTAAAAGCACAGGAGTAAAACAAAGGAAGAGAGGAAGGTTTGCCAAGTCACCCCAGATTATAAATCAAAGCTCCACAAATCCGTGCCCGCTCCGTAGTCTCACATCCAGGACCCTTCACTTCTGTTCTTGGTGCACTAGTGCGCAACTCCTTTCACTCTGGCTTCTCAGCTCTGGGCAGTTTCCTTTTCTGCTACGGCAGTACGCGTCTTCCCCCGCAGCTCCCGTTTTAGAGTCCTTGGTGCCTCCCACCTGTGCATCCGTCTGTGCTTCTCACTTCGCTGAGGAGGGCCTCATTCTTCCCAAACCTTCATGCTTCTATCTGTTGTTATAGTTGCTGCTCAGCTTAAAATTTAGAAAAAGTTAATTGAGTTTACAGCGTTAACTACCTGAAGAAAAGACTTAATTGCACTTGCCTGAGCAAAACTGATAGGCATTTCAGCTTGGGGCTTAAAGACTTTGGCACAGAATCTAAGGTTATTTTCTGTTCTCCACATAAAGGGTAATTACCATCATTTGCGCAAAGCTTTGCACACCTGTAGCCCCAGACTTTGTGTGTGTTTCACTGTGAATGAGAATCTGTGAAACGAAACCATTATTTCTGAATTTGCTCATGCCTTTGTAGTGATTCAACCACCAAAGTTATTTGAAATGCAGGTCTGCATCCAGTTTTGCTTGCAAATGAATAATAGCAGAACCCAGAGTTCAGATGTGAACGTGACCAGTTTTCAGGATATTCAAAAAGGGAATCTGGATTTTGGAGATGAAAATTACTTCCATAATAGTTAAATCTAAGGCTTTCTAGAGACTAGTATGCTATGCAAGGCCTTCCTTCTTCAGCAAAATAAGCTGTTCCTTCTTACTCAAGGCAAAGGATCTGTTTAAATCTGTAAGCTGAGTTCAGTCTGGTTTCTGGCCGCAAGGGGACAGACAGTAACAGTCAAATAAGACAACACTGTGTCTCAGGTGGAGTAAGTTCATCTAAGACACTGCCACAGTATTAACTATTTCTGGAAAGTCTACGAAAAAACATATCCTAGTCAGTACAAATCAGATACAAATATAAATCTGCTGAAGTAGCACAGCAGAGATCAGAGAAATAAAGTACATATATATATATTCCAGATGCAGTGTAGGAAAAAATGCCATAAATGTTTACGTGTTTACAATTAAAAAACTTAAGTTGGGAAGATTGACTCAACATATGAAGTGGCGTAAGGTGCCTGCCAGGGGCTTTAGCCCTATAAAATATTTGGAGGAGAAGGCATGAAAGGGAAGACTTGATACATCAGGGATAAATAATGTGCTTTAGGGTCTCTTGTCTCATATTCATAGATTCAGGTCCGTGCAGACTTAATGGCAGTCAGGTACTACCCTCTGAGCAGAAACATTTTCTTTTTAACATCCTATCTTGTAGCACTGTTGCTTGCAGCACTGCATCGTGAGAAACGGTGGGTCTCTCCCTCAGCACGGCAGGACCAACATCTGCAGGCAGAGGTTCATCCAGCCTGAAACACAAGTGGTCACATCAGGTGGGGGCTCGATCGCCTTCGTCAATCAAACCGGTTTGTTTTGACCTCTGAATGGTTACTTGGTGCAGTCATAGGAAAACTCATGAAGGTAGCTGAATTCTGGGTGATTAAACGCGTTTGGGTATTTCCTCTCTCTTCCTTCTGAAGGTGCTCACACAAAGACTATCTTCAGTGCATCCTGCATCAGAAATATCCCTATAGATACTTCATTCAATTTTCAGTGACCTTTTCTTTACATTTGTTTCATGAAGTATCAGACTTATTCACAGGGCTATTAATTAATACTAAATTCAGTCATTTTGGATCATTTTGGAATATTATTATCCTAAGGGTGAAATATGATCTGGTGCAGGAACTTGCTTTTAATTAGGTCCTTGGGAAAAAAAAAGAAAGTGCTTAACAGGGGGAGAAGTCAGCTGTAAACTAAAGGGAATAAAAATTGACCTTTCTTGACAAACTGTCTGAATTTTCCTGGCTTTCTCATGTCTCCATGCTGTGAGTAATGTAAGGAACGCTGCAGGCAGAGTGTCTGCAAGCTCTGATATTAAAAGTAAAAACTTTATACAAGCCAGTTGCAGTTTCCTCTGTCCACTTTTAGTTTGCTCATTCTCTTTTTCTTTTCTCCTTACAAGAAAGCAAATTCTGGAGATTGTTCCCACATGAAACACTCTCCCACATGGGTCTGTCAGTGCCGCCGAGTAGCTGACATAACACCCCACTGCTCCTAAGAGATCCATGAACACTTGCTGATACGCTTTTGCCAGGCTTCTCCTGTCTTATTAAAAATATGGTTTCATTTAACTCCTCACAGAGCAAGGGCTTGTCAGAGAAGAACTACGAAAGCCTGCAAAGCCCTTCCAGCTGACCAAGGGTGAATTTTTGAGCATCTCCTGCCATCTTGTGGGATCGAGGAGAACAGTCACTTTGCTTATTAGTATCTGAGATGTCAACGCTTTCCTTGCGGCCCCACTGACTAGCGAGCAAATGAGACATTGAGCATGGCGGTGCACCCTCTTCTGCAGGAACACTTTGGGGGGAACATGCTGACCTTAATGGGACTGCCCTAAACCTCTCCTGATACGCCTGTGGCCAGGCTGGCCAATTATAGATTCATTAGCTAGTCATTATTAGAGGAAGGGATCTAAGTATCTCGGAGCTTCTCTTGCTTGTCCATCATCTTGGGGGATGCCCATGGTGCCAGCTGAGGAAAATGTGCAACAACATCGCCTCTATATCCAGCAAAGTTGCCAGAGAGGTCGAGTAACCGAGTGTGGGGTTGGAAGCCAAGGACTCCTGCGTGCAACCCCAGCTAACCCCAGCTACGGCTGTGTGGGTGGCCTCGGACAAGGCTCTGAGCACAGAGAAAGAAGCCAATAATTTCTGAGTGATAATCCCGTGTTTGTCCTTTCTTCAAACTTCCCACTGCAACGAGCAACAGATTTGCTCTGTGTAAATAAAGCGAGAGTGACTGCCAGTACATGAACCACACTGTCCAGAGCTGGTTGGTTGTGCAATAGTTAAAGCATGGCAAGGTTTGAATACCAGTGGCAGACCGAGGTGAATGCTCCCATGTTGTAACAGTGGGAGACTGAAAAAAGCCACTGTGGCTTGGTGTGACTCCTGAGTGAGTGGCAACAATATCTTCAAGGTGACAAGTTTGTTTTCACACCCATGCATGCCACCAGCCAGCCGGCTGGCTTTTTTTTTGGTCTCACTAGGTAAAGCCAGCTGAAATCAGTGTGTGCCTTTTTTTTTGCTTCGGGCTGCTTTGGTTGAGGTCTTCTGCAGATTTTGGAATCATTTTGGGGCGATTGATTCTGCAACGTGAAAAATGCTCCTTTCGTATTTTCCGCTTGTTTTAAATTTGCTCTGTTTGAAACCACAGTCAGGCTAAATAGAGAGAGATTTCCTGAGGACGCTGGTGAGTCCTCACAAGGAAGAGGCTGTCATGGCTTTAGCAGATCAGTAGTAGGAAGGGTCAGGACTCTTTTCAAGCGGGTTTCATTGGTGCTGTCCGACAGTGGGGAAGTCATGAGGTCTTGTCTGCCATTCCAGGCTTTGGAGGGGAATATTCTGGTGGACACAGATTTATCCATTCATTCGCCCATCTATTCCCTTCCATGCCTGTTGTTCCCAGACATAATATCCTTACTCTGTTAGTTCTTCTCTCTCTCTGTGTGTCCTTAACCTACATTCCTCCCTAACCTTAGTCCTTTGCTTGCCCACCAATTCCTCCTCATTCTTCATGGACCTCAAAGAGTCCTCAAAGAGTCTTTGCCACCTCCATCTCAGGCTGTGTTGCCCAGATACTTTTTCCCAATTTACTTCCCCGACTTTATTTCCCATGTTCTCGATTTGGGTCCTGCCATAGAATAAGGCAGATTCCTTCCCCATACTAAGTATCAGCAGGAGGAACAGACAAACTGCCTCCTTGCTTTCCCTTGCATCACCCTGGCCCAGAGACGCTGCAAACAAGTAGCTAGCGCACGGAAAATGCAGAAAACTTAGTTCTGCCACATGTAGGCCTGGGCTGTGTTTTTATGAAGATGGCATATAAACATACAGTACGCTAACACAAAGGATCTACGAGATTTAGACATGAATGGTTGCTCTGCAGGGCTGACGCATGCACAATCTTGGCACGCAGAGCAGTTGCGTGAATGCATGCTCAGGATGAAATTCCAGTCATTAGATGAAGCTGGTAAACAACTGTACTGAAGACGAACAGACTGCTATCATTTGAAGGCTTTGTATTTTGTGCAAACGTGGGCAGATTTTCTGGGGAATGCCGGGTCCAGGTCAAATTTAAACTCTCTTCTTCATAGAAAATGCTTCTCTAGCTTTCCTCAAGTAAAAATAAAAAACAACACCTCCTCCCCCAAAGAAAGCAACTGTCAACGCTGTCATTTTTTAACATCAAAATCAACCCTTAGACTTGTTCTTAGAAATGGATGGATAGTTTTGATTGAACATTTTCCAAATAATGGGGGACTAAGGCTAATAGTTTTTCACCTAGTATGGAAAATTGCAGCCCAGCAGGTTTGGCTGACAAATGCATAAGCAACTGAAATAGGTGCTCTGCAATGGGAAGCACTGGGCAGGTTTAAAAATAAGGAGTTCTACTAACCTTACTTATTAAAAAATTGCCTAGCTCTATCAGAGCATACGTTTGTTGCCCTGATGAAATAATTCTGTAACTCCTTTTCACCTAACCTAGACAAAATCTTTTCCTGTTACCCAGGATTGCCGAATATTAGGACCTACCTGTAGATTGGCTTATTTACAAGTAGTCTGTATGAGATGGTGATATTATTGTGAACAAATACACTGAGGAACTCGTGTTACTCTCCTGCAGTAGCCAAAGATGTCTGTCCCTTACTGGAGTATCTCTCACTTCTGGGGGCTTGTGGCATATGTTGCCGTGTTTTCACTCATGGAAGCTGACAGCTACTAGAATTAGTTATGAGGTTGGCTGGTGTATAAGCAGTTTCTTTCTCTGTGCCTGATGTAAATTTAATCCTCGCTTTTCTTACATTGCATATTGCCTGACAATGCCATCACTTTGTAGCTTCGGACAGCACAAGACAGATACTCTGGAATCAGCTTGGCAGCATCTGTCACCCTAATGACTTACCTCTCCTCCGCACATATATATTGGGGGAGACTTAGGTGACGTAAGTAATACTGAAAATAGCCTTAAAAATTATGAAGTCTCTGGGTGCAGCATAGGAGAGAACAAAAGCGAAAGGGAATCTAATCCCAAAACTGCATGAATTCTCTGAATTCTATTAAGACTTTTATCACATAATTTGCTCTATGCTGAGAAACTGAAAAGCATCCCAGGAAAAAAAAATCACAGTATTTTATCAGATCAAGATAATTAATGGATTCCATGGGCCTAGAAATATGCAGACCTCTTTCCTGTCACCTCATGGTAAGCCATGGCTCATCTTTTTGCTTCTTTTAGAAGAAGCTGCCAATATGACATATTAAGCTGTTGTAGCTTTGCAGAAATATGAGCAGAGGAAATTTGAGCCTGAAATGTTTGCCTAACATAATGAAGACCTATGAGTATGTTGATGGTATTGAATCTTTAAAGTATAGATGCTAAAGGGTCAGTTGCCTCCAAGTGGTTAGTATTTTTGCGTCTAGTCTTGAACAAGAACCAGTTATGAGCTTAATGACTTAATTTTCCTTACATGCTTGTAACATACATGTTTTTATGGACAATTTGATATCAAATACATAGTTCAGTGATGAGAGACTTTGAACTGAAAAGCACACTCTAAGAGAGAACAAAGAGTCCTGATTTTGACTGTTATTGATTAAAATAAATGTTCTCTCACTTTCTCGGTTAGTTAGAAAATATCAAGGCTACCTCCTAAAAGAATTTGAAATATATAAGGCTTGTTGAGAAAGGCGGGTAAGTGAAGGAAGGGAATTTCGTCTGTTAAGATCCCCTCACATGTTAATTAAACAGTCTGTATATGTATAAGGAAAATATTCACAATAGTTCATATGTGATGAGGGAAAGGTGTTTTGAGAATTTAACCTTGGTACAAATACATTATACTTTTTTTCCCTTTCATTTCTTCACCTGCACCTTTTGTAAGTATTTGTCTCTATATTGGCTTTTTGTATGTTACAAATACATTCGTTTGCAGTTTACACTAACCTGATTTGAATCTCAAGGTGGCTGCCTCGTGGCAGAACATTTCCTTACCACGGAGTATGGTGAAGCTATAAACTAGGTTACTGAGACCTAAGCATTAACAAACACCTTCTGTCCCCAAAGAGGCTGTGTGAGCTGCCTTGCGAGCTGGTGTCCTAGGGATCAGAGAAGATCCCTGAATCACAGCGTTCCTCTGGAATTTTCGTGAGTTTGGTGTGTAGAAACTTCCCTTTTACTCAGAAGTGCCCATCCAGTGATGTTATTTGAGAACTAGGAAAAAAGTAGAGAGATGATGATTTTTTTTAAACAGGAATGTTTCTGACACGTGAGCTTTGTAGCACCATCGTTGAGTGCAGCCACGCTGAAGAAAGTAACAGGCGTTTCGTTGGATACTATCAAATCTGAACCATATCTGACACTCAAACATGTACATTGCTTAACTTCTTGGTAGCATTTTAGCACTGGAGAATAGCACATTAATAAAAACTGTCACTGTCTGTATCTCTGATTCATAAAGACTGTTTAAAGATTATGCCAAGGCTGGACAGGACACAGTCATTTCCCATTTTATCACTCATTCTGCTATTACAGTCCAGTGAACAAACTCTTATGGTTTCAAAAGTAGCAGGTCTGGGAAACTCTGACATTACTTACTCTGGACTTTACAGACTTCTTGAGGACACTTTTTTTGTGTGGTGGCAGTTGAGGGCACATCCGTGATGCAGCACTATCGTCCTTACTTCATCCAACTCCCAGTACCCGTATATCAGGCCCTGGGTTTGAACGGGATTGCAGCCTGTAAAAGCAATTCAGGAACACCAGGTGGAGAACGTGAGAAAGCAAAACAGGGAAGACAGAGACACGCACCATTATTAAAATGAACAACTATAATAACATAACAGCTCCTAGGGCTGTGACGTGTAGGCAGTGTCTGCCAAATGTGGCATGGGCCGGGAACTAAACCTCAGAAATGAAGTAACATTAAGGAGGAGGAAGGCTGGAGGCAAAAAGCATTTCAGATGTACTGACTGGGAGATGAGGGAACGAGGCCTCTGTGGTTAACGACTAGATGCAGACTTGGGTTTCGTACTTCAGCTTGCCACAGACCTCTTGAGTGACCTTGGGAAAAGAATTTAATTTCTTATACCTCATTTCCACACTCTTTGTCCATCTCGCCTACTTAAATTTCAGGCTTTTAGGGCTGGGTCTGTATACTTACAGAAACGAGGAGCTTATGACTTTATTGGAACTTACTGATGCCACCATGAATATGAATAATGCATTGCAGTGATGCACCATCCTAATGACAGTTTACATAGGTTCCCTTCTTTCTCCAGGGCAGGGTTAATAACCCCTGTGGTGGCGATGGCTCTTTTCAATTGCCGTAAAGCTGCTGCTCACCCAGTTCATGACAGGAGCGCGGTGCCTACCCATAAGCTTGTAGGGTCAGGAGTGCTTCCCAAATTAACCGAGCTGTCAGGTGGAGAGGAGTAAATAACTCATTGGAAGCATGTGTGTTTAGATGCAAGGCATAGCGATGCGATTCTTCACAGTGGGAAATAGAGGACTGATAAATTTCTGCCGTAGGAGAAGTTTTTTCTTTGGCTGTGACTCCAGTCACAGTTCGGTGACTCTTGGGGGCTTACGGGGTAGTTGGGGTTTAATGTCTGTTCTTTCCCGGCCTCCCGATCCAGCACACATAAATGTCTTAGCATAAATGTTTATTTCCTTCAACCCAAGGAGAAGGTATGAAAGGATCAGAGATCCTTTTGCTGATCCTTTGACACCGGGGCTGCTGAGCAATGTCGAGGACAGCGGCGCATAACGAAGCAGGCATGTTAGCGTGAGCCTGACCGAAAAGCTGCTGGAATCGCGACCCAGGCAAAATATACATGTTGATATTAAAAAAAATATTAATTACAAGAGAATGACAGGGAAAGAGGAGGCTAAATAAGGCTTTATACCTTCAGCTGTGCTCTGGGACAGTGCATGGGCCCTGCTGCAGGTGGGCTGTGTTGGTAACTGATTGAGTGCAGCGGGGACATAGTTAATAAACGCAGAGGACGGGGGGAAGAGGGAGGCTGGGGTTTGGGTGTTGTTACAGTGGCTCCTCTGGTACCTCAGCGTTTGGGTGGGAAGAGCTGTGGCCCCTCCGAGGCGGGGGAGCTGCGAGTTACCTCCGTTGCAATGGCCGGTGCAGGCGGCGTGGGCAGCCCGACAGCCCCGTGCTCCGGCGTTTGCCTTCTGGAGACCTCTGAAGCCCCTCACCGTGTCGAGCGTGAGGGGCCGCCCTGCAGTCCTGGGCCTGTGCCTGGCAATCTCCTCCTGCTAGTGGGCAAGCAAAATGGCTGCCTGGTCCTGGCTGCCTGGTGTCCCCTTCCGACTTTGGGGAGGCTTTTGATGTCTGAGTGTGTTTGTGTGTGAGTGCGAATGCGCTTGTCCTTTCTCATTTACGAACGAACAAAATGCTGCGGGATGTTTTGGGTGGCGCAGCAGTAGGTCAGCGCTGACGCCTGCCTGGGCCTTGGCCCCCTGTGCTTTAGGGTGGAGGGAGGCCGCTCGGTAGCACTTTGGGCAATGTGTCCCCCCCCACAAGCAGGGCTGGAGTCTGTGGCTGCCTGTGCTGGGAGCAGAGGGAGGGTGACAGCCCTGCAGTCAAGGTGTCTGTCACCTGGAGCTCTGCCTGTGAGCGTGGCTCCGGGGGAGCCAGTCCAGCCATTCCTCCTGCCTTTCTCCCAGTGTGAGCCACCTCCCTGCTGCTGGCATGAGGTGTGTCCATGGGCTGCTCCTTGGGAGCCCTCCCGGCTTGGGATCCTGCTAGTGATGAGGGGCTGGCCCTGTCAGCGGGGCCTGTGTGTCCCCCCTGCCTGGAGCAGCCCCTGTAAGGGGGTGGGTGTCTCTCAGAGGTGTGGGGCAGAGCAGCGTGAGGTGAGATGTGCCCCCCCAGTACTCAGGGGGGCAGCTCCCGGCGGCTTTCTGTCCTGCTGGCAACCTGCTCGGTGTGACCTCCCCATAAGTGGGGTTCAGCTTCAAGTGGTCGAGTCTACGCAAAGGCGTCGGAGACGGCTGAGGGGAGACTGACGTGTCCTGGGACTCCAGGGCTGGCTGGTGCCCCGGTGTCCCTCGGCAAGCGGGCCTGGGCTGCTGCGCCTGTGGCTTGAGCCCCCTGTAAGCAGGAGCAAAGCCTCTTTCTCTGCGGCTGGTCATGCCCTGCCCTGGATGCTTGGAGTACCTGCCGCAGTGCTGTCAGAAATCTGGCAGCCCCGGTTTCGGTCAAGACTGCCGGTCCCCTCCTGCCTGGGGGGCAAGCAGCAATGTGGCAGCTGCTGGTGAGTGTAGGAAGCTTGAAAGAAGAGATTGCTGGACCACAAAGATACCGAGCTAGGCTAGCACATCAGGACAGGTTTGCTAATGCAAGTTGATTTTTGCTGTCTGCAAAAGGCGCTTCTGGTTTCATTGAATTAATCTGTCTGCAGTGTAACTTTTCCTTTCTTACTCAGCATATGCTTTTCACTGCTATCAAAGGACAGGTAGAAGGTAGGTGCTTTTTTTAGGAGCTGAGAGTAAAATAGGCTATTAGTTTCCCTTTGAGAAAGGGAACAACTGCAGTTGTATTGTCTGAATTGCAAAGTTTCCATGAAAGATAAAAGCTTGCCTGCAACCTAGCAAGATCATTAGTAAAGTTCTTCTTGATTTCTGTGGCAATAGAAGAGTGTCTGGGGGAATTAGCAGTATTGTAAAGAAGCAGATTGCTCAGTGAGTAAAGAGGAGCCCTGATAGCTACGCTCCTTCGCAACGCTAGATGAAAAACTTTTTTGACCTTTGCTTGCTAAGTTCAGCCTCCTTCCACTGGGTTGGAGGAAACCTGCCGGATACATTGCACAGGCATAACTTCTGTGGATGCTCTGCAAGGCTTGGTGTTGCTCATTAAAATCTGAGCTAGTGACTTTAATATTAATGTCCTACTCCAGCAGCCTGCGGTTATAGGCTATGTCTTTATGATAGGCTGGTGTGAGTAACACAGTGCAAACAGATCCCCGAGGTTCAGTACGTGTGCAGCTAGAGCACAGCAGTTAGAAAATGAAACAGTGAAGTTAGAAAAATCTCCTATGCCTAATTGCTTCAAACTACATCCTGCTGATAGACTGGTCCTGGAGGAAGTTAATTAGCAGGTCTTTTGACAATCTGCTCAGTTTAATTCTTTTTCTACATCCTTCTAGGTCAAAGTATTCAGCTACTATTGCTACTAATTGTCTTCTAAAAATGCTGGCATGTCTGAGGAGCTGCATGTGCATGAATGAATGGTTTACACCTTCACTGCAGGTATTTTTTACATACTGTCTGAGCAGATTTCACTGTTAGAGATTCAGCTGGACTTAACTGCCTGGAAAAGTAGTGAGTGGGCTGAACTGATGTTGGGAAATATGAAGAACAATATTTCTTGACTGGCTTACTTAAAACCAAAACCAAAACAGCAACAAGCTCACAACATGGTTAGCAATTCTGTTGTCTGACTTGCCTGAGCTTCTTATAACTGAAGGGGAAAGTGGTGCCTGCAACGGCAGAGTATCCTGGAACTTCAGGACATTCCTAAGATCTTTGATCTTAGATTTATGGGGCAAAAGTACTACCTTAACAAGTTGAAAGGATGGCTTTTTAGGGCAAGTGGAGAGTGCTGTCTGTGCAGTCTACATATACGTTCTTTGGGACAGCTAGCAAGAGTACCTGAAAGAGGTGTTACTAGTGTAGTGTAAATCCAAGGTATGATCTTGCTTTTGTGATATAGTCTGAGACAGGGCACACCAGCTCCCTCTCCCTTGTCTCTGCTGGTGCAGCAACACGTGGGGTGGGAACCAGGCCTCCTGTGTTAGCCGCACATGGCAGTTTTTGTCGGGAAGGTCTTTCATGGATGTAATCTGCTGATTCCCACTGGCTAAAAAACATAAGCACTGCCACTGCTGTGCATACAGGCCAGGGAAGTTCACTGCATCAGGTAGATAAACATCAGAGATCTGTCCTTGCCTTGGGCTTAGCTGAAAGCCTAGTTCGTGGGAAAAGTAACTTGAATTCAGGAGAACTTGAGTTTGGAAGGGAATTGGCAGGGTATTGCAAGTAGTTGTCTTTGCGGAGAGCGCAACCTGCGTAATCAACATGGATGGGTGACAGACTGCAGGGAAATGCTTTCCTGATGTACTATGGCTGGGAAGGCTGAGGGGCCTTGGAGAAGAAAATCCGTAATGTGGCGATGATGAAGATAGACTTGCACGTGTTTGATGTTGCAAAAATAATAAAAGGAGGAGCAAAGAGGAGAACAAAAAAATATATAAATAGCTTTTGAAAGGTAGTACAATAGCCTTTGGAGAGAGGAGCTTAAATGGCTCAAGAGTTAGTTCATGCAGTATTTAGCCAGGGTAAATGCTCATGCATACTGCTTCCCACAACTTCTATGCTATGACAGATACTGTCTTCAGAAGGATATGACAAACCATTTTTCAGGGAGTGCCTGTCTCAACAATAGATTAGCATGTCCAGGGAACTCTAGGTCTGACACTTGAACTTGCAAGAAGGTGTGACTAGAAGATTTGAAAAGCTCTGCGTGGTTGAATGCACTTCCTTCGTGAAACAACCAAAGGCAACCTGAACTAGGAAAATATTCAATGTCAGTTTCAGCCTCTTTTGAAAGGCGTTGTGTGGCTTTTTTCCCCCATGTTCCCCTCATCGCTGACATGAGAAACATATATAATGCTTTGCAAAAAAGAAGAGCGTATGTATATTTTCCCAGAAGTGGTTAAATTAAGTGTAAGGAATACTAAATTAGGGAGGGGCTAGATGATAGCACTGTTCCTAACAGACTCTTCCCTTGAAGGCATAAGATAGGGCAACTGTGACTCTGGTGTAACTGTAGGTAAGGTCACTGTGTTTCATCAGAATATGCTTTGTAGGCTCTCACTGCATTTGGAGAAAATCTTGACCTTTGGGAGCACTCTTAAAAAGCTTTAATTCCGGCATTTTCTATTTCTACTATTTGCCAAGAGGATTAATGACATGGGTGTTCCTGTCATGAATAATCCTTAAGCCAGTCGTGTGCTGTGGGAACAGGAAAATACTTGGTGAATGTTCCAAAATGGATGTTGGGAACAGGAAAATACTTGGTGAATGTTCCACTGGCTCCACTCGGGGTTGCGCCATTCGCCCTAAGTGGGGAAGAGGCTGGAAAAGGTGTTGCAAGCTGCAACTGATAGGTCATCTAGACATTTGCTACACAAGGATGGATCAAGGTCATGATAATTCTTCACATACTCATCTCAGAACAACAGGTTACTTAAATTGGTCAATGTTTGCTCTTTTTTGATTGCAATGGGAAAGCATACACAGATGTAAAAATGACCTCCTAACAGCGATCTTAGGTTTTCTGAGGTGTGTCAGTCCATTGGAGGCCATGGGAGTAATTCGCTTCTACTGTGGTTAAGCACAAGCGGAAGCTAGTCAGCTAGTAATGAGTGCTTTCATGTGACTTCTTAAAGTGTTAGCATCAATTATATATTGCAAATGATGGATTTGTAATCTAAAAAGATCTCATGATAATGGACATCTCATGACATTCTTTATTAATGGAAGTGGGGGAAAAGTAGAACTAGTTTGAATTGCTTCAGTTTACTGTGGTCTCACCAAGTGGTTGTAAACACATCTTTGTAGGATATGTCATTACCTGAGCTGGAAATAGATTGGACACCGTTACCTGTAAAATCATCATTACTGGCTTGATGCTACTTGTAATTGTCTTCATTCTAACCAGGGAATCGAGTGTCATCTGTAGATCGTGCTTCAGGCACAAAATCTCATGGTACTAGTTCTAGAATAAACATAAGTGCCTTATTGATCATATTACCGGGATTAGCGAACTTCAGGGTGTCTAACTTGTTACAGCCGTATGGAAAATCAGTTTTGACCCTAACTGTTAAGACCAATGTTTTATTAATTGTCCAACCCAGCAGCATAAAGCTTTATGTAGAACTTGTGAATGTTAAATTTTAATCAAAATCTTAGGTAGCATCTTGCTAATTGCATATCCTTGCTGATTTTATCAGCATTAAAGTGAATACACAGGAAAACTCCTTCACTGGTAACCATGGATATTAACCTAGAAGAAGCGATAAGAATAAGTACACATCCCTTTCAGGCAGCAGGAAACCTTTTCAGATTCTTAATTGGCATAAATCAATGAAGATCACGTCGGGTTGGATATATTCTCTATTTAAAAGGAACAAACTTCAAGAGGCAGAATTGCTAAAGACTGGAGAAATAAAAGGTAAGATTTAACTGCAGTGGAGTCAGTGTAACTCTTGATAAGAGCTCTGGTTACCTTAGTAAAATACCAACTAGGAAATAGTTACCAAAATTTAAGAGAAACATTAGCAGCTTAATTAAGCACAAGATACCGATTTTTACAAATGCTTTAGTTTTCACTTTATTCTATGTTTTGGCTTTGAACCAGAGGCAAGTTAGCACTGGCCCATCAAACTGCAGGAGAAACTTAATCAGCACCACTTTCCAACTATTATGCAAACAAATTGGCAAGATAAAATGACAAATAAGGTTCTACAAAGCTTGAGCAATCTACATAACTGCTCAGTTTCATGTCCCTTGGTGAAGGACACCAAGCTTTTGCAATTTTTTGATTGAATGGACTTTTAATAGTCCAAAATTAAACCTTCAAGAGAGGTGTAAACACATCTGGAAGTGATCCTTACACATGATGGGAGTGTTTGAACTGATATGTGGACTGCATTTGTCTCTGCAGGACAATTCTTCCTGGATGGCCGTGTTTAGCATGTGGGGTAGGGTGAGACTCGGGACTTGCTTTTTCCCTGAGTTTGTGTGTGCCAGATGCTCCTCTTAGGAGGGCTCTGAAGTTGACAGATGATGTTCTGCTCTAAAAATGCTAGAGCAAATGGACTTACTGGTATGTGGGAAGGTAGAGCTGTAACCAAAAGTACTAAATGATCTCTGGTAACATCTGGACAGTGTAATTATTGGGAAAGAAGAGGAGTTTGCAGGCAAAAGGAGAGTGAAGAGCTCTAGCTATAATCGGTGATTTCTCCTGTGGTCTGTTGCTGGATCAGCTGGGAGAGTCTGAGGGAAATTTCTGTATGTGTAGACCTGTGAATGCTATATGTAGACCTGGAAAACTCTTCTTCCCTGCCCACTCTGCCACAGGAGTAGATGGGAGCTGGAAGTGAAATTATGGGTACTTACTTTATTTAGCTCTGCAGTATTGCAGTTGCTGCTTTCTAATAATTTAAGAACCACCTTGATTTTTCTTACAAGAATCTAGAGTAAATGAAAATCAAACCCATCAGTATGGGGTGGAAAGTTGTAATATCAGTTTCAACAAATTCATTTGAAGCAATATTTTGAAGTAATAGAATTGGTTGGATGGTTTAGTCTTAAAAAGGGCCTAGCCCAGACACTGTAGAAATAGGAGTGTGGATTTATTGTCTCTATTCCTGTGCTACTGCTGATTCGCTCTATGGGCTAAGAGTTCCTTTCAGTGTCTCAGCTTTTCCTGTCTGTAAAACTGCAAGTAACCACATTACAGGGTGTTGTGCAACTGTAAATTAATGTTCATAAGATGATTTTAGCTCGTGGTGAGATAGCAACATGAAGTTATTACACGGAAAAATAATAGTATGTGGCCCAGTACTAGCAATGTGCAAAAATGAATGAATATACCTGTTAAAGTTTTTAAAGTGTAGATCCAATCAAATCAATCTTAAACACTGAGTAGACTAGACTTAAAGAAATTCTGATATTTCCTACAGGATCTTCTCAGATCATTAACATGCACATTAAAGAGCTAAAATTTCAGATTGGAATTATAACTTTCATTCCAAGCCTTTAATAATTGACCTTGGGAGCTTAATTGGAAAGATATGGGATACATAGGGTCAAGGTTATCATCCTCTTGAGGATGTATACCCTACAGAAACCCAAATGAAAATAACAATTGATGGTTTGTAGAAAAGAGTTTCTGTAAGCGGGTTTTTAGGATTTTTTAGTAAGCAGTTCAGTTGACCAAAACTACCCTTTATCGCGCTCTGATAAGGTGCTTCCTCTGTGATGATACCATTCTACAACTTTCTACAGGTATAGCTGTGAAGTCACTGGTGTAGTTGGTTTATATGAATCAGCAACATCTTGAGTGTAACACTATGAATAAATACACGAAGATTTTTGTTCGCTGTTATTTTGCAGTTCTTTTTGGCAACTTTTGCGTGCTATTATTTTTTCTTGCAATGTTTTCTTTGGCAAAATGTCAATATTTTTGTTACGTGCTCTTTCATCTGTGAGGTGTAATTTTTGGTCTGTACCTGATAGATAAATTGGGTTCCAGTCAGATGGTTTTAAGTTTACTGTTCATATTCTATTAATTTCAGAGCCACACTAGGAGGATACAACAGGATTATGTTGTGAATGGGATGTCTCCTTTGGTTTGCCAATTTATAAACAGTTCCTGGGTTATTATAAACACTTGTATAAACTTTCCAGAATTACATCATTGACAGTGTACCATTGAGGCATTTGAAGCATCCTATAATATGAATGAGTCAAAGCCAGAAACCTTATTTGCTTTGTTTCTGGTATACTCTTTGAAGGCTCAGTCTGTGGCATGTGTAGTATCCCATGTCTGACTTCACGGTTCCTCTGCTGTGTCTATTTCCCAGGTAGCTTTTGTCACTGTAGGATTGCATAGCTTACTTTGGAAGGGGAATGTGATATTTCCAAATGCGAATTTCTCCTTGCAACTCCAGTTAGGCTCACTCCATTTCACTGGATGGTGAGGTGATGCTTCAGTCTCTTGCTTTCCAGCAGCCAGGTTGGTTCATTGAGACTCTAGCTCTCTGTCAATATTGGGCTTGGGCCATCCTGGCAATCCACGTACCTCACACTCTTTCATTACGGTGAAGTGTGGTTGGTTGTGGAGGGTTTGCCATGGTTCAAGCACAGCTTGCACTTCAGCATTCAGTCAATACTAATATTTGCTTGACTAGCAAATAGTTAGCTGGGTGTTCTTTAACGTGCCTGAAGATTCTGTAATATTGGTAACTGATCCTTATGGAAGTACTATTAATCTAGCAATGGCGCAGGTCCTGCCCCCCTGCACTATCCTATTGTTCTGGTATCACTTAGATGGTTTAAACAAGGTCAATGCCTTCTTGTAGTTGCTGCCTTACTCCTCAACAGGATGGGGCTTTTGTTTGAATGAGCTGGAAATAGGTGTGGCAGACTAAATGATGCCCAAGTAGAGAGAGACAGGAGGGAGGTGTCCAAAAATTTTAGCAAGAAGAGATTGCTATGCTCTTTGGACTCCCACTTCACTGGTTTAACTGATGCATCATGTGATATGGGGTGGGACAGAAGAGGAAGCTGTAACGCACGAAGGAGTTCTGTACTAGAAGAAATTGTCTGGGGCTTGAGAAATCGCAGCTAGGTCTAAATTGCTCCTCTCCAAGAATTGCATGCTGGAAAAGTTACAGAGGATGGGCAGAGCAGGTATGGATGCTTCATCTCAGGCTTTCCTGTCTAGCGGAGCAGGGACCTCAGACATGGAGTTCACAAAGCCAAACCTGTGTGAAAAGGAAGAAGCTCATTTAGGGTCTGCTGCTGTTTTATGCCTGAAAAGCTTGCTGTCATCAAGCTGTTTACTTCTAACAAATAGAGAAATAGTAAACGATGCTGGACTGCAGATGTTTTTTTCTTTAGGCTACTAAGAGGGTCTAGGGTGGCAAGGAAACCAAAGTTAACCATTCTTTGTTTGGCAGAGACTATCTGACTTCCTCAGGTGAGAGAGGACAGCAGGTGACCATTTTCTACCTCTCAAGCGGGAAAAGAAGGCACTCTTACTGTCCCTTTGCTGTTTCTGCTTCTGTCTTTGTTTCAGGAGCTCTTCACCTCGGTTCTGGTCCTGACTTGTTGGGAATGCAGTTCTGATACTTCTGTTAAGGATGCCAATAAGAGGTACCACCCAAGGTGAAACATGCTAGTTGCCAAATGAGCTACAACAGCTACTGTAGGTGGTGACTGAATTGCAAAAGTGGGAGCACATGGTTTTCATCTGCAGGACACTCGGGCTGGAGGAAGCCAGCTGGCTTGATCCTGGAATGCACCACCACTGCTGCGAGGAGGAGAACCCACTGCTCCACACCAAGGAGCCAGATACTGACCATCCCACTTGGCAGATGGTGGTGTTTTCTGCAACCAAGTGTCCTCTCCATTGAGGTCAGAAATAAGAAGGGAGATGCAGAGGAGCACTGCATAGCCAAGGATGGAGGTCCACTGCCTTCACCCTCAAGGAAGTCAAGGAGGGTAATGATTCAAGACACTGTCCTAATGGGGCCTGGGGTGTTATTCTGCCAGATGGACATACCTGTGGATTCTTAATCCTGATGATTGTGTTCTCAACCAGCTTCCTGTGTTCCTAAGCTGCTTAGGAAATACTACAGGGCTCAGAAAATTAGGGTGGAAGTGTTCAGGTAAATTGTCCAAGCTGAGCATAGAAGCCTAGATGGGGAATGCTTAGCTGCCTCAGAGAAGCTGACTGGGGGCTCTAACTTGTTTGGTTATGGGAAGAAGTACTGTGAGGGTGGCAACACAAGGACTTTATCTGTTTGGGGAGAAAAGCACAGACACAAAGGAGGGCTGAAACCAGTTTTTCCAGATGCTGAAGACTAAGAACCACAGGGGAAAAACAGTAAAGCAATCGGAGGATGGGAAATGAGGAAGTGGTAAATAGATACCATGGTACAGATCCACTTTGCACCAAATGGAAGAAGCTGTTTATGCTTTCTCGGAACTAGGAAGTGATTGGGACTGAAGTTCCCAGCTGAGGGAAGAAGTGCAGAGAATCTGTCAAAATCCTGGCTTTGTCAGGGGCACTTTTTTATTTCAAAAGGGGGCGAAACTGTTATGGAGTGTGTGCTTAGGTTTGATTTCCTCCATGGAGGAGGAACCAACTGACAATAAAAGAATGGAAAGTAATTCTTGTGAATGAGGTCATGAAGCATTCACTGAAGAGAGCTCAGTGTCATAGGAACAGGAGGGAGGGAAAACAGCAGAATCAGATGTCTGAATAAGATATTAAATGTATATATCTGATTACTCAGATATTGATACTCAGGTGTTTAATTGTTATTTAAATGTGCTGCTCAAAGAGCTGCTTCTGCAGTCAGTCTTGGTTTTAGAACAACGTATACTTTTTGTATGTCCACAACAGACCTGAATGCCTGAGACACACTTGCTCACAATGTATTTTTAGCCTGTCTGGGCAGGTTTTAGCTTCTGTTAAACTGCCTTGAGGATCCCCAGCAGTAATCAAAAGGGAAAGGAAATTTCTGTTGATGAAGTGTGAACAATGAGATGCACCAGCAAAAAAACCCCCACAACACCTTAATGAGTACAAGTTTTGAAAAAGTCAAATAGAAGACATTGCTTTTTTTAGCTTGGTCCTTATGAAACACAGCCAAGGAGAAGGAAATGAAATGAAGGAAAGAGTTTCAAGCAATATGTCAGGAAGGCTGTATGAAGGGAGCAGTAAGCCAGCCTTGAGTCAGTAAGCTGCAGAGCAGAAGTAGGCAACTGAGTAGGGGACAAATGTAAGGAAGGGAAATATGTCATCACCTTTCCAGACAAACAGCCTAGATCAGGAAGATAATCAACCTTCTTCTGACAGAATGGTCAGAACTTGAGGCAGCAGTCATCTGCTGTGGAGTGTCATTCTGCAGGCTAGCAAGTAGGAGACGTGGTCTGGAGAGACTGAAATACATGGCATGTGTCCTGAATGAACCTGGATTTTCAGGAATTCATGATAATCAGTGGAGATCCACAAGATTTAGGGATGGATATTGTAGTGGGATCCATTCAGGAAACTTCTCTAGGGCAATCACTGTCAAAGCATATTTAGGATTACTCTGTTTGGAAACTTTGAAGGAACTTTTGAAGTCACAGTTTTGGATGCATCAAAGATAAAGTGGATTCTGAGTAAAACCCCTCAGCTGAAAGGGGTAATAGTCATGGTCTTAAGACAATATTTATGGAGGAGTAAGACTAAAAGCTGAAGGAAATGAGGAATGACAAGAAGGAAACATTAAGATCATCTGTTCCAGCCTTTCCTTTCTTGCACCCAGAAGTTCTGTGGAGCTGGATGGGGAACTCCAAATACGTAGTCATAACCATAGATGAGCTGTCGGACTGTGTGAATGCTGTGACCCCTGCTGGACTTGGTCTGTGGATGTATTTGTACAGACAGTCCCCTGTTGAACTTGGGTACATTCAACTTTGCGGAGTGCGAGACTGTCTGGCTCAAAGAGCCCTGTAAGATCAGTTTCCCTCTTGTGGAACTGCTTGGCCCAGGCTGAACGCCATGCTACCCGAGAGAAGACTCTTAAAATATAGAATATGACATCAAATAAGTGTCCTCTGACATCTCAATGGAAAAAACCCTCTTTTTACATCATAACTCATTTGATACCTCTTCATCAGAGAATTGTCATATTTTCTGAGAACGTTGCCTGCCTGTGCTTTTCCAAGTATGGGTTTTGCCCTGTTAAAGATGGTGTTATCCGGAGCGATTTCTCCTTTCCCTTGGGGAAAGGGAGTTCCAATGCATTGCTCTAACTTGGCAACCAGGTCTTAATTCTGACTCTCACTCTTGTAAGTCAAAGATGGTTATTTAAAATAGCGTGTGAGATGTGGGATAAACAGATCAGCTGTTTAATAATTCGGGAGTGTGCAGTGATCTTGAGACATCCTTTATATGGAAAGGCTGGAACAAAAATGCTGAATTTGGTCTTGATTTTTTTCATTGTGAGTCAGTGACGAGGGTTATGAAGTCTCACCAAGCAACAGTGACAAGAGTTCGCCTTCTCCAGGCAAGAAAATAAATGCTATCAATTGTATGATGATATTTAAATGATTGACTAGTATACATAACTGTAATTAGCCACAATTGTTGGGAAACTTTTTGCATTGTGGGGAACACTTGCAGAAGTTTGCATTACCAATACATCAAGAATAATTTGCTGGAATGATTTGTGAAGACTTTTTAAAAATAAAAAGCCTACGGGGAAAATGGTCATCTTTTTGCCAGAACATAAATTGAAAGGGGGAAAGAAAAAAGGTTACGTGGATTATTTATCCCAGCTTATCTTGATTGCCAGATTTCAGATCCCTTTCAACTTTTGCAATGGAAAAAATAGAATAAACAACTGTTTTTGTGTTGTCTTTTTTTGTTGAAGTTCAACATTAGTAATGCTGTATGACAATCTCAATGAGTATTTTTTAAAAGGTTTTTCTTTTCTTCCAGCCTAGGAGTTCTGTATTCTAAATCAAATTTAGTTTATGCTATGTCTGTTTTTCCTAATGTTTTTCATCTTATGTATAAAAACTAGAAGAGGACAGTCAGCTTGCTGGACACTTCTGGGTGTCCCAATGTAACATGTCTCAATTGCATAAATGGATTTTGTAATCTTTTGCCCTGTTGCTTGCACAATGTGGATTAAGTTAATTATTTATAGCTTGTCAGGGCAGCTGTTGAAGTGTCCTATGCAATGCAGGAGAAGTTGAATCTGATAGGAAGCCATCCTACTGGTGCCTTGTCAGTCTGGGTAGAGCCAGAAGACTTTTTAGCTGATAGATGAAATAATTCAGAGATCTTTTTTCCAGAGAAAGAGATGTATCGTAGTTGTCCCATCAAATAATTTTCCTGTGCTCATAACTTTTTAAAAATTGCTTTAAAAGTGTTTCTGTTCTTCCCTTTCTCTAGCTCTTGGCCCTTCTGGAAATAGCGGGTGGACTGGTCGGTTAGAGACCATCTCAAGTTGTGATGAACAGTCACTAGATGGCATGCCACAGACTGAGAGAAGGGCAGGGAGATCCACTAAGGCTCAGTATCGTGTACGTACTTGCTCGCCGTTATCATTTATATAAGCAGTGGGATGTCTGACTATTTTTTTGCAGGTCCTCTTTCTTCTTTTAACGTCTGCTTATGAGAGGGTTTGCTGCAATTAAGGTGCTTTCCACCAACTCTCAGCCTGGAGGAGCTGCCAGCGGTGGATGGTAAGCCATAGCCCACTGCGGGGGTCCTGCTGCGGGTGGTGGAGCGACCAGGGCAGGCGAGAGGATTACCCTGTTGGTGCCCCGCTGGCCATCCCTGCCTGCCCTCGCCGGGCACAGAGCCCAGGCGCTGTCTGCCAGGCCCTTGACCTTCCCCGCAGCCCTGCCGCTGACCTCTCCAGCTGACCAGCTCTGGGATCCGCTCCCTCTCCTCGCCCAATAGGGGCCGGCTTTTTGCGAAGTCGCTGCTGAATCAGGCTTTCGCAGATCAGCAGACCCTGACCATGAAAGTTCTTAAATTTTTTTTCCCTTTAGTTTACCCTGAACATCGTGTCATCTTTCTGCATCCAGACTTCCTCTGACGTCAGTGTAGGTAAGGGATCAGGGACAGTTATGTTTTTTCTTACAAGAAATGCTGATATGAACACTGGTTAGGTTAGGAGACCTGAGAAATTTGAAGCGTGGGAAAAATATCTCATAAAATCAAAGATGTCGTCAATGGTGCCCCCAAACTGGTGGGTACTCAGTTTTATCTATATGTAACTTTTATTATTGGTTTTAATGTAAAAAGCATTTTTTGTACTAAAGAGATTTTCCTGAGATACAAGGAAGAGAGGGGAATAACTATAAATTAAACCATTCTGTTTGTGTCTTAGGAGACTGCAACATTACTTGAGTTGAGTGGCTGTACTCACTACAAATCTTCATCCAAATAAGATATAACAGACATCTAGGAGTTGTTGTAATGGAATATGCTTTGAACTCTCTCAACTCTCCTGCTCTTTGAAATTCACTGGATTATGCATTGTGGAATAAGCTACTCTGTAGTTGTTTCTTATTCCAGAAAACAAGACAAAACCCTTCCAGGAAAATTGGTAGTACTTGCGTTGTTCTTCAAGCTTATGTTGCTTTCATGCCTTTCAGGTCGGTGTGGGAAAACAGTCTCGTGTGTTTACTTTTGTCTTAATTGATCCAACTTTTGACTTTGCATCGTTTTGCTGGGGCATCAGTGCTGGGAACTGTAAACAAAGTAAAGATATGTACATGTTATGTTTCAGTCAACAGGGTATAGGGTTCTGGGTTCAGATTCTAAACTCAATGAAAACAGTGGGTGTTTTCTTGCTAGGTGGAATTATTCAGAAAACATTGATGTTTATTTAACTTCTCTCCCACTGAGTGTAGTGAGAAAGGAGCACAGCACTGAGTACTCGTGAAAATTTCACCCTTGGTGTTATCACTGTTTGTCCTGTTTGGTCAGGTTGTCTAACTTTTTTTTGTACTGCAATAATTTCTTTAAGAGGAGAAACTCAAACTAGCTTTTTTATCCACATAGAAATGATGTGTGGTGTGTGTTTTAAAAAAAAAAAAAAGCTGGTTTTCTAAGAATGTTCCTTTAAAAGGATGGGTTTGTACACTTTAAATAATATCAAAGGTGGATATAAAATAACGGAATGTCTTTTTTTGTCCAAATATTGGTTCTATTCACAGAAAAGTGGAGACTACTCAATACATGACTCCAACAGATGGATCAAAGTGGGGGTTTGAAGGCCAGCTTGGTTAAGGTCTGCATCTTCTCAAATCCTGTGTTCAGCTTTGGGCCCCTCACCACAAGAAGGACGTTGAGGTGCTGGAGTGTGTCCAGAGAAGGGCGACGAAGCTGGTGGGGGGTCTGGAGCACAAGTCTGATGAGGAGCAGCTGAGGGAGTTGGGGTTGTTCAGTCTGGAGAAGAGGAGGCTGAGGGGAGACCTCATCGCTCTCTACAACTGCCTGAAAGGGGGTTGTGGTGAGGTGGGTGTTGGCCTCTTCTCCCAAGTGACCAGTGACAGGACAAGAGGAAATGGCCTCAAGTTGTGCCAGGGGAGGTTCAGGCTGGATATTAGGAAAAATTTCTTTCCTGAGAGAGTGGTGAGAGACTGGAATAAACTGCCCAGGGAGGTGGTGGAGTCACCATCCCTGGAGGTGTTCAAGGAACGTGTGGACGTGGCATTGTGGGACATGGTTTAATGGGCATGGTGGGGTTTGTTGGTTGACGGTTGGACTTGATCTTACAGGTCTTTTCCAACCTTAATGTTTCTGTGATTCTGTGATCTCATAAAGGAAGAGGCAAGTATAAGAAATGGACTCTGCCTTTGAAGAATAAAACGTAGCTTCCAGAACAGTCTAGTGAAAACCTGTCTACCAACACTTTTTGCTGTTTCTAAAGTAATAATCATCCTGTAGCTAATTGGCTGCCACTCCTTGATCTTATGGGTGTTCTTCTAGATTGTGGTTCTTCCCCTAGTCTGTAGCTGCTTTGTCTAAAGTGGAAGTGGTGGAGCAGAGACTGACTCCGTGCTCTGAACTGGCAAAGAGACTAACAGACTGGGGCCTTGTTCTTGATCTTCGTTCACTGTCACTCTAAAAGTGGCTGGCAATAATAAACTTCCAGACTTAAATGGGAAAAGTAAAATCTATGAACACATGCAAATATTAGCTGACCAGTGCAACAGATAATTTCACTAAAATAAAGATCTGATAAAAAAAATTGCTTCTGCCATGCACAGCTGTGATATGGGATGATGTGATGATGGGAAAAAGAGGTTAATTCAGATGACCGTTGAAGTTCCTTAGGATCTGGGTATTTTATATCAGTGGCTTGGTGTCGATGATGCTAGAATCGTGTCAGTTCTTGTGTTATTTCAGCTCTCAGTGCAGGTTACTGTTTGTATTTTTGTGCTTAATATTCTGTAAGACGTGGAATGTGCAGCAGGTTGCATGTTACAGGCTCCACACTAGTCCCTCCCAAAAGCTATTATCTGCTGCAGTAATCACCATCATAAAAAAATACAAGAAAAGAACTAGGTCTTTCCTCTGGGCTCTCTTAGCCTAATTTTTTTCTTCAGAGGCTTTTGTTTTAGATTGCAAGCTTTGTGGCACAGGAACTGAAATCTCTCCCTCTTGTTGGAAATACTCTATTGTGGTAATAAACCCAATAGTATTATAGGACCACTTCTGCAACTCTCCTGGGACAGAAATGTCAAAGCTTTTATGGATGATGGTTTCAATCCTAAATTGGATTCCATAGTCTCTGAGGGAGATGGATTTGAAATTTTGGATTCAACTCCACTGTGTTTTTATTTATATAGGATAGCTTGTACTTTGTTCAAGGGAATAAAAGCTTTTTGTCACCTTTAATAAAGTGAGTAATGTTGGCTACTCTGACCACTTAAACTTGAGATGCTTTGTCTAGATCTGATTTATCTTCTGGAAGGATCACTGAAAAATCATTGCAAAGAAACTGCGGGTTTACTCAGCAGAAACCAGACAGAGGTGTGATTGGACATTCTTGTGTTGCTAGTAACAGAGATAACAGAGACCAGAAAACAAGTAGTAGTCTGTTACTAATTTCTACAGTCACAACCTTTTAACCATTAGGGCACACTTACCTTGTCCTGGGAAAAGCAGTTTTGAGAATTCCTATATACACACATCTCTATGCCTTATCATACTCTTTGTTTTTTCTCAAGTATTTTTCTAAGTTGTTTGGTTAAAGCCCATCTTATCGTCTTAATTTAACAAGGTTGTTAATCATGTTTACATCGAGATACATCATCAGCATTCTCCCAAAAGTACAGGTATATCTGTACTCTAGTTAGGTATCTGCATTAGTCATGCTGGATATTTTATTGCAACAGCCCTGTAGTTCATTTGTTGGTAAATATCTCAACCTCATTTCACCTGCTTGAATTCTGTAAGGTAACCTCCTGCCAACCCATAAAAACTATTGGCTCTATCTTTTGTATTTGGATATAAAATAATACAGGATACAAAATAACAGTGAGGGGAAGCCAGTTTTATTAAAGGAAGCCACTGCAATTCAAAAGGGAGATGAAAACTTTGTTGTATTTGTCATCAGGTGGTACAAAGGGCGATCATGGTAAACTATCAGAAATACTTGGGATCTGTAAGTTCATCATGCAAATGTAGGAAGAAGTGTAATGGAGGGAATACATTAATCTCTTAACTGAGTTCCAGGTGAATTCTTGAAAAGTGTAGGTAACTTGTTCTTCATGAATGGGAAAGCTTCAGGCGTGATGAACGTTTAAGATGATCTCTGTTTAGTGCCTTTAAATCTCTGTACTTGGGCATAAAGTCTATCACTGAAAGCAGCAAGTCTGACTATGAGGTACTTATATTCTTAATTACCTGGATTATTTTAAAATGTATCTTCTGAGTAGTCAGGGATTCATAGACATGTCTAAGGTGTATATCATTCCAGGCTTTCTATGTACAGTCAGCTTTCTTCCCTGTCCATTCTTAATAAAATAACTCTGGGAGTATGAAGGCTTTTTTATTTCAGGTTGAGACTGTAGGATATCAGGAATGTGACTTAAGAAAATCTGTCTTTTGGATGTGGGATAGGATTGGAGGTGAAACACAGGACTTGAAGTAATTTAAGTTTCAACTTCTGTAATATAAGCACAACATATTATCCAGTTTGTAGGCTGTTCAAGGTTCATTTCGAAAGCAGTTAATCTTTCTTTCATGCACTGCTTCTGTTGGAAGGATGTTCTTCAATGTTACTGCTATAATGTTTATGGCTTTTCTAATTTTCACCTTAAATGATTCATGCTGAGTTTATAGCAATTGCCCTTGAGCCAGCACTGCCCATGATTTTCCAGTGGGGCTTTTCTTTGCTGTCTGATGTTTATTGTCTGTTAATATTACTTAGTGGCAAATTATTTAGAATGAGTTTGTTTTGAAGATAAATCAACACAGTTTGGGGGATACAAGCTGACCATGATGGCTGTAACTTGAGACAACTAGCCTGTTCCAGCGATGATGATGGCATCTGCTCTCCTGAATTATACTGGTAACAAAGCTCTTCTGAAATTCTCCAGAGGACTGACTTGCCATACTTGTCCAGTCTAGAGAAGCCTACTTTTGACAACTGTCAGCCATTTTAATGGTAGAAGCTAGTTGGGAGCTGGAAGGAAATTATGGTACAGGGTACTAAGCCATACCGGTCTCTGTTTAGGCAGGGTCTGTGAAGAGAGGCAGTCTTTTTCTTAGACAAACAGTTGGAGGATGCTCACAAGCTTTTGGCATACAAATCCTTTGTGGACAGAAAAGTCAAATGTTAGGTTGATTCAGGAAGCCTTTTTTGTTAGCAGAAGCAGCTGTGGAGGATTTCTTGTCTTCTGAACAGACTGCCCACCAAAACACTGCATTCTAAAATGAGAAGGTGATTAGCAGTGGGATACACAGGGCAGCCAGAGGACTTGTGCAGATGTCCAAACAAGTTTAGGACAGTACATTAAATATAAATTTACATGATATAGCTGGTATCAGATTTTTGACAAGGAGCCATATGCTAGGCTGCATCTGGTGTACAGACAAGAGAAAACTAGATTTAATGATCTCCTGAGCAAAACTTATCCATCCCTTCACAGGGGCAGAAGAAAATAAGCAAGGCAGACCTCTGTGTAGAGACTGTCTCCTGTGAAGAAAAGCAGTGGAAAATTAGCCATGTGCTACACAAGCTAGGTATGGGAACTAGCTTTTACTTATTTAGACTGATCCTGAAGCCCCTACTTGCCTGTCCAAGGATCTTGGAATATTAGGGTATTGTTTGATGCCAGAGAGGAGGTGCTTTAGCAGCTGATCAGGGGAAAGAAGAGCTCTACATGGTGGTTGCAGCTGCCCCTGCCTTTCCTACTTGAAACACCCACTGGAGATGGTGTTTCCACCTGTGACAACAGCCAGTCTCTGCAAGGGGACCCTGCTTCCTTCTGGTGCATCCTGGGACAAAGTTACGATGACTGAATACAAAAGATACTCCTAGAACATCAGCGGATGAAGAGAAAGAAAGGCCAAGAATAAAGATTAAAATACCTTACTTATTTTATTGAGTTAGATTATCAGGACAGGTGTCTGGAGTTTCTTTCTCATGATACCCTGGAAGCAAGTAAAAGACAACTGATCGGTGTCATGTTAGCTGTTGCTGAAGACAAGGAACACGTATTAAAAAGCCTGCTTGAAAAGAAGTTGCTTTTCAGTTCAGATATCTGAAACATCCTTTGCTTGGTCCACTGGAACTGGGTTATGACAGAAAAACTGCAAATGAATTGAAACAAAAGTCTTGCTTTGCTAATTGTTCTGAAGGGTAGTGACAGCCAGTGCTTCTCAACAGAAGGCAGAATTACCTAACTGTGGTCATTTCTTCTTGCTGTCAGAGGAAGCCAGGTGGTAGGACTAGGAAAAGAGCTATAATTAAACTCCACCCATCTTCAAATGCAGGTGAAGAGATCGTAATTCATGAAATGAATCTGTACAATTAGACAATATTCATACAATTATAAGCTGAACACTGAATGATTAGTGATTCATGAATAATGAGCTAGTATCCACTCACAAACCTCAGTGAGAATATCCAATTTATATTTGCTTTGACCATGTTCTTTTTCAAACCTGTGTCTGTAACCAGAAAGGCATTTAGACTCCTCATAAGAAAGTGCATGAAACTAATGATTTTTTTTTTTTTTACCCTGAGAAATGTCTTTGGAAAAAATAAGCCAAACCTCACTTTCATACTCACGTGGCAATTTTATGGAATTTTTTTTGTTATTGTGAAGTAATAAGTTTACTGCCTGTATTAGCATCCTGAAAAGATTGCATTTCTTAAAGATATTTTGGGAGACTTTGCCAATAAAGTATGAATGTCCCTGTCCAGTCAGATAAAAAGTCCACTTAGCTCAGGAGCCTGTCTTCAAGAGTGGTCAACTGGTGATGCCAAAGGAGAACAGACATCCTCAGGCAATGCTCTCTGCACATTCACAGTCTCTAACAATACAATGTGTTTTTTTTTTTTTAACTTATACAGAAAATACTCACAACAAAGCAACACAACTGCTAATAGCTTATGCTCTGAAAAGGAATCTTTAAGAAGTAAGAGATGTGGTGTGTAAAGCCCTAACTAACTTGGTATACTCTCATACTGACCCTAATTTTGGCAGGTGGAGGACTCTTGAGATCCCTGAACAGAGTGCCAGCGCATGCTCCCAGAAAGGATATCTGTGCCAACTGAAGAGGGATCTCCAGATTGAAAGCAAACGGGTCATTTCCACTTCAGCTGAAAGATGCTGTCCCCGTGCTTTAGCAACAGTGGATACTTCATAAATTTGTTGAAGTAGTCCAGCTATGAGAGAGGGGCAGCAGGCACACAGAGTTAGTGTGAAAACACTGGGAACTTGCTGTGTGGGGTACTGTATTAAAGCACTGACTTGGGACTTCGTTTTCTTTACTACCTGCTTTACCACACTGCTCCCCATAAATCCCTCCACAGCCTCCCCGCTGGAGCTGCCTGTACTTTCTTCCCTCCCATTTCCCACAATAGGAACATGAGAACAAAGCAACACACCTTCTCACCTTTGTTTGTTTTAAACCTTTTCCTTTATTACCTCTGGCATCGGTTTGTTTTTGTACTTTTGTGTGTTTACCTAATTCCGGCAGTAAACTCCTTGGGCAGGAATGGTGTTTCCGTACATTTCACTGTATTGAGCTACGTACGTGATAATCTGCAGAACAGATTATCATTATGATTGCAACAGCCAGATCTGCAGGATTAACCAGTCAGAATGAGAAAAGCCAGCTGCCTTTTTTTTTTTTTTTTTTTTTAATTCTTGACTAATATCAGCTGCTTTCTGAGCTCTTTAATAAGTGAGTGAGACTGCAGGGAATTTTCAACTTCTAAAACATACCTGTCTCTGAGTTGCGAATGGGCAAAGGGATGATTTCTAAATTGGGAAACCTGCTAGACTTTAACTGACCGGTAAGTCAGAACACCTCATCTCATAATGAATTGGTGTTTGATTGGCAAAAGTTTTTCTTTTTAGCTCACATAAGGGAGTCTATGCTAATGGAGATGTTCTTGTATGGGTGTTTTTTTTCCACTTTCTTCTCTGTCATTTCTGGTAATCCTCTGTTCTGCTTAGGGTGGGATTTCCTAAAATGGTTAAGAGATTTCAATAGCACAAGCTCTCATGCTCCAGAGTTATTCAGAAAATTCCTGTCCTAGGTGTCTTGGTTCTCCGCCTGTGAAACGGGTACAGTAACAGACTAATCCCATCAGGGTGGTGAGGGAATGAATGAATTTGATATTGTGTGATCAGTGACACCGTTGAGATGAGGTCTGAAGTTTTATGTTGCTGTGTAATCTACGTATAGAGGCCACTATCATGGATGCATTTATTTTTATATTACACATACAGTAGGTTGATGGGTCAAAAATAAATATTATGGTGGAATATCGTAAGATGCTGCTTACTGGTTTAGCAGAAAGGGATAGTTTAGCTATAAGGCTATCACCAAGGCTAGGCAAAAATTTGCGCATGGGATTCCTTAAACACAAGATGACGTGATTACAAATAAACCTAAGAACATCATGCATTATGGAAAACACAGATTAGGAAACTAAGCATGTTTGATTTTGGTGTTAATGCCGTAATGGCTAGTTGCTTTAAGATTGCTGTAACATGTTACCTGTGGTTATGAGTAATAATTGTTATTTAAAATATTACAAAACTACAGAGGAGTACTAAGCTTGTGTACACTAATTTTGAGCTTGACTACGTGAGGGTAGTGCTCATGTGAATTTGCACATAGATATAAAGCGACAGAGCTGAAGATTTCTTGGAGAAAATGTCATTTTTCTAAGACTCCTGTACTACAAAGTGGGAGGTGCCAGACAATAGGTGTCAGCACTGGTTCAGCTATGCGCAGCTTCGCTGCGAATATAGATTAAGGCAGTTGGTGTTAAGCACAAGTTTGCTGTGAACTATACTTTCGGCAAACTGAACGCCTGTAAAGAAGTGCTGAGACAGTGTTTGACACTTGTGATAAAATAGCTTTTCTAGGGGATAGGCTGGGCAGTAGAATACATGAGTCAGAAGATAAAAGCTGGTAAAAATAACGTATGTATTGTATTCACTCTGATATATTTCTGAAATACTGAAGGAAAGATGATTTCTGAAAGTGGTAATTTAATTTGGTTTTGGTTTTTTGTGAATTGTTTAGAGAGGCTCCTGGGAGGGAGACTTTGATGTAGTGCTTTCCCAGGGATTTTAAGAAAATAAAAAAACCTAATTGAAACTAATAAGCCTGGTATGCTGAAGAAGGAAAGGGAAGTCACAAAAATCAGAATGGAGCAGACAGGATTAACTACAGTGCTAGGAAACTTCCAAGAGCCTTTGGAATCGTGCTGTTTTGTGGAGGAATTTTAAACTGGAACTAGGAGTTTAGATACTTTGTTTGTGAAACCAATGCATGTCATACCTTGGGGTCTGTGGACAGTTCTGCGACAACTTTGAAAGAAAAAACAGGAAGACTTAAATAATGCAAAATGTACGGTTGTGTAATGGAGAAACCAGAAGAAACCACCACCAAGGAAATGGAAGACAAAAAATTTTTCAAAGAATTGGCTTTCCTCTGTGTTTCACTGGCAACATGCACCTAAAATCCAGGATGTGAGGATTAAGCCGAAAAAGGTAAGTCCAAAAGCTTTAAGTGCCCAGGGAAAACATTATGGGCTTAGCTCAGCACCTCTTTTGAGGTGCTGGATCAGAGTTTCAGTTCTCTAGAGCTGCTTTTACCTGGACAAATACGTATCTGTCTAAATCACGTCCTCGCAGGTGGAGGACACTGTAGCTTTAAAACTCTAAGGAAAAACACTGAAATAGTCTTGCAGTCAGTCTGCTGGCTGATGTGCACCTACCGAGGAGTTTTTAAATAAGCAGGTGCCTGCGTGAGAGACCTCTGCGTGGCGAGTGCCAGGCGGATGGCTATGCACAGAGCAAGGGAAACAGAGCTTTTCCTCGTCGATATTCAGTGAGGGATAGTCGGGAGAACCCCACCCCTCCCCTGGAGTTTGCGTTGTATTGCAAAATCCAGTGAATTCCTGGCAGCCGTTGCAGTGGCACACTCCGAGTGCCCCAAGCCTGGCAGTATAATCTAAAGGGAATGCAGTTGAATTGTGATCTATTGCTATATAAACGGGGGCGGGTCACTCTGCTCGTTCCAGCTCCTTTTCTGTCATTACTGCTGCAGAAGCACCAACCAAACGCAGCTGGCACGCCTCTTCGTTGGCTCTTATATAATATGGGGTTTCACAGGGCACTGATGTAGAAATAAAGTCAAACATTCTTGAGGCAGACTCGTATTACTTGTCGTATCGCTGGTGCTCGCTTCGCTGTGGGGTGTAGGGCTGCTCTCGGAAGGGGGATCTGTGGCCCTGTTTGAGTGAATTTTGGAAGGTGTGCAGGATGGCTCCGAATGAGACAGGGGATGAGCTTGTTTTCTTTGTGAATGGTAAAAAGGTAAGGAAGATTCCAGCTTTCTATCCGGCTTGCTCCTGGATTGTGGCTTGATTACTTATTTTTCTAGTCATCTTTTTCCTCCTCTGAAGTTTTCTAATACCAGCACAATTGCCATGATTTTTAAATATTAAATTGTGAAGACTATTTATTGCTTTGCTAAGTGGCTTTTTCTCTTCTTTGACTTTACCTTGTGAATTATTCAAAGAGTAACACAACTATGTGATGTTCCTTTTACATTTTAGATTTGTTGGCAATAATTTACTGCAATTCTGAGGTAACTACTTTTAAATAAAAGTGCACTGATTTAATACAGGTATTTCTACTAGAAATAATTTCAGTAATTGCAAGAGATCGGGAAAATGTAACTCAAATGTAAGCATCCATATATAATTCATATGTTCAGTAAGTAATTCTGACATTCGATTTTTAAAAGGGATTTAAGAAAAATGTTCATTCCATTTCTGTTTAAGAAGCTAGAAAACTCTTTAAAATCAAAGCCCATTATCTGCTACTGTTTCCTAGATCAACTGCTGACAATTACCTAAGAAGTGACAGTGTCTCACAGGAGGGTGGGGTGGTCCTTGCACATGCTGGACACCTTTGAACAGTTTGTCCCAGAGCCCCCTTTCTCAGTTTGGACTTCCCCTGGCTGGCATTGCAGCCTTGGCTCTTCAAAAGCTTGTAACAAGCCAAGGCTGCCTCTTTTTTGAACTGTGAGTACCAAGTTAGTGCTGTTTCTGAGCCCAGCTCAATGTTAATCTTGCCCTGCCACCTTCCCCTTGCCTAGACACTTGGGCAGGGAAACTTGTGCCAAAGCAGCTTCCAGCTGGGAGACTTGGGAAGGGGAGAGGGTTGCATAGCCACTCCATACTGTAGACCTTCCATGTGCACTGCCCAGGGGTAAATCACATGCAGCGCTAAGTTTGGGCTAAAGAATTTTTTAATCCCTTGAGGGATCGCACAATGTTCTTAGCTGGTTAAAAAGCTCTGTGCCCTGCCTTACAGACCAGCACAGGATTAATATAAATTTTGCTTTTGTTGATCTTTCGTGCTAATTTAATCAAGTGTAAATGTGGATAAGATTGTTGCTACAATTAGGGTGTTTTAGTTACGAGTTTGGATCCCAAACTGGATTGGAATTTGAACTTTCCAAGGTTCTAGAGCATTTGATATCAAAGTTTTGTTTTATCTAAGTATCAATAGTTAGGTGAAGAATGACGTTTTTCTAGTATGGATTATAAATTAGTCAAAGAGCTCTTGAATGTAATTCTGATGTAGAACTGAGCCCTGGTTCTGAGGTTTTATAAAGAAGGATGACAACTGAAGCTTTGCTCACACAGATCAGTAATGGTTCTTATGTCAACGTTAATTGACATTATCAGCCGCTCATTGTTTCTAGAGGGAGGTGAAAACTTGAAGCTCCAAGTTAATCATGACTAGCTAATTGAGTCTGGTAATCGAGATTGTGAAAGAGTGGCACAGGATGATCTGTGAATTTCATCTGATGAGTTTTCTGCTACGCTGGGCACAGGCGGTATACCATTAACTTCTCTTCATCTCGCTCTGTGAAGGTTTGAGTGACTTATCCCTCCTCTGTGAACCCCAGTTTTTAGAGGGTGAACTGGGAGCTTTTTGAGTTTTGCAGTAGGCGGTTGCCACAAACATGTTGGGCAGTCCAGACCCTGATGCAGGTCAAGTATACCATCTTGTTTTCTTTTGCTGGTATGCTCTAATGAAAGACGATTGTAATTTGGTGCTAGACCAGCTAAGGTTCAAAACCAATGTGCCACTCATGGTAGATATGAAGAGTTTATAAACAAATTCCTATATACATTTACAGCTGGTGCTTCAGCATTGGTTGGTGCTCAGGTATTACAGGAGCATTGCTGTGTGTAAATCGATGGAAAAGCCCTTCTTCCTGGAGGAGACTCTTGGCTAACATGTGAAAATGTGTATTGGTCAAAGCAAAAGAGAAGAGACCGAGCTGCACAGAACTGGTTCTGTGGGACTGTCTTTTATGCATGTGAGGTGAGGCAGAGAAGGGGAGAAAGAGCAGCCTAGACCCTGAAGGCTAGCAGCAGAAGACAGCTAGTTCCTTTCCTATCTGCTGTCTGTTCTTGCTATGTGCTGGAGCTAACGGACATGCTGTGAATGGCATTGCCCTTTGTGCGTTTCAGCAATTTTTATGGAACTGCAGTTCCTGCTTACAAAAGCCACATCTCGGAGCTGACCTTGTGCAAGTGCAAAGGGGTTTATCACAGTGTGATCTTGGCAGTTGTTGGCTTAAAAAAAACACCACCAGGGAACGATTAATACTACCAACAGTACCAACTCATTCCACGTGTCAAGGCTGTCTCAACATCCATCCCTGCTGGCTCATGGAACCGGCAGTGCTAGCAAAGGAGCAGGTTCCACTTGATCAGAGAGGAGAGGGCTTCCTGGGTTGTGGTCTACCCAGAGCCTCCAGTAACATTGTTTTTTTCTATTCCCTTTTTGGGTGTGCTGCCAAAGTGGCTTGAGTTACACCTCCACCAAACGCAGGTTTAAGAGAGAGAATTGGACTCATGGGGCAATCCGATCTGTGGCAACAAATGTGGAGTTTGTTGGGACATTTCTGCACATGAGAGGTTATGTGATGGAAGGGGTGGTGGGAAGTGCCTGGACAATGCTGCTGAAACAGCAGGTAGCAAGTTAGGATATGGCTCCATCCATCTGGAGTCCTGACTAAATATTCCAGTCGATTTGCTGCAAAGAATGTGATAGCATGGCCAGTGGGAAAGGTTACTGCTGTGTGAATTCGTGACAGCTTGACATTGCTAATGGGCTGCCGATATTCTGTCATAGTACAAAACTGCATGATAAGAGGTGGTGGATGAGATAGGGACTTTCATGGCAGCAAATCGTTCTCTCTTGCATTAGGCCAGTCTGCAATGTTGTCAAGAAAAAGGCTCCTCAGAACAGCTGAGCATACTTCACATTCAGGATTGTTTATTTTAAGCACCTGTTTACTTCACTGGGCGTAAAGCTTGGCACACAACTAACACAAAGTTATCTTGATAGCCTGCCTAGACTAGAATGGAAAACAACACGCGCAATTTAAAGCTAATAGTGGCAATTTTGTTTTCCTCGGCTGACAAGTCTGTTCCGTGCATTATGTAGCATGTAATTTTAGTTCAAACACGTGGAGTCAATATTTCTATTTCTATCCTGAATGTTAAGAGGGGGCCTGTGCTGGAAGCCGCATTAGACCTCTTCCAAAGCCTGTGGATGTTTGATTGCAGATGGGACCAGCCAAAATACAGGATTTTTTTGAGCTTTGGGACCCTCTGGGTCCTACATAAACAGCAAATTACAAGTTTTCAGTGTGTTAGTTTAAAGGAGAACAAAATGTTCTCATGACCAATAGCAGATTTACATTGTGTGGTTATATTCAGTTTGTTCATCTGTGTTCTAATCCTTTTCCCTACTAAATGAATCTGAAATCTCTCATTGACTTCAGGAATACACATTCACAGATTTTAAGGTCCTAGGGGACCTTTACCGTTGACTAGTCTGACTTGCTGCGTGGCAGTCTGGTTAAAACCTTTCACCTTCTCGCAACTAATTGAGTGACTAGGGACTAGTGATTGAATGGGAGCTTGTCATTCAGAAAAGCATCTGTTTCTCATTTAAGGACCATAGCTGATGGAAAGCTTAGCATGTTGTTTGGTAAATTAGGAAAGTTTCTGTTTTCTTTTCCTTTTTGTTCCTCTGTTTATGTTGCTCAACCACGGTTCTTTTAAACTGAAAAATCCTTTCTTTAACTTTCTGGGAATACTAATTTAAATATGATGCTTTATGTTGTAAAGACAAAGTTATCTGAGTTAGTGAAAGGCAGGTAGCGAAGACAGCAAACAAAATATTTATTGAGATCCAAGTTTTGTACATGAAATCATGGGGAAGTGAGCTCAACACCTCTCTGGACCAGCCCACGGGCTCTAAGACTGCGGAGTACTGCTTAGGAACTTGTTCCGTGTAGTACTTAAAGCTTGAAGAACTGTAGGGCCAGGCTGGGCTCCCTGCTGAGGGGGTACGAGTATTTAAGATTCCAGGAATCGGTAGACAAACAGATGTGTAGTACAAACACAGCAGTACAGAGAAAATTTGTTGGGAGTCATTTGACTGTCAGTGCCATCCTAACATTTCCAACAAGGTTTCTTTCTGCATTTGGGTAATACTAAAGCTACCACATGCAGTGGAATCCACAGTTTTGAATCTGTCAAAATGTAGCGGTTAATCTGATGTATCTGGCAATATGACATTTGGTTTAAAAAAGCTAAAAAACCCTAAAAACCAGTAACTGAGCAAAAAGGAAATATTTCTTTGATTGCAATATCTAAGTAGGCTGATCCTACTCTCATTGAAGGCAATGGATATAATTCAGTTTCCTTCTGTACAAGGACACCGGGGGAGGTGAGCAAGAATTGTTTTGATGGGTAAGATATTGAGCTGTGAATCATATTGTTCTGGGCATCAGACAAGAGAAGATGTTATCCCCACCCACAGGGTTTTAAAATATTTTAAGAACAAATCACAGCAGGTGATTGTAACAAACCACTGGAGGAATGACATGTTGGAGGACAAAACCAGCATTAATGACAATGAACAAAAGGCAGGAACAGTAAAAAGTTCTTACTCTGTGGCCAGCAAGAGAGGCTCATAAACAAGCATCCCCCCCAGAAGGAATCTGAGTGCAAAGAAATGACTCTCCGACGTGTGAGATTTGCTTTAATCCAGAATGTTTTAGCCAAACTCTTACCCTTTATCTCCTTCTGATCCCAAGTCTCTGCCAGCATTGCAGATACACAGCTACAGTGGAGTAGTTTGAAGTGACTGAAGAAGGAATCCTAGGCTATCGGTTTGAACAGGATAAGAGCATGGATTGTTCAGGACACATTCTACTGCATAGTGGGTGCCACTTCCTGATAAAGTTGAGCAAAGGTTTGGCTTTGGGACTTAGCACATGCTTAAGTACTTCACTAACAGTGCGTGGAGCTGAGTGGCTAAATGCTTTGCTGAATAAAGGCTCAGGCCTGTGTTTTACGTCTTGCTTCCTGAAAAGGAGCCATTGGGCCAAACTTTTAATTGCTTGGTTTGAGTACATAACAGAGTGCTTCTTGGATTCTTTCAAGAAAACTTCTTCAGATGTTTTCTTCGATCTAAGCATAGAATAATCTCAATAGTCTTTAACCATCTGGAAAACTACTCTGAAGGTTTTTCTCTGTGCCCGGCTATCTCGGAATCTGCTTTGGAAAGGTTTGCAATGGCCGTTGGCTCAGCCCTGAGGAAGAAACTCAGCTTGACAGTGGGGGTATGAGTTGCTGGGGAAGGCTCTTTGCCTGTGAAATGGCTGTGAAAGACCTTTTGTCTATGGGACATCAGTAGTCACAGGCGTTTTTGGAATTATCTGCTCATGTCTGTCTGTTTACCAAACTACTGCAGGGGGATATAGGTGCTTACTCTGAACCAGCTGGTCATGAGAGAGCCACTGTATTCTCTTACTTGTTTGTATGCATCCTGAAGGTGATGGAACAGGAGCACTCTGCTCTGAATAGCAGCAATATGAGTGCTGCATGATTTACACAGTAAGATACCCCCAAGCTAGAAGAGTGAACTCTGTTTCCTTGTAGATTAGCCCTAATGCAGGAATGAGATGTACAAAAAATGTCCACTTGTGTTTTGTAGCAGCAACTTTATTGGGTAGTTCTAAAAACATGGACTCAAATAGGAAGTATGAACCTTGTCTCTTTAGAATAATCCTGTCACGTGTCAAAGGCATAAAACTGAAGCGGTAAAGTGGTTGTGAAGGTTTCTTATCAGTAAGAAAAAAGGCTTACACAAATGACCTCTGTTTCAATTTGCCCTTCAAACCCGGAGTGATTAATTTAAATAAACTGTAACTATTGTCCTTAAGACTTGCACAATGTAAGAGCCAAGAACACATGATTACATTCTGGCACACAGTGAATTTGACACTCTATTAATAACAGAAAAAGGGGAAGACAAGCTCCGTGGCCATTTGGAGGCAAGGGTAGAACTTTGATTTCTGACCATTGGGCAGAGGTTGAAGTAAAGTCTAATTTTGTCTAATAGATAACTGCTAATAGTGTTGTTCACTAATGGGGTGGAGCTGACTCAAAATGTGCAGAGCAAATTTCTCCTTGGTTGGAATTTCACATTCCCACATTTAGGATGGCTACTAATGTAACGCTGATTGATTTAACGTCAGCAGGGAAGAAGGAGAAACTTCAAGATGACTGGTACTTGCTGTCTGTCCTGCAGGACCTGTATTGGTCATGTTAGGGTTTCCACTGTTGCTTTTTTCCCTCTGCAAAGTCTATTCCTGATGCTGTTTCTATCATTTTGTTTATCTGCTCATTTTGGCTGTCTCTCCTAACAGTAAGAAGGAGAAGGGACAGAGGTCAGTTACGCATGGTCAATAAAGATGAGATGCAATTTGGGGAGATGTCAGAAATTCAAAACTCGAGTACAAAACACAGTTCTTCATCTCTCTGCTCACCACTAATTCTGTTTGCCATTTTTGATGAAGTGTTTTTTAAGATTTGCCTCAGTGTGCCATGGCTGAAAAACTCTGACATATGTAACGCATATACTTTTTTCTGTCACAATAAATTCAAGGAAACGTCGTGTCTGCATACATGGCCAACATTGCTGAATCTAATAAGGGGAGTTAATCAGTGGTTCTGCTCCCTGCTTTGGAAAAGAAGTTGCAGAAAGACCAAACTTTCTCCTTCCAGCTAGCGTTTCTGTGTTGTAAAGCATTCTGTGTGTAACACCACCTTTCCCTTCTTGCAGGTGGTGGAAAAAGATGTGGACCCAGAAACAACTCTGCTAACCTATCTACGGAGAAAATGTATCCAGTGTCAGAAGAAACTGCAGAAGGCTTTAAATGCCTACAGCATTTCATAATTGTTTACTGTTCTGCCTGTCACTTGAGTGCTAGGCAGAGCTTGAGTACAGAGTATAAGAGAGAGTGCTCTGCATGGTCTGGTATTTCTTGCTGACAAAGATTACAGCTGGTATTCCAAGCTTAAACAATAGCAATTTTAAAATAACATACTTCAAATAAACTTTAAATAATTTATTTAACTTTTTAAAGGGAAAATTATCAGAATTGCTAGGAATTAGAATATGATGGAAAGAAAGAAATATTGATATGACAATGAAATTGAATGAAATTTAGGTTTGTTCCACACAAATTGTAAAGATGTTCTGGCCAAAATCTTACAGCCACTTGAACTACTTACCATATCATCCAATAATTTGGATATTACTGGGTAGTTAATATCCAATAACTTGATTATCCTGTGGCCTGTTCATCAGATGACCCAGGGATGCAAACTCAGAGGCAGGGGTTTCTGCCACATGCTGTGGGCATGTTTACATGAGAGGATGCAAGCAGTCACGTTTCACTCCAGTTTGAAACTGGTCAACACATGAGTCAGATTAGCTGCAGGAGGTGGGTAGCTATTACTGTGATGACCAGGCTGGCTATACTAGGTCTGGTTCAGTAGGTAGTGTCATTCCATGTTTTCTCAGTTTTTGTCTGACCAACCGGGTGTCTACATATGCCAAACTGTTCACATCTGTGCTGGTGTATTCCTTAACAAGAATCATGCATACTTATTTCACCATGCTGCCATATTCTGTTTGTGTGGGATCTGAAAGAAGTATGGGGATATAAATCCCACTCCTCTTTGGGGTTTCTAGCAGAACTATCAAGAGCCTGATTTTGTCTGACTGTACCTTGGGTGGACAAAGTTCACAAGGAAAAAGAAGTGGCATGACTCTTGTGCCTGTGTGCACTTCTTACCGTTAGACCTTTTATGTCTAAGCTTGTTAATATCTAATGCAAATAGCTTGTAAAGGGATAGTCGGAGCTCTTCAAAACCTTCTGATCTTCTACATGAAGATTCTCGTGAACTTATTTTATAGATGTCTGGTTAGGGTCAGACAAACACTTTGAGAAACGTGTTATTTAGGCAGATTAGCACTGTTGTCAAGAGAAACATTGGGTGGCATAGGAAAGCTATATTTCTGCTGAAGCTGGCACATAATTGTATGAAAAGTAGACATGGTGCTTAGGGACATAGTGTAGTGGTGGACTTGGCAGTGTTAGGTTTACGGTTGGACTCGATCTTAAAGGTCTTTTCAAACCTAAATGATTCTATGTTTTCTATGATTCTATGAAACTAGTCAGTTACAGAATCTTTGCAGCAAAGGCAGAGATGATTTGAGTTCCATATATCATGATGCCTGTTGCTTTTCCACAGGCCTATGCTGATTATCTCAGCACAGGCACGTGTCCATTGCCAATGAAAGCAGCTGTTCTTTTCCCACCACAAGTCTCTCAGCATTGGCCAATCCTTTTCACAATAAATAACAGTGTCTAATAACCTTCTAATGAGTGAAGGAACCCAAAGCAGAGGTGACTCGAGGAATTGTCTCCTGAAATTCCTTTGCAGAACATTTGATGTAATGCCTGATTGTAAAGTACAGACATTCACTCTGCAGCCTGTGGAGGAATCTGCTTAGGCCAGTCCATACACTTTGTGAGTTCCCAAGTGTCTGTGCAGTGGTTCTGTGCATCTCCACTAGTTCTGGCTCTCAGTGTCTCCCTCCTGTGGTTTTATGGGAACCAGGCTACTGAGGAGTGTGCTTGGCTGGTTTTGTTCCTAGCAATGGGGAAGCCAACAGAAATGGGGCCAAGAGAGAAGCTAGGGTGGCCAGACCACGACTCTTGAGATGCAGGTAGTTCGTGAGCAGTTCAAGTGCAGCTCCCATCTGAGTGCTAAACTGTGTGACTTGTAGCACTGCGTGACTGCCCTGCCAGTACACCTTCTAGGTGGTAAGAATCACCAGGTGTAGGAAGAAGTCAACCACCACTGGTGAGAGGTGCTGAAGGAGATGTCACCATGCATCTCGGGGATGCGGCTGCATGCCTGAACAGCTCCTGCTCAGCAATTACTGAGTGCTTTGTCTCCCTTATGTCATTTCCTTTTCTGAGTCTAATGGAAAGTGGGAACTGTTGAAGTTCAGAAATTTTTTGTTTATTCTAAGAGTATATTGGAATGTGGGTTGCCTCCTTATTAGGGCTTTGGGTGTTGATCTCAAAGCTCACATGCCAGTATTTGAAACTTTGCTTATGCTAAATTCAGTTATTAAGCAGAAAAAATGAGTGCTTGGTTTCCAGCAAGAACTTGTTGCTAAGCCTTGATTGACAACTGTTCAAGCAGGCTTCTGCCAACACTCTTCGTGTTTTCCTTGATTCCTGTTCTCTCAGTGGGCCTATGTGGAACGAAACTAGGCTGTGGAGAAGGTGGATGTGGTGCTTGCACTGTTATGATATCCAAGTATGATCCCTTTCGGAAGAAAATCCTGTATCCTTTGCAGTCTGAAATGGGGACAGGTTCTTGACGTTCCAGACACAGTACTATTTTAAAAAAAAGTTATATAATGTATGTTTCTGCCAAAACATAATCTTTTCACTTTCAGAACATAAACTCAGAAGGCTAAGAGAGGAAGGCATTTTTTCCTACAGCATTGCACAGTGCTGATAGGGAACTATTTCACTGTGCCCTGAAATATCTGCACTGACTCTAGCAGGCAGGCTCTCTGCCTTTTCCCAGTTCAGAAATCCTTTCTGTTCCTTTCTTGCAATGTAATGTAGCTTTTTGCTGTGATGACCCAAATGATGATTACTGTGATAAAATCTTTATTGCTGTTGTAGTACTACAATAATCTGGTTTCTGTATGCCAGCAGATATTAACTTTTTCTCTACTTCTATTGTAACCTTCAGAAGGACTCATATTTCCCGAGACATAAATTTTCCTCCTGTTCTCTCTTTAATTGAAGAGTGAAGCGATGGAATCAAACAAAAAGGAGAATGGAGAGAGAGAGAGAGGGTGAGGCAGAGGGACAGGCCTCAATTCTTTTTTACTGTGGGGAATGGAAAGCACTGAAATCTTGGATATATTTGGAATAATGCCTGGAGATACTTTGACTTGGGATCATCTCACTTAGTGGTTGTGCTTAGTAATGTGGCCTTGAAAAGGATATCTTTAGGGCCATTGTTCTGTCTTGATAGAAATGAAATAAAGTAGCTAGTTTCTATAAGAACTTTGGCAACGTTATTCTGTTTTACCTTCAGCCTGGACTTTTTCCCCCTGTGTACCATCTAGAAATGGTTTCCTAGGTAAAAAGCCAAGAGCTCCGTGCTCTTACATAACTTTGCGAGTGGGCCAGGCTGGCTGTATAACATCTTGGTATTTGTAGTCTGCCCCTATAAATTACTTACATGGGTTCTGTAACTTAACATGCAATGAGGATGTTTAAAGTTGTTATTTCTAGGTCAAATCCTATGGTGCGTACTCAGTTTAAACTTCAGGTGAAGCTGATGAGAATGTCGGCTGAGTAGGTGCTGTAGGATTTGGCTTGTAACTAATATCTGTACCACATCTATTTAAGTTCTCCTTTTGTGTCCACTGCTACAGTTTCTGAGTATTCTTCAGTCCTCCTGTTCCCTTTTTCCTTTGTTGAGCAGCACTGTCAAATGAAATGACCTTAATTTATTATTTTAGCCACCATACTGCCAATGCTTGCCTCTTTCCTGTCTGTGCCCTGCATCATGTAGCTGTAACTACTGTTGAAGGCATAGGAAACACAAAATCCAGGCTGCACCCAGCCCAGGTAAGATATTAATACTGGTAACTTTAAACCCCTATATCCATGTTTCCTTGTTATGTTAATTAATGCTGTTCTAGGGTGTTGGGACCTCCATCGTAATGTTAAAGCCGGGAGTTTGACGTTCCACATGAGTAGTCTTTACTTGTGGGAATGACTTCAGTGACAGAATCAAACTCCCGGGTCAGTGCTGCAGCTCTGTTATGCCCTAACAAGTTAACTGGTGCTATCCTGGCTGAATTATTAATGCTTTTGTTCTAGGGCTACATGGCTGTATTTGGTCCACATCCTGGACCAAATCCCAGGAAATGGGAAGACTGATGTTGTGGTGAAAGGCTATATAATGACTTGGAGCCAGGAAATCTGAGTTAGGTTTTGGCTGTCCTATGGCCTTCCATGAATGACCTTGGTTTCTCATCCTGCATAATTAGAAACCTTCCCTGCAGTGGTGCAGTAAGGTTTGCTTCAGCAATGTTTCTGGAGTCCCAAAATATTCTTGGTGGGGAGGAGCGACAGGAATGTGAAGCCTTGCTTTCCTAGCAAGGTGTTATAATGCACTTTTTATGGAAGCAGATTTGCTTCAGCTTTGTCAGAGATACTTCTCCTTTAAGGGAAACTATGATTCATCTCAGTTTGTACAGTGGGTAGGACTTGTGCCAATGTCTATCAGAGACAGTAAACAACAAAGTGAAAAATAAGTTAGACACGCGTGAATGGATGGCAGCTAGTCTGACCTTTGTTTGGTTGTTGTCTTTTCCCTACCTCCCCTGAAGATTCTAAAAGCTAAGCTTTGAAATTCAAACTCGGGTCTATACAGGTAGTCCCAACCTTTCTAGCACAGTAAATCTGAAGAACTCCTGATCTCATTGGAGGCTTCTAGTCGCCTTCAGTTACATTGGAAGTTCAAAGCCTAGATGCAAACTTTTCAGAGTATTCTCTTCTTTGAAGTCTGCTTCACAGATTAATTAACCGTCTCATCAGAGAACATCTGATGACAGTCTTAGCTCCTCTGCTGAGATTGATTTTTTTTTTTTTTAACAGAGATGTTACAGAAACAAACACAAAAATGAACTCACCTTGATATTATGAGCTGACGGTTGTTGTTACTTTTTCTCAGGAGAGAATAGCAAAAAGTCATGGGTCCCAATGTGGCTTTTGCACTCCAGGCATTGTCATGTCCATGTATACATTGCTTCGGAATAAACCCGAACCTAAAATGGAGGACATAGAAGATGCTTTCCAAGGTAATACTCATAGTCCTGCAGAGATGCAACCTGTTCTGCTTTTGTTACATCCGCTTCACCAAATGGGATGGAGGTCCACCTTTGTTTAATGTGTTTTGTTAAAGATAGCCATTGTTATGAGGTTAAGAACTAGCTTTTCCACTAGGAGACTGGCCAGGTGCTATGAAGTGAACAAAAATGGCCTGTGGAAAATCTCACAGTAGCTTGTTGTTTGTCCTGAAGCAGGGGCAAGTGGCCTCAGTCTTGGATTAGGACCGCACTAAGCTTAACACAGGACAAAACGTGGCCTGTCCCTGGGGGGCTTATAAGAGCCTCCACGTCCCCTTGTCTATTCACTGCTGTCACAAGAGCCTGCAGAGGTGACAGCATCTGGGCCAGCCAACCTCAAGTAAAGGACCAAGACAGCAATATACATGATGGAGTGGGGCAGAACCCAACTGTGTAAATCATCTGAGAGGCTGCTGTTATGGCTGAGGTTAGAGCTGTTACCATGCTTCTGGCAGTGACCCGAGAGGAAATCAGATGCAAGAGAAACCAACCTCTTTGTAATTCAAGAGATTGGATAGTTGGTGTACTGATTAGACTCGCATACTTAAGGTAAATGAATACTGAATAAGACAGATCGATATTTTTTTTTCCCCTAAATTAATTTCAATTTAAAATTTCAACAAAAAGGGATGGTAGGATAGTTGCAAGATTACTAATGAAATTTTCCTCCTTCCAGTTTTTTCATTAGCTTTATCTACATTTGATAAGCTTTTCTGAGAAACAGTAAAACGTTCTAAAAGAAGAGATGTTCTCAGCCAAATGACACTAAATCTTTATCTTTTTGCTCTGGCAATGCAGGGAACTTGTGTCGGTGTACAGGGTACAGACCCATTCTGGAAGGATACAGGACATTTGCTAAAGTAAGTGGCTTCTGATAATGTTTAAAAATAATCTGGAAAGCTGGCTGTCTTTCTCTCTGTTACTAAAATACACCATGAACTGAAATGGGGAGGAAGGAAATATACATGCTACAATAACCCAGCTCCAACTCTTGACCCCGTTGTATGTGCTTCATGCGTTAATAATGCAGAAAGACCAGCTCCTTTACTCACTCCAGTTGCTGGAAGTGGAGTACTTTAATAAGGTCCCTCTGATGGTCCCTTTTTGGATCACAGGTAATCAGACTCTGTAATTCTTTTCTGTAAGTCTCTGAAAAACTCGGCATCTCTGCATAACACAGCTTGCAGATGATCCCTGTTGTGGAGAAGTGTAAAGGTATGGTGCATGAATAGGGACATACTGTGGAGGAATCTGATGAGAAAGCTGCAGAGCTGAAATAGGTCTGGAAAGAAGTTGCAGTCACTGCTTTTTAGCTCTTGCCCAGAACTCATCTGCTGGTTTGGATGAGGTACGAAGATTTACTGTAAGTTTTCTCTAGTACCTTTGTTTCTGAAAGACTGCTGGAGGCTGTGAGGAAAAGTAGATCATTAGGTACTTCAGTGATTACTAGCCACTTAGGGGGCTACACCGGTATTAAATATTGAAAGTAAAGAATTTAGAATGTTGCCCATTAATTTCATTTTATTATCCAGAATTACGATCAACAAAAGAGAATACAAGCAGGAGTGAGATCCATTACAAATGGTTGATAAATCCAGTCGATATAGTCTACCTGGATTTCCAACAGGCTTTCAACAGTGTCTCACCAGAGGCTTTTAAAGACAATAAGCAGCTATGGGGTAAGAGGGAAGATCTCTGTGTGGGTGAAAGATTGGTTAAAAGGCAGGAAATGGCAGGTAGGAGAAAATGGTGTATTTTTGCAGTGGAGGGAGGTCACTGGTGAGGTTCTACTGGGACGTGTGGTGGGAGCAAGGCTGTTCAAGATAACCCTAAATGAGATGGAAAAGAGAGTGAGCAGTGATGTGGGAAAATAAGTTAACTGATATCAAGTTAGTCTGGGTAGTGAAGACAGGAACAGACTTTGAGGAATTTCAGAAGGACTTTATGAACCTGAGACACTGGAGAATAGAATGGGATACAAAATTCAGGGCAAATAAATGCCAAGCAATTTACAGAGTGAGAGGCAGTCCTCATTTCACATATAAAATGATAAGCTGTGAGCAGATACAAGATCGTCTTCCTGCTACTGTGCAGGAAGATGATCTTGGAGGTATGGTAGACAATTACACAGAAGCATCAGCTCAGTGCTCGCTGGCAGTCAAAACAATACTTCAAAGGGTAAAGAACAAAACAGAAAACACTGCCATGCCACTGTCTGCATCGCGGCTATTCCTACACTTGAGTACTCTGTGCAGTTCTGGTCCTCTCATATCTAACAGGGTATGGTAGAATAGGAAAAGATTCAGAGAAGTGGAATGAGGATCACATCTGTAGTAATCTGGCTTCCATACAAGGAAGCACTGAGTAGGCTGGGATGCTTCAGCCTGGAAAAAAGATGTCAAGAAGGGGAAGGGGCTCTACATAGCCCATGTAGTGGTTTGTGTTGACCTCTGATAGAGATCTACAAAATTGTGATTGGCAGGTGGAATGTGGACAGGCATCTGCTGTTTGCTGCCTCTTCCAATACAAGAGCAAGGTGTCAAGAAATGGAACTAGTAGGAGTCAGGTTGAAAACGAACAAAGGCAGATGGTCTGCCATGTACCAGGTAGCTGACCTGCAGAACTCACCAAAGGGTGTTGCGGGCACCAAAAACTTACGCAGGCTCCAGGGGAGACTGAGCAGGTACTTGGATAGAGAACTACGGAGGGTTACTAAAGAGACCGAAACCACATCTGGGCTAAGGTAGTCCCCTGAGCTGAATGCAATTGGATGCTGGTAGAGTACTAGGTATTATATGTGCTTGTCCCTTTTACTCTTCTCTGGGTATCTCCTCATGGCTCTAGATGGACCAGAGATACTGGCTGAATGGTCAGAGTAGTTCTAAACCAGAACAAGAGGTCTATCAGTGGACTGGACATGACCTAGCCATCACACTGCAGGATACTGCCGTCCATGGGCAAGGGAAACACCTACTTGCTTGGCACTCTTCATCTCCTATTTCTGCTTCGGATATAATAAATGTGGGATTGATTTCTCTCAAAAGGGAGCCAAATATACTTAATTTCCTTGGAATCTGCACATTTTTTCTCAGAACAGTTTTTGTCCCCACAGGACTTGAATTGCTGTGGCAGAGTGGCCAATGGCACTGGATGCTGTCGTAGTGAGAGGGGAAATAGCATGGTAAGCTGAATTTCAAAAGCTATAACCTCAATTTGCAATATAATATTAGAGTTTTGATATATTAGTCACCTCCCTGGCTCTACTGTGGTGCAGATATTCAGAGCTGTCTGAGCTGGTTTGAATGTCTGTCCCTTGGAAAACGCTGTGACTGCATATGTCCTGGTTAGCACGACAAGCCATCATGACGCAGGTTTTTCAATAGTGAGCTAGGTATGTTCCTTCTGAATCTGCGAGGTCCAACACTTTTGTGAAACAGCATGCTGACAACTGTAAGCAATGTGTTACCAGCTTCTGGTATATTGAAGCGATCCATCTTTCTGTGAAAATAGATCTAAAACCCGGTTAATTCCCCAGTATGATCTTTCCCAAACTTTGCAGTCCAATGATGAATGAAGTAATTCGATCACCATTCCAATCAATTGTACAATTGGAACCTTTTGGAATATCTGGAGGAAAAAAGTTAATCACATTTTTTATACCAGTTGAGGTACAAACAACGGAGGGATGAAAACAAGAAATTAGGGCAGAAGGTAATGTGAATATAAAATGAATTTAGGAAAGAGAGAATTAATGAAATAATTTGCCGGGAAATTCCAGTGAATTCCTGTGGATTCTTTGTTAGGAAGTATCCAGTGTTGCGTGGAATACTCCAGCAATTCAGACTGCTTGGAGTTCTTTTGTCAAAGTAGTTTATTAATGAAAAATGTTACTGCAAATTTCTGCGATCCAGGGATTGATAAAAGGGGAGGAATATATCCTGTAAAAGTTGGAATGTTCTGGCTTTGTGTAGAACAGCTGAAGCATGCTTGTTTCTTCTTCAGAATGGGGACTGCTGTGGAGGAAAAGCCAATGGTCCAGGTTGCTGCATGAATGGAAAAGAAGACAATGTGGTAAGGTGCCTCTCAACTCTCTTTTTTTTTTTCTCTATTTCTGATGTTTCGAAGTCTTAGCTCTGGGTGGTTCTGTGCCAAAGCCCAGTGCTTTTAATTTAGCTGTATTTAGTCTAAGTTTAAACTATTTTATATTTTATGCTGGTCTTACCTCAGAAAAGGTACCATTGATGTAATTTAACACGCCAGTGTGAAAGTGATGTCACTTTTGATTGGCAAAAACCTGTTAGTGTGTTCAGGGTTTAGGTTTCTGACCAGACATGCATTGTGATCAGAAAAATATGACTGAAGAACCTGAAACGCTGGATCAGGTGGCATCTTTTTGCTGGTTTTGCCATTCTTTGCTCCATGAAGTAGTAATAGGGATTTGACTGGAATGAGTTAGGGTTGTATGTGGATATCTTTCTCCTCTGCCACCCAGCCATTTGCATTTTCTCTGTCATAGACAATGATGTCCTCCAGCCTGTTCAACTCTTCTGAGTTCCAGCCATTGGACCCTACACAGGAGCCAATATTCCCGCCGGAGTTAATGGTAAGTTCATTCAAAAAGAAAAAGTATGTGGTTGGTTGGTTTTTTTGCTCTGCGCAGGGTTTGAGTGTCCGCAGTGTCTCTGCCCTGAGGAAATGGCAATGCAAAAGACGGCTGCTGATAAAAGGAGGTACATGAGCGCAAATGCTTCCTTGTTTTATAAAAGGGAAGGCTTTTAAGCCAGGGTGGCTTAAAAGATATGCAGGCCAAGTGCCTGCCCCAGCTGGCCGGCTTGCCTGTCTGTTTCTCGCCATACATGCCTGCTCTTGGCTTGCCTTCCTTTCTGGTCACTGCCTGCCCAGGGGTGGAACAGTTGCTGACATCTAGATTTCGATTCACTAGGTCAGATGTGAACTTCTACATTAAATACAGCAGTATCTAGGCTAATCGCCCTGTCCTCCCTTTATAGTGTAGGAAGAGAAGTAGGAGCTATGGGATGTAGCTGAATATATATTTCAACTAGACAACTTCCCGAAAGCACCAGCTTCTCTCCACTTAGTATAGCAGGAGTAGACGTTGGCTGGCTCACACTGACATCAAAAGTTAGGTGAGATTAGTTTCTCTCCATGTTCCATTCCTGTCTTTTTTTTGCATAGTTTTCCTCTAAGCAAATGTGTCCCAGCCAGGAATCTGGTCCAGGACAAGGCATGTTTACAGCTTCCTTCACATTTAACAACAACTGCAATTCAATCGTTAGTTCTGCTGCTGCACCCAGCCTAAATGTGTCATGAGCATGAGTAGGTTCTCATAGACCATAGCATAATATATATTTAGCTTGAGACAGGTCCCCTCTGTTTCTTCTCTAAGACATTCCCCTGCCTAAGGGTTGAGCTGATGTTGCTGGGAGACAGCCATGTTAGTCTGTTTTCTTCAGTCACTGGATGAAGGAATTAAAAAGGGAACCAGAATCTGGCCTTACACCTGATAACTCAAATTCAGCAGTGGTAAAGACTGACATTTTTGCAGTGAGATGAGAATGGAAACCCCATTACTTCTAAGATGGCTGAAGCCACAGGCATCTGCCAGAACTTTGATCAGATGGAGCTTGCTGGCAGAGGTCTTGCTGGGGAGATGTGGCAGCAGGATGCGCCTGGCAATATCAGAAAGGGAAAACTTTTGTCAGCACGAAAAAGGCTCTCGTCACTGCTAGCAGAAGGATGGGGAATGGCTAACTGCCAACAACAGTGCCGATATCACAGCCACCTGTCAGTAACTTGACCGAGACGGAGTCTGGCCTGGCATGGGCAGCATGTGAGCGGGGATTCTTGGCTTGATGTACGGCCTGAGCTCTATCTGAATTCACTTTTGCAGACTCAGAGTAACAAACAGCAGAAACAGCTGTGTTTCAAAGGCGAGCGTGTGATGTGGATCCAGCCTACAACTCTCAAGGAGCTGGTGGCTCTCAAATCCCAGCACCCCAATGCCAAGCTCGTTGTGGGGAACACAGAAGTGGGTAAGAGGAAGAGCTGGTGCTCGTTGTGAGCAGTTGGAAAACTTTCCATGGACTATTTTGTGAGAACAAGTGCAAATTTAAACCTTCTTCATGCCATTGCTGTTAAATAGCTGTTTAATCTTGAGGTTGTATGTAGGAACAAATTTTCTTCTCAGGTAGATTAATCTCACAGTGAATGTTTTTCCCTGTTCTTTGCTGTGTCAGGCGAAAAAAAAAATATGCTTATCTAGACCTCTGAGCTTTTGGGCTAGTTTTGTGGAATTTTGAGAAGAGGGGAGTGGCACAGTGTACCATGTCCTCATAATCAAATGAATTCAGTTGCGAAACCAGCGTTTTGAAAGATTTTTCAGTGAGTAAAGTCTCAAGACTTGAAATCTTACTGTTTTTTCCTTCAAAATACATACTTCTGCAAACATAAGTGCTGAGGAGGAGCGTTCAGATGTATTTAATAATTCTGTTATCCCGAGCAATTGTTTCAGGAGACAATCCCCAAACTTTGTATGGTTCATTGTATTCATTGTTCTATCCTGAATGATTATGTACAGCAATAGCCTGCTTGCACAAGTACTAAACAGTATATTTAAGGTTATTCTAAGCCTAGAAAAGAGTGTCTAAAACTTCCCTATGAGAATTCTGGTATTAGTGGAAAACAGCGTTTAGTTTAGTATCTCTGTGACCTAATATAATCTGTGTAACAGACGGTCAATGAACTGACTCGTTAGTAGGCCTGCTGCCATTTCATTGGGAAACAGATAACTTAGGCTCTCTGTCACCTGTGTGTAACCGAAAGAGCCTTACTTTTCCTTAAGGTATTGAGATGAGGTTAAAGAACATGTTGTATCCAGTGATAATAGCACCAGCGTGGATCTCTGAAATGAACGCTGTTCAGCGCACTGAAACAGGTGAGTAACGGAGGCGGAATGTCTGTGGAGTGAGTGGGGATTCCATGGAATAGTAGGGGATATGAAGGAAAATCCCCAGATTAAAAACTGTTTTCTATGTGCATTAATGCACCTCCCATGCAGGGAATCAAGTGAGTGATATGTAAAAATAATTTGAGAATCAAAGAGGGCTTTCACTAGAAGGTGTATTAGACATTTTATCTGTTTGATGCATGGTGTTTTACGTGTATTAACTGGGTTAATAATGGGTTTCAAGGGGCAATCTTTTTATTTAGAAAGACTTTAAAATTAGTAAGTGGGGGAAAGATAGTGGATTTGACATTCTATGGGACCAAGTGAAGTATTGCATTTATCTTCGTGGTGGAAACAGGTCAACCTTACAAATAGAAGTAATTAGGACAACACAGTGCAAGTGGCCCGATGCCTAGTAGTATGTTTAAGGTGTGGAAACTGGAGAGGAGTTGGAGTTCACTTCTCAAAGGACAAACTAATACTTACAGGAGGGCAATATCATTCATAATACACTGAGGCAAATGGGCGGTGGGTTACTCTCATGTGAGAGGCAATACTACCATAAGCTGTGATTTAAAGGTGAATTTTCTTCTGAGGATGTGATGCTTACATACAAAATAGTCTAGTATGACTGAATGTCTTCTCTAAACCCTGTTGTCTAACCAAACTCAGTTGCATCTAATCTTTGTAGACGCAGTTATAACCGTCCTCCTGCACTTTGATGTTTGGGAGAACAACAATTCTTTTCATTTGGTTGTTTACAGGGGTCACCTTTGGTGCTGCCTGTACCCTGAGCTCAGTAGAGGAGGTGCTGAGAAAAGTGGTGTCAGAGCTTCCTCCTTACAAAACAGAGGTCTTCCAGGCTGTCCTTGAACAGCTGCGCTGGTTTGCGGGGCCACAGATCAGGAACGTTGCTGTAAGTGACTCGGGAGCTTCAGGTACTGGAAATGAAAGCTCAGACTGAGCAGCTAGCCTGCCTCATCCAATGTTGGTGTGCCTTGTGCTTCTCGCGCAAGAGCATTTGCAAACCTAGGCAAAGAAGCTAGTACACGTAAACCAGTCCCAAGAACTGATAGCAACGTGGGTCTCAGCTGGTGTCTGTGCTACACTGATATCACAGGTTTAGCAAGCAAGGGAAACATGGCAGTTGTCCAGGTCTTCCGTTGCTGTTATGAGGATAAGTGGGGGAAATGAGTGAGATTTGACTAATTTAACAAAAATGTATTTAGAGTGCTGGACAACCTTCAAAGAAGCAGGTATGTAGTTTTTTTGTCAGTACAGCTGTGGTATTCATACTGTTAACGCATCAGATCTGGCAAATTCTCTTCTACTTTTAAAGGGAAAGAGGAGGTGGGTTCCATGTGTTCAAACTCCGTATACTAAAAGAAAAAAATACCAAGCAAGCAGATGAACCAACCTACCAAACACAAGATTTTGTTCCACAAGATACTGTGCCATACATTTGTATTGCAGCCAAAAAACTTGGGTTCCTGAATGTTACTGAAAAGATGCTCTATACTTTCATGGATCTTCCCTTAATTGCAGCTCCAATGATTGAATTTTGTCATTGCCGGGCATACGTGGTTTGAGCATAAGTAGTTTTGATGAATTACCCAAAGACTGTTCCTAAAACTGTTTCAGGCAAATGTTAGTGTTGACGGGACAGCAATTGTTTCATGGGTTTTATGTTTTCCCACTTCATTAAAGGCCTAAAATTGCTGAGTGAGCAAAAAGAATTTATCAAAGCAAACTCAAGCAGAGCTAACCTCTAGTGCACTGTGTTTGGAGTAATGCAGGATTACAGGGTGCTATGGCTGTATCTTCAGGTTTTTTAATATTTATCTGATGGACGTATTATCACTCTAGGCTCTTGGTGGGAACATAATGACAGCAAGCCCAATTTCTGACTTAAATCCTGTGTTAATGGCAAGTGGAAGCAAACTGACTCTGGTATCAAATGGTAAGTTACTTATATTTCCTTGGGGCCCTGAGGGGAGTGGGATAGTCAACAGTCCTCTGCCATGGACTCTTAGGTCAGGTCAGAACTTGAAAGTGGAAGTTAACATTACATAAAATAGGCTTAGTCTGAGTCTTCAGGAGTTTTGCCCTTTTTGAGGCTGAAGTCCTAAGGATAGGCCTAAGGTTGGCTTCCCAAAGAATTTTGAACTTCTGTGCCAGAATGAATCTCTGGTACTGTGTATGTACTTGCAGACACATCCTTGTAAAGAGCTGGTGGAGGTGTCTATTCATAAAAAAAAAAAGGCATGAAATTGTTTCTGTCACTGTCATACTTTGATCCTTGTGGATTTTTCAGATAAAGATTGAAACTTGGTTTGGTTTGGTTTATTCTATGAAGAAAGCCAAATGTCTCAATTTATATTTGCTCTTAGGAAGAATTTTTTTGTAATAGGATCCTTGAAGTAAGTGGACTGTCTGATCAGTGACTTTCTTTTGTACTGGTTTGTATGAAGGCTAAGGAAAGGGGAAAGAGGGAATTACATTGGGATGTTGGAAACTGGTTCACCTGGAGGCTCACCTTTAATTAGATAAAGGAGGGAGGTCTCTTTGATCAGCTCCCACGCAAATAAAACCTTATATGTAGGCAGAAGCTGTCATAGATTCCATAAGGACCAAAGTAAATCTGAGAAAAATTCTTCCTGATTTGGTGAAAGAGGGTGGAAAAATGAAAACTGGTATCATATCAAGAGTGATTTGTGTAGGTTGAAGGCTCTTTACACATACTATTGCCATTCTTCATCTGAGTTGTTCATTCATCCACCATTGATCTCTCCTTGCTCTACAGAGGGCAAAAGGACTATCATGATGGATGAGAAGTTTTTCACTGGATACAGAAAGACAATAGTTAAGCCTGAAGAAATACTTCTCTCTGTTGAAATACCCTACAGCAAGAAGGTAAGCTTGTAGGAAGAGACTTCAATGACTGTGGAGCTAAAATGCTGTTATTTGAGTGTTATTTTTAATGTTAGGCACTTTTTCCCTTGGAGATTGACCTCCAAATGCTTATGCAGTCCCAAGTGGACCAGGAAGCAAGTGAATTATTTGGTGAAAACCTAGCAATATACTCTTTTTGACAAGCAAGGGGAGCTGGGCTCTATGACAAAGCACGGTAAGCCCAAGAAGTTTTCTAGTGCAAGAAATATAAATTTCACTTTATTGTCTGGAGCTTTTTAAGTGCATTCGGTAATGATGAAAGGTGACAAAGTGATGTTCCCAGGTGTCTAAGTTCTGTTTGCAAAATAGTACAGCAAAGATGCTAGCAGTTCCTGAAGTAAAGTGAAGTTAAGGTTTACGAGGTTCCTACTTCATTTCTGTGATCTGACATGGGAAACAAAATGGGAAAAAGTGTGTACGGGTAAGAAGGACATTCAGTTTCTGCATCCTTGCCTTGCAAGACTGAAACTGCAAGGTCTGATTATTAGGGCATTTTGGCAATGTGGACCTGCAACTTCAAAGGAGCCTGCAAAAACTTCCCTCAAATAGAACAACGAACACTTCTCTTCTGTAGCAGTGTGAACCATAACCGATTCAGAGTCTATAAGAGGTAAAACTCTTTTTTTCCCTTTAGGGCTGAGAACATCAGACTGTAGTTTTATGGCTGTGGAGGTATTTACCTTTTTAGGGCTTGAGGCTCCAAGTTTTAAGATGCAAGGATTCACAGTGTAGTGACACATTTTCTTTATAAATGGAAAACACTGATTTACTTGAAATGCCATCATATTATGCTATAGAACCAATGAATCCTTTGTCTATCCTCTCTAATTTTTGTACCTCGCTATTAAGGCAACACAGCTATTTTATTTATGGTGTTTTTCCATCTATTTCCGAGTGATTCTTCTTTGATCTTGTGATAATTGCAGGAAGCATCGCTTTTTGCCAAAATGAGAAACACGCTTGAGGTAGTCACTGGAAAACACCATGTTACTCCATCCGTATGACAGTCATAGGACAATTTCACAAAACAAACAAATGTTTACCAGCAGGGCAGTGGCTTCATCCCTAGGTTATATGCAGCTCATTGATCCGAAAAACTAAAACAACTTTTGAACTCTCTACTTGATGGTTTCTTGGCTGATCTTTGCTCACAAACATGAAGTCAGGGAGACTAAAGTTCTTCAGGGGATGTCTGAAGGTGCTGGCACGTGGCAGGCAGAGTCTTCTGGAACTGTGATTTCCTCAGAACTGGAAGCAGGGCTGTGACAGCACACAGCTAGATCCAATTTTTTGGTTTATGTTTGTTTACAACTGATGTTACCTCTTGCATTGATGTGACTTGTCTCACCAAGGGTAAGACTGGCTGAACAACAGAAAGAATTAATTAAAGAAGTTTAGCAGTTTACACAATTCAGTGTTACTAAGCTCAGGTTAGGCTTTATCACAGAGAGGCTGTTAAGGGAGAGGAGGTAACACCTTTTTCTCCTGCTAGTTTGTGTGTCAGATATTTAAGATATTCAGGGAATAAAGATTTTTGAGTCTATACTTGTAAGGGGATTGCAGCTGAGCAAAGACAGTATTTAGAGAAGGAAACAGCTCACTGGATTAAAGATAAAATATAAACAGATTCCAGAAAAGAAAACTGTTTAGCTTTTTGTATATAACAAGGCATTCCTAGAACAGGACATATCCTTTATTTAACAACCCTCTTTCTCTTCTGGACTATAAAAACATTCTTTGCGTTCCAGATAATGTTCACAAATGTTACGTGCCACATGCGTTATTACTCACTTAGTGACCATCAGTTTTTCATGTCCTTTCCCTTGCATACATCTTTCTCTATCACATTTGTCACTGTTGCTTAATTTTTATAATAATAGTATTCTGTATCACATAAACATTTACTGGTTTTCAAATAGAAAAAGCCTGACAACACAATGCCTATATATTTCTGTCTTTGGAAAACAATCTTAACCTACTGTTTGCTCTGTATTGCCATCATAGGCTCATGGTATCAGAATTTTGCCCTGCAGAAGAGACCGAAAGCGGTCATGAAGTCTTACTTCATCATTTAAATTAGTATCCTCCAACCTTCATCCATTATTATTCTCTATATTCCATGGTGGTGGACTGAAAAAACTGACAAGGCAACAAAGTTTTTTGCAATTGTGAATATTGCCTATGAATCATTTAGAGCCTGTGGATTTCTTAATGTGCTCCTACCTGGTGTTGCATCTTGTACAGAAGGGGAGTGGGGAGACTAATCTAGGTCCCTAACATGCAGCCTGTAAGAGTAAGGGTTGCTTGGTTTTCCTGTGAGAATAACTAACACCTAGAAACTTTCACTGTGATAGTTTAGAGGGGACATGCTCTGGTGTTTTACCAAGAGGTAGGGCAGACACGGGCAGCTGATGTGATGGTTGCCTTACCTACACTCCTAATGAGGAAAAATAGTGAGTGCCTTTTCTCCCATCAAACTCTGTACCAAGAAAACTAAGGTGTCCTGCAAGGAGTGAAGGCAAATATTGCCCTCTTGTTGCAAACATGTTGGAAATCTTCTGTGAAGTTTGCAGTAAGAGAAGAGGCTGCTTTCTCTCCTCTTTGAAAGCTAATTGTTTTAACAAGCAGAGTGGCAGAATGTCCTCATCAGGAGGATGCTATTGATACTCCTCTGCTATTGTCTGCTGGCTGCCTACTAATTACTTGAATTCAGGAAATGAAACGCACCCTTCAGTTACGTCTCCAGTAACAAGTTCTCGCTGCACAAAAGGGGCCTCTTGTGAAACTGTTCTCATTGCCAACAATAGAGGAATTGTTCTTTACAATAATGAAAGAATTGCTGTCCACTTCTGATTAGAAATAATTAATGGAACAGACTGCTGCGCTGTGCAGAGTCACTTGGCTAAGCTATTAGAGAAGAAGCTTGGCAGAAAACTCTCCAGAAGGGCTGTGCAAAGACATCGGATCTGATTCCTCTCTTAGTCTGCAGGATGCCTGAACAGCAATTTGTCATAATCTGCAGGACAGGCAAGGGGAAAAACTGACTGTACTGTGACTCCAGGGTGACACCATCACTCGGTGTATACTGGTAGAGTGTTAATCTCATATTTACTGCCACTCTTCGTAGGAGAGCTGCTGAGTTTTGTGAGTTGTAGTTGCTGGTGCATTAAAAGAATTTCCTTGCTCTGTGGAGACCAGCAGAGGATTCAGGAAAGTTACTGAAAATTGTATTTGCAGTGACAGATTGAAATTGTCTTGTATTAATTAGTCTGGTCTATTCTAGAACTGTGAGACATTTGTGATTATTGATTTCAGTTCTTGCAGAGTTCAAAGGCTTCCGAAGGGAAGGGGCTTAGAATATGAGTTTTACTGATTAGGCTTCCAGCTTAGCAGCTTGGGAGAAAGAAAAAGTTGCTGAGGAACCGTAAGCTTGTTTATGTACCAAAAAATCTGTCGTGGTCCTTCCTCTCAAGTTACGGAATAAACGTGACAGGTATGAGCAGATCTCTGTCAAAGCTCATTTCCCACACAGTCCTAGGTTGGCTAATAATCACTGACCTAATACATTCAAATTAATCGTTGAATCATGTGAAAATATACAGCGCTGCCTGAAGAAAGAGGTCCTGCTTGGCCCTGCAAGATGGATCAACCAGATACAGTTCCCTGGAGTAGCTCATCCGTGTAGAGATAGGTTAACAGCTTGTCCATATTTATACTCCAAAGTATGCCAAGGTAGAGAATAAAGAAATATTCTTCCTGTCTTCTAGGGTGAATACTTCTCAGCTTTCAAGCAGGCTTCCCGTCGGGAGGATGACATTGCTATTGTGACCTGTGGGATGAGAGTCCTGTTCCAAGATGGCACTAGCCGAGTGGAAGAGATAAAACTCAGCTATGGAGGAATGGCTCCTACAACCGTCCTGGCACTAAAAACTTGCCGGGAGCTCACTGGCAGGTAGGAATTCTTCTGTGATAGAAAGGCTGCCTAATGGAACAGTGCTGATTTTTACAGGAGCAGTTCAAATACCCTAAATCCTCTCTAACAGTACACAGAAGGAGAAAGGGGAAGTGTAGCTACACTTCTGCAGCGGTCTGTGTTTTATGTGATGCCTTGCTTCCTCCAGTGCTCCTTACCCCAAAGATCCATATGAGTCTCTCATTCAGAGAGCCATTTCCTTGCTAAATTCACTCCTCTGTTGAAGCGGGCAGAAGCTAGATGTAGGCATGACCTACAAAACTGATTTTCTTTCAAACTGGACTGAGAAATCTGTGCTCTTATCATTTAATAGCTTCGCCACATCTTTAGAAAAGATGACGTGAGCCCAAGACGAAAGCAAAGCTGACACATGTGCTATAACCAGAGATAGAACAGGTGGCTGTTGCTTGAGAGCTTGTGGGGCTGCCACGTCAGGAGAGTTAGGCTGCCCTGGTGATATTTAGGGCTGAGCAAGGGCTCTGTGTCACCTTTGTTCCCTTGCAGAGACTGGAATGAGAAGCTGCTGCAGGATGCCTGCCGCTTACTGGCAGGTGAGATGGATCTGTCTCCTTCTGCACCTGGTGGGATGGTGGATTTCCGACGCACGCTCACGCTCAGCTTCTTCTTCAAGTTCTACCTGACGGTCCTTCAGAAACTGAGCAAGGATCACAATGGCACTGTGAGTACTGCTAGGGAAGGCGGATTTGGGGAAGGAGGACCTGTTTGTGCTGTGTTGGTGGGAAAGGGATGGGGAGGGTTCAGATTCAAGCAGAGTCGTACCTGATAACGAACTCCATGTTGCAATAGCTGCCGGAGCACTCTGCTCCTTACCTGCATGACAGTGACTAGCTGTATCTTCCCACTTGCTTCCTCGTGGCATCCCCACCTTGCTGTGGAAGGATGCTGATCCGTTGGGTTCACAGGAAGATTCCTGGACTTCTCCCCTTCATTGCATTACAGCTGCTCTCGTGGATCTGTGGCTGTTCTTTGCACAGAGCCTGAGCCCTGTTTGCCTTTTACCCAGTAAAAGATGAATTGTCTTCACTGGAGGATGGAGAATGGAGAATATCCTGGGCTACTGGGGAACGTGAGAAAGGGACTGGCAGGGAAGATGATTGTTCTTTAATATGTCTCTGGCAGAACAATCTGTGTGAGCCCGTCCCCTCCAACTACATCAGTGCTACAGAGCTGTTTCACAAAGATCCCATTGCAAATGCCCAGCTCTTCCAAGTAAGTAGCAGTACCTGCATGATGTAGATCCAGGCTTTTCTGTAGCTCAAACTGCTTCTTTTCTTATTGTCTCCCTCAGTATGGGCAATACATGAACTTATATAATGCCATTCCTGAGGCTTGTATTTGGGTCTCAGTCCCTTCCTTGCTTTACGATACAATGTTCTTTCCTGTCATTGCCCAAGACTGTTCCTGACGTGTACAGCTTCATAAAAGTTGCTGTAGGTAGCATTTCCTCCTGCTGCCAGCTCCATATCCAAACTGAAATCACCCTTCTGCTTTCCCCAGTTACAGCCTGCCTTTCTTTGCATCTCTCAGGCTTCAGATTCAGGATATATCATCTTATTTCTCCGTTAATGACCTGTTCTCTTCAGCTTTGAGAGGGGAAGCTAGCTTCAGAACTTGAACCTTTAATGCAAGCTGTCACATCAAACCCTTCTCTTCCATAGCAGTTTCAAAAACCAAATCCCTTTCACTTCGTTCTCTACAGCCCCCTCTGTGTGGTCACTCCATCTTGTTTACCTTCCTTTCCCACAGGACTGAGCCCCCATCCCATTCCCCATCTCACTAGAACGTCTCACGGTGCCTTTTGCTCTCCCATCAATGCTTCTGTTCCCTGCACGATAAGCAGTAGTAGTCAGTCATTTGTTTTACTCTAGGAAGTGCCCAAGGGGCAGGCAGTTGAAGATATGGTGGGCCGGCCTTTGATGCACGTTTCAGCAGCCAAACAAGCATGCGGCGAAGCTGTTTACTGCGATGACATCCCTCACTATGAGAATGAGCTGTATCTAACGCTGGTGACCAGCACCAAAGCTCACGCCAAGATCCTGTAAGTGTTGCTTCTGAGTTTCAGATGTTGGAAGCATCCAGTGCCTGGTGGCTTAGAAAACATTGATCTGTCAAGTTGCAGGTGAGGGAAAGGTTTTTGCATTAGTGGGAACTCCAGTTCGTCGCACATTGTTACATGGAGGCGAGCTGTATGTGTTACAGCTGCCTTGCAAGTCTGCGTCAGTAGGAATATGAGGGAATTAACACCAAACTCGGAGCTTTGCTGAAGCACAAAGCCCTCACCCCTAGGCAACCTTCTTGCATGTCCCATCTCTTATACTCAAGCACGCAGGATTAAAAAGGAGCAGGGTAGGAGAGCACCACAATGTCTGAGGAGATGTCATTTTAATCACTAACCAGAACATGCACCTTGAACATGCTCTTTCCTATCTGCCTAAAAATTTAGGTTGTAACATGCAGTTCCGCCACAGCACACCTCCTGGTGTGTGTACTGTCTTCTGGTTTTTGCTTTGCACGGTGCTTGCTTCCACTGGCTATGATCAAGCCCTCTGCATAACAGTCCCATGTGAATTAGCTTCAGCTATTAGATGTAGACCTCTTTGCGCTTGGCTGTAGCAAGGTGGATAGGTCAGTATTTGGAAGTGCAGCTGTCTCTGAAAACACCTTGTCCATGCAGGGCGTGACTGATGCATAATTTACAACAACAGTGACTAACCAACTCTAAAACACCTATCCTGGCAGGTAATGCCATCTACATTCTCGTATGAGTTTTAATGCTGTTATATTGCAGGACTGACTGCCCCCCACGATCCCTAATTGTTCTTATATTGTGGTGGCTCTGCCCTCAACCACTTTGCTGTGGGACGCTCTGTTCCTTAGGCAATACGTCCTGCCCATTTAGGCTTCCTGTCCAGAGGTTTCCCCACAGTGGTCTAACATGGGACAGGCAGCGTGGTGGTCATGGATGCACAGATGTAGTAGTCAACTCCTGGGTTATGAAAGAAATTGCTCTGTCGCCATAGTTAAATCTTAGGTATTGCAACATGGTCATTGATGAGTGCTGCAAACGCATAAGCACTGTTACTACAACCAGTGCAGATGGGGCAATAGAGAAAGTATCAGATTTATGCCTCTGACCACAATATGCGGTATTTTCTAGAGGTGGCTGTACACGTTCTCTTGCATTTGCGCTGTGCATTCCCATTTCAAGCTGTGAGCCTGTATTGTTCTGTAGAGGAAGTAGTAGAATATTTCATCAGGTGACAGAAGTATCTCAGCCTATGATTTTGGTGGTCTAAATATTGGCTCTGAAAACTTACGTTTCACCTGAGTCGGATTTTGACCATCAAGTGTAAATTAGAAATCATCTGCATCTGTATTTCTAACTAAAGGAAACTGCAGGGGATTGTTTCTGAGGCATTACTGCAGAAGCACGGGAAAGTGAACTTCCCAAAGAAAAATAGTGTTGTCTTCAGCTCCTGCTGTCTAAGAGTTCATGTGGGAAAGTTCATTCGTACATTTAATGTCTTTCTAAAAAAGTCTGTAGCTCACTGGGATGCACAAACAGCTACTTTCAGGCACAGTTTGTATCGGAGTTTCAGGAATCTAAACAAGCATGCTGAAAATATTGCAGCAATTTACAGAAGACAATAAATCATTCAGTTAGCAGAAACAAAGCCACAGCTTTTCTATTCGCAATGGTTCCCTTGTAAAGCAATTACACAGCCAATGTACAAAATATTGCAAAAGGAGCTTGGAAGTCTTTTGTAATACATTTTCTTATGAAGTGCTCCATATACAAATTTAAATTATATTGCACTTTTCTAGTTACTTTCTGTCCTGTTTGTTCACTTAGTTTTAAATCTGTATACGATTCAAGGCGTTTTGGTTAGATACCTCTTTTGCTGATTACTGAAGAAAGCCTTTCATGAAGCTTTTTGTATTTTGGAGCGCCATTTCTTTTGCATCCTTTTAAATACCCGGCAGCTTCCTTGTGATTGATACTCAACAACTTCTCCCTGACTCACAGCCACATTTTTCTCCCCTTCTGTCTGTGTCTGCAGTAAAATTTCTTGTTTATCACTAGGCAGGGAGGAATCTTGCCTTCACAGAATCATGGCAGCTAAGACGACAGTGGAGGCATATCATCACTAACACCAATCTGTCTTTGGTAAAGGGTGTCAAGGGATCTTTAGTACATGTGGCGATTCGATTAAGTTCAGATATATCTTGGGGAAAAGATGTATGATACTGTATAGTCTAAAGAAGCAGACTGGTGATCAAACTGACAGTCAGGATTCAGATTATCATATAGATCCCAAACGATTTTAGTCTAATATGTTGCCCTTTCTGCCTTGGTCTCACGTGATAGTCATGTAACAAACTCCTTCCTTTCGCATAGCCAGACTTCAGGGAATCAGGCCTCAAAATGTATTGGTATCTCATAAGCGCTGACAAAAAGAAAAATGAGAAATAATAACACTGCCTCTCCTCCTTTCTTTCTTCAGTTCTGTAGATGCATCTGAAGCCCAGAGTGTTCCTGGGTTTGTGTGTTTTGTCTCCGCCAAGGATGTTCCTGGCAGTAACATCACTGGCATCGCTAATGATGAGACTGTCTTTGCCAAGGATGTGGTATGTTGTTAAAAATAGCCTTTTTCAATCACACTGCTCAGGAGATAAGATTGCTCATATCGTCCAGTGAATTCCTCTACCTTACGCAGAGATAAATCCTAACTGCGCTGGAGTCAATAGAAATCTTGGTGCCAAATTCAATAAGGTCTGAGTCCCTTTGCCCTGTGCCCCTCTCCTCTGCGTTACCTGCGCTATTCTCCTCTAAGCTGCAGGCCACTGGAACAGGCTCACTCCCTCGGTTACTGTCCAAAGCTTTTTGCGATCCTTTTCCCTTGACTGATTTTAAATAGACTGGTCTGAACAAACAGATGAAAAACTGCACAAAAGGAATAGATGAAGAGAATTATCATGAGCCTCTCAGTTACTGCATACGTACGCACCAAATGATGGTGGGTCCTAATCTTGCCTCTAGGTCACTTGTATTGGCCATATCATCGGTGCAGTTCTTGCAGACACACAAGAACATTCCAGAAGAGCGGCTAAAGCTGTGAAGATTAAGTATGAAGAGCTCAAACCTATTGTCACAATTCAGGTAAGATGGCTCAGATCTGTTTCTGCAGTTAAGCTTGGAACCCCCTGATGCCTAGTTAACTTCTGTTCTCACACGTGGTTATTTAGCCACACGTTTTGTTAGTCTTCGTGGGTGCAGCAGGATATGGATAGAAGGAATGATTTGTATATTTAAATCTAAAGAGGACACACCTTTGATGTGGTACTGATTGGGAGTACGTTAACTTGTTCTGTGTTATTTAAAGCTAAAAGAAATAAACCAAACTCAGGTAGATATATTGTGCTCAGCACAAATTCATTTAAATTAACAAGGTTACTGTCAGCTACATTCTTACCCGCAGGTGCTTGCTTTCAATATTCTCTGGTATGACCCTGCTGGCTTCATTGGCATTAATTCATTCTCTGATGTATAACACTCAATAATAGGGTGTGAAAATGTCTCTTCTAGCTCTGTCACTGCACTGCTTCTCTGAGATCTCTGCTGATCACTTGTCTAGTTTCTAAGCTGATGAAATTAATTTTCAGGAGTTCACTCTCCACTGTGAACACTTCCACTGACTGTATGGACACAGCCCTTAAGTGGCTTTTCTCAAAGCTGAAGAAATTAATGTCAACAATTTGTGATCATTTCATGCTTTTTTTTTTTAACTAGAAGGCTTGTTGGCAAGATTTCCTTATGTGACAGTAAAAGCAAATGATAATATCTAATACAGCATTCACATCTAGAAATGAGAAAAAAAATGTATGAAGCCATTCTTATTGGGGAGAAATTAGGACTGTGGGATTCTAATTGATTTTTTTTTTAATGGTCAGTATTTCATACCATGTGTTTTGTAATGTGAATTGTATTCATGCAAATACAAAGAGTCTGTGCATTGTCTAGAACAGACATTGGTACTGTCATCTGTGGACAGTTTTTGGTTTGTTTGTATGATTTGTGGGTTCACAAACAACGTGTGAGAACTTTTCCCTTTCTGAGGCTTCTAGTTGTTTATTCAACCAGGGAAGATGAGAGTGGAGCCAAAATGTGCTGATTTTTTTTTTTTTTTTTTATTATTGTTGTTGTTTGATCATTCTGTGGGTTTTTTTCATTGTGGAAAGCTTCAGTTTTGGCAAAAGTGAAATGCGTTTGTAAAACTTCCCCGAGAAAGTTTATTGTATATTAGCTCAGAAGTGAACTATTTCTGCAGAAGCTCTCATCCCATCCGAGAGATTTAGTTTTCTCCTTCTGTCTCTTTTCTTTTTCTCTTTTTCTTTTTCTTTTTTCCTCCTTCTGGGTCACAGACTATAGTTAACGTAAGTTGTAAGTCATAGCTCTGGTGGCTGCAGACCTGGAGGTTCTGGGTCCGTAATGTAAAATGGGTCACAAGGAGCAATCCAGGATTGTCCAATTATGGTGTTTATTGTGAAATTGCTGTGTGGCCAGAAATTATTCTGTACTGCTTTAAGTCAAGTCACTTGGCTATTACCATAGTTACTGTCTGATAAGTTCTTGTGCTTTTTATCTTGGATATTTCTTCGTCTGTCAGAGGAAGCTTTTATTCCACTTCCACAAAAATGTTATTGTGTCATTATGTTTCCTAGGAAGCTATTGAGAAACAATCCTTTCTTAAGTCTATAAAGAGGATTAATAAGGGAGATGTGAAGAAAGGATTTGAAGAATCTGATCACATTTTGGAAGGTGAGAATGAGCATTAATAGTTTTTTTAAAATAGGATAGTTCGTGACAAAAGTCAAGCTATCCGCCTCCTTTTTATGCATATGATACTGAACTCATTAAAGTAAGGCTTGCAGGGCTAAATTAATTTCATATTAAGTTTCAACTAACTGTTTATATATGAATAGCTGGTGAAAGATTTAATTTTAGTTTCAAATAGACTTGGATGCTCCCAGCTGTGCCCCTTTAAACACTCTTCCAATGTAAGGACTCGTTTTTCTTAAGCAAATATTCTACAAAGTGGTTTTTTTTTTTTTTTTTTTTCTGAAACGTATCCATATAGGAGCCTTTCTCTGTCCAGACATAGTCTGGTCTGAATCTTATAGGCAGTCAATTTCCTTTAACCTGGTGTACGACTGTATCTTATGAAAATGGGACGTACATGCGTCTGAAAACCTGATCCACCAACACTGGTGGCTGTAGGTATCATGAAGAACATGGCACAGTTTCTCAACATGGATTGTTGGTCTGTCTTTGAGGATGAGGGTTTTTTTTGTGTGCTTCTTTGTTTCATTCAGCTGGAGTCTGCCAAGCAGGTTGTAGGGACATGGGTAAAAATAGCAATTATCAACAACTGTTTAAAACCTCTATGAGTTAGGAAGGGAGAGTGCCAGAGCTGTGAACTGGAATATTCTGTCAGACCCGTGTCATTGTTTGTTGTATGTATCACTGATCAGTAGCTCCTGAGAGGAAGAGTCTCAACCATCGGACCATAGGAGACCTATGTATTTATCGATAAGAGGGTGTTGCGTCCCTCTTACAGATCTGAGAGGGAAGTTAAATCGGTTACAGACACAAAGCCTGGTATGAAGGGATTATTCTAGAAGGTCACAGAGAAGCATGCTCCCCGTAACTCCCCCCTTCCCCCATGGGGAGTTATTTAACTGAAACACCCATTTCTACATCTGTCATTTGTTGTATTTTGGTACGTGTTGCTGAGACTTTCCTCTGCAGTCAGTGATTGGCACCGCCGCTTCAAAGGTGTCATAAACTATTGTTAACGGTTTCTTATAGTGTACTATACTATACAAAATGAAAATACTGTGCCAGGCAAGACGGAAATTGTTCTGAGCTAGAAGAATAGGTTATTTAAAAGGCTGCAATACTGTGTGAATGCCAGGCCAACCCCCTCGAGGAGACAAGCGAAAGGCCCCTGCTATGTACCAGAGTAGGCGTTGTCTCATGCAAATGTGCTTTTCTCACTGATGTACCTAATGAAGGCAGCTATTTTGTTGTTGCTGATTTGAATAAAAGGAAGAGAGGAACAGGATTTTGAGAACTGCTCTGAATATTAATTTTTGTGGCAGCTGAATAGAACAGGGCCATGACTGAGAAAGGATGTTGATTCTGACATTTAATAGTGTGTAGCATGACTGAAATTTGTACCTTCAGTACTGCCAGGTCAGGTGTCCCGGGGAGGAGCCACATGCAGTGACAGAGAGTTGATTCCCAGTTAGGTCATCTTAAGGCATTTTCGGTTTTTATTTTTGTTCTCCTGTTTCAAAGTCTGTAACCTTGTATTTGATCTGCTCGGCTAGACTATACTTGATTTATTTTTGTGCTTCATCTCGCTGGTGTTATCAGGGCAGTCTGAAAGGCACCAAACACTGCATCTTAAGGGATGCTGGCTCAATGGCATGGTGTGCAGGCTTGTTTTTGAAATGCCAGTCACTTGTGTTTCGGACTGAAGATTTCTAGAAAGTAAAAGGGGGGTGTGTCTCGGGTTTGTTTTTCTTTTTTTTTGTTTGTTTTTTTAAATGTCGAACCAGAAGTGTCAATTTTAGAGCTGCAGATACCCAGTGCTGGGCAGTGCAAAGGGTTGTCATTTAACACATGTCAAAAGGGCAGTAGCTTGCAGGCAGCACATGGTGGGAGACACCTTATAACACCGGGAACACCCTATCTTTGGGGCATTTCTTCCTGTTTTCTAGGAGAGATGTACCTTGGTGGGCAGGAGCATTTCTATCTGGAAACTCAGTGTACTGTAGCTGTGCCAAAGGGGGAAGATGGTGAGATGGAACTCTTTGTGTCGACCCAAAACCTAATGAAGACACAGGTACTATCTCATTGACCTGCTACCTAAAAGGCATTTGTTTCTCAGTTTCAGGTTGTTTTATAGTTGGTCCTGTCTTGTCTTGACTAAAAAAACCACATAGGCTTAGAGTTGGGTATGGGATCTAAAGTCCATATCCATCCTGCTGGTGTCCGGAATCTGCTTTCAGGTGACAGAGATGTTTCTGTTGGCAGCACATCTTTGTCACCAGGGTTTACATGCTTAACCCTTTATGGAGAGGGTGCCAGCTGGTCAGTAGGCATGGCTCTTGAACGACATGTCAGAAAGAGAGGTGGTGTAAACACTGACTATATATACCAACTCTGCCATCTTGTGAGGTAGGCTGCTGGCACTATGGGGTGTCTTTGGCCTGTTTACTGACTCACCGAGACTGCCCAGAGGTGAGGAGAGTGGACAGAGTGGTACGGACGTCAAACCTTGTGCTAAATGAGACCTATGTCTTGGTAACCTCTTCTCATGTCAGTCTCTTCCTGAATCTGGTGCTGTCTGCTGGAGCACCGAGTGCCTTCCCACCTCAGAGATGAAATACTGGGCTTATTGGTTCCAATTGCATCAAATCCAATCGCAGGACCAATAGGACGTGCAACGTAACAGATTGTTCGCGCTGTTGCAGCGGCTGCAGAAAGGCAACGTGCTGATATCCAGTTCTTAACACCAGCTCAGCTCTGTACATGTTCTGCTGTTCTGTTTTTCTTTAGGAGTTTGCTGCTAATGCATTGGGAGTCCCTTCGAATCGGGTTGTGGTTCGAGTAAAAAGAATGGGAGGAGGATTTGGAGGAAAAGAGACTAGGAATACTATTTTGACAACTGCAGTGGCTGTTGCAGCCTTCAAGTAAGTTTGGGTGTGGGGAACAGGCCTTTTTCCTTTCAGACTGTCCCAGCCTGCCATTTCTGGAGCACCATTTGCACTGGAGCACTTTCAAGACTCTTCATGTCTTGTTACTGTACGGCTTATAGCAAGCCTGGGATTTCCCAAAGGAGGTGTCTAATGGGCTCTTAGCTGGTGGGAGGAATAGAACCTGCTCAGAGGGACTAAGCTTATGCAGGAATGTCAGCTTTTAATAGGAAAGGGGCAAAACCCCCTTACGCTGCTGTTCCTTTGGTGCTCTCTGAAAACTCCCGTATCTCAAATTATCTGCCTCTGCACTTCACCCCAAGCCTTTTCAAAATCCAGCACTAGCCATGCTCATTGTTTTGTATAATAGAAGCATGAGAGTCCCTTCTGTGTTCAAAACTCTACTACACCAGCCTTGCACCAGTGTTTCTCTGCTCTTCTGCAAACTTTCTCTTTGGATTTTTCCCTAGGAAGGGTGGCAGGCCACTGAACAGAAACCCACCCTTTCCAAACCCCTAAAAGCTCAGGGAATGAACCTAGACTGTAACTATTTGTGAAGGTTGGAAGTGTGCTTCTGGTTTCTGGAGTTTTGATATGGGTTCATCATCTTTAACGGTGCAAGTTTCTGTGGTTGTGAGTGAACATGACCTCCGAGATGCCATTTGTGCACTGTGTGTAACACTGCCCTTCCCAATACTGCCCTTGTAGGTGAGGATGTACACTGCTGGCAATGCTAGATGGATCTTGCAACACGCCAGCAATTTGTTAAAATACCTTTGGAAGAGAACAGGCAAAATGAAGCTCCTGTACTTAAATCAGCTTTATTTTTCCTGTTCAGAGCAAACCACCTGCTTTCTCTAATTAATCAGTAATATAAACGCTTTTTTTTCTTTCCTTTATCTCTGCCAGCCAAACCACTGTTTTATATCCCAGAGGTTATGAAATAACATCTATGGCATTCCCTAGATATTTTTACAACCTGAAGAGAGGCACTGGGAAGGCAGAATTGTTAGAAAATGAAGTGCAACTCCTCCTCCCCTCCTTGTTTTCTTCCTTGGATAATAAATAAGCAAATAAAAAACAAGGTCAAATTGAAGGCTAGTTAGTACTTGACATAGCATTATTATGTAATTTATATGGCATTCTCTCATGCAAAGCCAAGAGAGTGCTTCAAGAAATAGTCTGGAAAACAGTG